>NW_022987608.1:145000-242500 GCF_902827165.1 Trematomus bernacchii
AAGGAGGATCGTCTCCGCCTCGGCCTCCGTGCATTCACACAGCCTGGAGGGAGGGGGAGGGGGAGGGGCGGGGGGCACAACACGGGTTATAACACACACACACACATATACACACACACACTGTAGTGAAGAAACACACACTTAGAGGAAACAGGAAGAGTTTAGAGGGAAGCAAGGACAGCGAATCCACCCCCAAAGTACTGCCTTTTTACTTTGAATCAGTCGCTAGCATAATGAACAACTTTAATAACTTTGGGTGCCGTGATAATAGTCCTACCATCACGATTCAGTTATTTTCCGAATAAACAGGCAGATATGTAATAAAACAAGTAGAGAAAGATGCAATGCGTCTGAAATTCAAAGCAATCCATGCTCTTCCTCTGAGAAAACTACATTAAACGTCTTAAAAAACGTAAGTGTAGCGTCAAAAATCAAAGAATTAAAACAGAAAATGAACTCAAAAAATATGAATGCTGCTGAGGCACCAGTGCACAAAACTGCCTCCAAAATAAAATAATAAAAAATACTTTAATGTATACTCAAATTGATACTCATGAGCAGGACACTTCAGAAAGCCTGACTCAGATTGAGAATTACAGAGTTTTATCGTCTCCGACATGCCGAAGAAAGTCACACCAACACACCCCACTGCACACGCACGCACACACACACACACACACACACACACACACACACACACACACACACACACACACACACACACACACACACACACACACACACACACACACACACACACACACACACACCGAGCCTTTTACCGAGATCTGTGCTTGTAGACCACATGACCGTTTAGCCTTTTCTTTGGCGTCCAAACGGGGGAGTAGTTACTGTCACAAAAGCACTTGCTATACAGCGGGAAGGAGGAGCGTTTAATAAAAGAGAAGGATGAAAGGAGAGGTCGGAAAGGAGGCAAAAGAAAAAGGGAAAGTGAAAACGAAATAAAAGACAAACAGTGAAAATACACATAAGGGTGTGAAAAATAAATACTTTGAGGTACTTGTACTCTACTTGAGTATTTTCAAATGTTTCAACTTTATACTTTTTACTTCACTACATTTACTTTGCAGATTTAGATTATTAATACAAAAACATGAATAAACTCTTATATTATCATATATAATTATAGGTTAAAGGTGGGGTAGGTAAGTTTGAGAAACCGGCTCGAGATACACTTGTTGTTATATTCCATGGAATGCTCTTAACATCCCGATAGCAATGAATATCTTAAATGCTTTGACAACAAATCCATAAAAAAATATCATCTGTGGAAGCCGTGGTACTGTAAAAAGCACGACCAATCATCTGAGCCGGCCCGGCTAAAATAACTGGATGGCCTACCTGCCTGTCAGCCTTCCATCTGTGCACAAACTTACCTCGTGCCCTCATTGGTCATGTGCACGTTCGTGTGTGTTGGAGGAGGGGCTCTGTAAGGAAGTGGCAGATTTTCTCCGGCTGTGTATTTTCAAATTCTAGCGATCTCGAGCTGGTTTCTCAAAAATGACCTACCCCACCTTTAAGCTACCTCGTATTAGTATATAAAGTTATCTAAATAAACCCAACTTTTACCTCAAAATAGAAGTCATGAACACTTTCATTCACCAATATTCCTAATACCATAATTTGAAATACACGGTGCTTTTAATTGGTCCAATCTGCATATTGATTACTTTTACTTTTGGTACTTAAAGTATATGTGATGCTAATCATTTTGTACTTTTAAGTAGATCATATGAGTAAAATATACATGTATGATTGAATGAAATATGGTTCCCTCTGGTAAACAGTTACACATTGTATATGATGAACGAATGAGTCCTAAAACCCGGAAGTGTTTTACAACTCTCCCTCATATGGAAGTCAGTGCTTTTTTAAATGCATGTGAGAGGAATCCCTGTGTATTTGGTACTTAAAGTATACGTGACGCTAATACTTTTGTACTTTTGAGTAGATAATCCGAGTTAAATATACATGTATGATTGAAGAAAGTTGGATCTGAGTACTTGTTCCACCTCTGAGTGTAAAATATACATATATTATTGAATGAAATTGGGTTTCTGATGAACGAGTGAGTCCGCAAACCCGGAAATGAGTCAGTGTTTTACAATTCTCCCTCGTATGGAAGTATTTAAAAAATACATGTAGGAGAAACCCTGTGTATAAACAGTGTGTGTGTGTGTGTGTGTGTGTGTGTGTGTGTGTGTGTGTGTGTGTGTGTGTGTGAGGAAGCACTAGTAAACACTCACTCTGTGGTGGAGGCGGAGGAGTGCAGCGTGGCGATGCTGCCCTGCCTGTTGTCGTGCTGTAGTTTTGGGGAAGAAGGCATCGAGTCGGGCATCTCCTCCATCTCATCGTGGGCCGACTGGGATTTAGATTTCTTCTTGCTGAACGCCTGCTTAAAGGAGCTGCGCAACTGCAACACAGATCACACACATATATAAACACGTTAATACTGAAACCCAGCAAGCTGCACCTCTTTGGGGACAACAGGACCAGGAAGTCACTCTGTCTTAAGAACAGAGGGGGAGGCAAGCCGTAAGTAGATGAGAAAAGAGCGATGATGCAAGCTTTGAAATGACCCTAAAATCAGGGCGAAATGAACAACACGGGAGGAAAAAGGAGGAGAAGGAAGGGTCGCTGTATCCATGCCAACGTTTCTACAAAAGAGGAGGTTGCTCTGAGAGAGGAGAAGAAGACGAATAAGAAGAAAAAGTAGGAGAAGAAGAAGGGTCCGATAGAGGATGGGAAAAACCACGGCACACATTCAGACGATGCTCCGGGAGAAACTGACCTGAGCGGGGATGGAGTCGGACACCTGGAGACGCAAAACACACTCAACGTTAAGCCACGCAAACACACACACACACACACACACACACTGCTGCTTGTGTGTGATTGACTGAGCACTTTGTTCTGAGTAAATACAGATATGGATGTTTGCTAATCAGCGTTTTACTCTCAGGGTTTTACAAGTGCATGTCTAGATCTCGGACACCCAGAAACATGGAGGGGACATGACAGAAACAAAATGCTCTGAAAACAAATGTGGTAGTGTATGATAGGTTTAGTACTTTGAAACAAGATATGTGGCCTCAAACAAGCACGTATGGAGAAGCATGATGCTATGATAGAAAGCGTTGAGACGACAGGATTTTTAAGTATTCCTAATGTCACCCAAAATGAAATAGGGGAAGCAGCTCTTTATCCACCGTGCTGCCAAACTCTGGAAAACCCTACCAGAAAACAAACTGAAAATGTGTCATTAACAGCAGCTGAAAACACAACTGATCTATTAGACACTACTGTCTATCAAATTGTAATGATTGTATGTATAACTTCATGAATGTTACTTAACAGACGGTACGTGGTTTGTCATGCTTAGCTTTCTGTCCATGTATGTCTGTAAGACGTTGCTTTTGTCGGAACAAGATGGTGCATCTCAAGGGGTTTATCCTAATAAATACATTTCTATAATTATGCGTCCACCCATAAGTACTCAACCCTCCTATGCAGATTGTGTCTACATCGATGACGTCCACCTCCACCTCTAAATAGTCCTAATGTCTCCCAAAACAAAATTGTTGAAGCAGCTTTTATCCACCAGTCCCCCGATAAGTACTCAACCCTCCGATGCAGATTTAGTTAACTGTAATGAAGTCCCCCTCCACCTACCCAGCTTTTCTTCTTCTTCTTCTTGTCCTCGGCGTCCTTCCCCAGGCTGCCCATGCTGGAGTGACTCGCGGCGCTGTTGATGCTCGACATGCTCTCTGAAGAGTGCTGCCGTCTGATCCGCAGGTCTGGAACACAGGGACACAACCCTCTTTTAATATTCCATTCCTCACACACTTTAAAGGTCCCCTATTATACTGTTTTTCATTACTTTATTTTGGTCTCAGATATATCCAGAGCCTGTCTCTGATTGGCTGAAACACCAAACAGATCATTGCAGCATCCCATAATCCCCTCTGTTTCAGCCCTGTTTCCAAAGTGCTGATTCTCTGTCCGTTACTTTAGATGAAAATAAGGAGCCCCTCCCCACGCCCCTCTGAGAGAGATTTGGTTACAAAGAACACAATGGTGCTCTAGGAGGAGATTCAGGTGATAAGGGGGGGGGGGGGGGGGGGGGGGTTGCTGATTGGCTAATGGTTGCACAAGACAAAACATCGTTATGACATCATAAAGTGGCCAAAATCTGATCAGCTCATTTTCAGACAGGTTTTTATAGAAATGGATCAGGAGAAAAAGAGAGAGAATCTTTGTTCCTGAAACTTTCAGAGTCTCTTTACACAGAGGGGACACATGGTGATGTAGAAGAGACATGAAGAAGAGGGGACACATGTTGATGTAGAAGAGACATGAAGAAGAGGGGACACATGTTTATGTAGAAGAGACATGAAGAAGAGGGGACACATGTTGATATAGAAGAGACATGGAGAAGAGGGGACACATGTTGATGTAGAAGAGACATGAAAGAAGAGGGGACACATGTTGATGTAGAAGAGACATGGAGAAGAGGGGACACATGTTGATGTAGAAGAGACATGTAGAAGAGGGGACACATGTTGATGTAGAAGAGACATGTAGAAGAGGGGACACATGTTGATGTAGAAGAGACATGAAGAAGAGGGGACACATGTTGATGTAGAAGAGACATGGAAGAAGAGGGGACACATGTTGATGTAGAAGAGACATGGAGAAGAGGGGACACATGTTGATGTAGAAGAGGACATTGAAGAAGAGGGGACACATGTTGATGTAGAAGAGACATGGAGAAGAGGGGACACATGTTGATGTAGAAGAGACATGGAGAAGAGGGGACACATGTTGATGTAGAAGAGACATGAAGAAGAGGGGACACATGTTGATGTAGAAGAGACATGAAGAAGAGGGGACACATGTTGATGTAGAAGAGACATGTAGAAGAGGGGACACATGTTGATGTAGAAGAGACATGAGAAGAGGGGACACATGTTGATGTAGAAGAGACATGAAGAAGAGGGGACACATGTTGATGTAGAAGAGACATGAAGAAGAGGGGACACATGTTGATGTAGAAGAGACATGAAGAAGAGGGGACACATGTTGATGTAGAAGAGACATGAAGAAGAGGGGACACATGTTGATGTAGAAGAGACATGAAGAAGAGGGGACACATGTTGATGTAGAAGAGACATGAAGAAGAGGGGACACATGTTGATGTAGAAGAGACATGAAGAAGAGGGGACACATGTTGATGTAGAAGAGACATGAAGAAGAGGGGACACATGTTGATGTAGAAGAGACATGAAGAAGAGGGGACACATGTTGATGTAGAAGAGACATGAAGAAGAGGGGACACATGTTGATGTAGAAGAGACATGAAGAAGAGGGGACACATGTTGATGTAGAAGAGACATGAGAAGAGGGGGACACATGTTGATGTAGAAGAGACATGAAGAAGAGGGGACACATGTTGATGTAGAAGAGACATGAGAAGAGGGACACATGTTGATGTAGAAGAGACATGAAGAAGAGGGGACACATGTTGATGTAGAAGAGACATGAAGAAGAGGGGACACATGTTGATGTAGAAGAGACATGGAGAAGAGGGGGACACATGTTGATGTAGAAGAGACATGAAGAAGAGGGGACACATGTTGATGTAGAAGAGACATGGAGAAGAGGGGACACATGTTGATGTAGAAGAGACATGAAGAAGAGGGGACACATGTTGATGTAGAAGAGACATGAAGAAGAGGGGACACATGTTGATGTAGAAGAGACATGAAGAAGAGGGGACACATGTTGATGTAGAAGAGACATGAAGAAGAGGGGACACATGTTGATGTAGAAGAGACATGAAGAAGAGGGGACACATGTTGATGTAGAAGAGACATGAAGAAGAGGGGACACATGGTGATGTAGAAGAGACATGAAGAAGAGGGGACACATGTTGATGTAGAAGAGACATGAAGAAGAGGGGACACATGTTGATGTAGAAGAGACATGAAGAAGAGGGGACACATGTTGATGTAGAAGAGACATGAAGAAGAGGAGACACATGTTGATGTAGAAGAGACATGAAGAAGAGGGGACACATGTTGATGTAGAAGAGACATGAAGAAGAGGGGACACATGTTGATGTAGAAGAGACATGAAGAAGAGGGGACACATGTTGATGTAGAAGAGACATGAAGAAGAGGGGACACATGTTGATGTAGAAGAGACATGGAGAAGAGGGGACACATGTTGATGTAGAAGAGACATGAAGAAGAGGGGACACATGTTGATGTAGAAGAGACATGGAGAAGAGGGGACACATGTTGATGTAGAAGAGACATGAAGAAGTGGATGTTGCATAATAGGTGACCTTTAATGCACAACAGGAACGAGGCCAGTGTTCACTGTTCAAACACCTATACCTATAAATACTGAACACAATGAATGAGGCTGCTGAACAGTATCAGCAACAGGTTGTTTCCCTGCCTAATCAAAGCTTTTCATGCTATAAAATGCATCAAATCGTGAAACACTAAGTTGTCTAAGGCCTCCTCAAACAATCAGAACTTTAGGAGAGTTTGTTCCAGCCTCCCTGCTGTTTCCTGCCTACCTTTGTGCAGGTGGTCCGGTCCGTTGAGCGCCACCTGGATGGCGGTCTGAGCGTCAGTGTTCTGGGTCTTCAGACACTCGATCGTCTCCCTCAGCTCCACCAGCTCCGTCTCCTGCAGAGAGAGAATGATAAACAAAGGATGACGCACGGAAACATGTCTTTCTTTGGGCCGAATGTGTTCCTAAATTTGGCTTTGGCTCGGCTTTCAGTGGACGGGACGAAGATGAAGAGGAGAGGGTTATTTTGAGGAAGTCTCTCAGCGGGATTTGAAGCAACACGATCAGATAAAAGGACTTTCCTGTAATGCCATGCCCAAAGCACTGCAGATTCCACTTTAATTAAAAGTTAGGTAAGGCCTTGTTTAACGAAGAGATTCCACCAAATCCGACTCTGAATTAATTAACAGAGGATTAATAAAGAGCTCATTTTGAACAGAGGATATATGCATAATTCGTGATAGGGACATATTGCTCCTGCATTCAACGTCCTGTCCGTCATACAATGTGACTTCTTGAGGATTTCTGGAGAATTCACTGGTTTTAAATGTGTTTTTGGGTCCTTGGGTTCATGAAATATGCTGCAAACTGGGACCTTATTGCTTCTCTGTGTCCTTTGGGTAAGGTAGTGAGTGAATTAAGAGAGAAATTCAGACATATCCTAACATTTTAATATGAAAAACCTTTAATACAACCAATCACTTTGCCAGAAAGCTTTAACAAGTGTCAGGAACTGAACCTCAAGGTAAAATATACCCTTTAATCTACAACCCTTGGGTAATTGGAAATATTTTCGGAACCCCCCCAACCCGGTTCCCATCTATATTGGTAGGATTAATTGTATATTGTTGTAAAAAAATTACATTTTCTCTACTAATAATAAGAAGATACAAAGATCCACCTATAATTGTATATTTTATTATGGATTACACATGAACAAAAGTGCTTGTAATAGATATAATTTGGTCTAATTAAAACTAGTAGGCCTTCTTCCCTGAGTAGTAGATTTTTAAATTCAAATTTCTTTAAAGGTGGGGTAGGTAATTTTGGAGAAATCGGCTCGAGTGCGCTAAAATGTGAAAATACACAGCCGGAAAAAATCTGCCACTTCCTTACAGAGCCCCTCCTCCAACACACACGAACGTGCACATGACCAATGAGGGCACGAGATAAGTTTGTGCACAGATGGAAGGCTGACAGGCAGGTAGGCCATCCAGTCATTTTAGCCGGGCCGGCTCAGATGATTGGTCGTGCTTTTTACAGTATTACGGCTTCCACAGATGATATTCTTTTATGGATTTTTTGTCAAAGCACTTAAGATATTCATTGCTATCGGGATGTTAAGAGCATTCCATGGAATATAACAAAAAGTGTATCTCGAGCCAGTTTCTCAAACTTACCTACCCCACCTTTAAGGAAAATATATTAATGAAGACTTAACTACTATTTCTACTGCAGGTTGCAAACGATCACATCACTTTACCATTCCTATTCCACACATAGCCTATCAATGACTTGTGTGTGCTTGATTTCCCTTGCAGATCTTCTCAAACCGGGGCTGTTGTTTTGAGACTGCCACTCTCAGTTCATTCTCAATGTTCAGCTCTGATCTGTATTTCGTTTTGATGGCAGCAACAGCAGAAAAGCCTATCTCACACAAGTAGGATGTTGCAAAAGGCAGCATTATGCCCACAGCTCTCTGACCAATGAGATATTTTCGAGCAGTGTTTGTTTACAATTTAATAATAATAATAATACATTTGATTTATATAGCACACTTTAAAAACAACGTCATCTCAAGGTGCTTCACATCTTCCCGCGCCCCCCCCTGCAGTACCTCCGCGCCCCACCAGGAGTCGCGCCCCACAGTTTGAAAACCACTGCAATAAAGGATTCTATGCAGTGGCGGCGCCAGGGTATGGCTGGGGTAGGCTACAGCCATACCAAGAAATGGCTTAGCCCCACCTTAGCCCCACCATGAAAAATGATGTTAAAGTAAGCAAAATAAAGTCCGCCAACTCGCGCGGAGTAAATTGCACAGACAGCAGTTAGTAAGATTGATTTCAGTAGCCACTTGTCTGGAAATACCGAAGACTAGAAACAGTTTTGAAAACTTTTGTCACGTAGTGATCGTCTTCTCAATAAAACATCTTTGATAATGTCTTCTGGCCAATCAGAATCACGATAACGGCGTGGTGTTGTTGCAGGAAGTCCCGACGGAGAATACTTTTGCTGTAGTACATCTCTATACATCGATACAACATTAGCCTACCGTAATGAAATAAGACCCCACGGTTTGATGATTGATAGGTGTGTGGGCTGTCTTTCATTTTGACACACAGAACAATGGGGGCTATCCACCCTTATCCACAATGTAAAGTAATTTACACAGCCTCTTCCCTCTTCTCTCTGTGAGGAGCAGCAGGTTCAGCTTTCAGAACAAAGTAACACAAAACGAAAATGCCATTCATTTTTTTAAATATGTCGTGTAATAGATTTATTTATGTTTCTTCTCAAGAGAGTACCAGAATGTGTATTTTATGTTAGTATTTCAAAAAATCTCCTGGGGGAGAATCCCCCCAGACCCCCCTGCAGTGGTTGGTTTTTCAGCATGTCAACTCCTCCACCTGTGGGGAAATTGCAGGATTGGCTCCAGGTCGCCCTTTTTATTTACTACAAGACAAATGTGCCTTTTTATTTCATAAAGTTCAATTTGGATTGAGACAGGGAAATAATCTAAACCTCACGCGTGGCGTTTCACTGTCGGGGGGAGCGTGTATGTAATTACATTGCAAATACTGACTTGAGCCCCACCACTGTATGGGTTAGCCCTACCATAGATTACCCAACAAAAATACTCTGGAGCCGCCACTGATTCTATGATATTCTAATCCCTCGTCCATGGAGTCCACACACACAGTGTATATTTAACACATTTCAGATCTATATTTCTGAGCCGTGGTACCTTCTGCTCGGCCGTATTGGTGAGGCTCTGCAGGCGGCAGGTCATGTTGCTCAGACTGTTCTCGAAGGCTGCCACCAGGTGAGCCTGCAGACACACAGAGAGACATGCAAATCATTAGAATACATCAAAACACAAAAAACTGACCCAAAAAGATGAATTTTGACAAAATTAGATGATGCAAAAATGATCAGTATTATAAAAGGTTGCCTGTGTATTAATCAATATTCTACTGTTACTCTGCTATGCTTTTTAACCATGGATGAGTTCTTATTTGTGTATGTCCGGCAGTGGCTCAGTCAGTAGGAGCTTGGACTTGGACTGGGAGCTGTAGGGTCGCCGGTTCAAGTCCCCGAACAGACCTAAATATGGAGTGTGGACTGCTACTTGGAGAGGTCGCAGTTCACCTCCTGCCCTGTCGTGGTGCCCTTGAGCAAGGCACCGGACAACCCCCTTTCCCCCCTCACTCCCATTGCTCCCCGGGCGCTGGCTGTGCAATAGCTGGCTCCTAGTACTAGACTCCTGGTGCTAGGATGGGTTAAAAGCAGAGAACACATGTCACTGTGTGTGCTGTGTGCTCTGCATGTGAGACCATTAAAGAGGGGTTCATTACCTGTTACGTCACTTTTGCTGTAAACCTCCCCGCTTCAGGACTAATAAAGGATTTCTGATTCTGAATATTCGTGAATGCTAGCTAGAAGAAAAATCATTTACAGAGAATTGAAACGTGGGTTTTCTGGTAAGAGAAGTCAGGTTTCTTTTAAGTCAAACAAGACAAAGGAGCAAACGTGTGGAAAGTTTTCAAATCTGAAGGCTGTTATTGTGAAGAGGCAAAATATAAACTACTGATATCTAGTAAAACATACAATGCACAGCCCTTTCATTTCACCATACATGATCAGAATAGGGAGTTTGTATGGAGACCTTTTTATAGCTTTACAGTTGCATCTTATTGCCGTCAATAGTGTTTATATAGTATTGTATGTTCAAAGGTGTGATCTTAGAACAACATGACATCAATGGTTATCTATTTATATATAAATATCGTCAAGGCCCCAGCGGGAATCGAACTCGCGACCCCTGGTTTACGAGACCAGTGCTCTAACCCCTGAGCTATGGAGCCTGATTACAGGCCCTGGCATGCAGGAAACATTCCAACCACCGCACGGACAACACTAAGGAAACACAAAGGAAACTTACAGCCTCTTTAAGACACAACAGACATTTAAAGAAAAACATTTCAGGTAGGAAAGCAACAGAAGTATTATATCAAGAAAACACAAACATATATATTTTTTTAAACGGATTTAGACCAAAAAAGGTTAGATATACATTTCCCAAATGTGGTTAAAATGTTTGGAGAAAAACTTTTCCTTGACACTCCCTGGCGTCATGAGTCACCTGAAGCTGCCGAGGTGACACATTTGAAGAGGGAAGAAGTTTTTCCACCTGCTCTGCTGAACCTCAGGTGTCTGTATGAGTGTGTGTGTGTGCGTGTGTGTGTGTGTGTGTGTGTGTGTGTGTGTGTGGTGTGTGTGTGTGTGTGTGTGTGTGTGTGTGTGTGTGTGTGTGTGTATCTGGAGTGGCCGTGCATGTGTTTGTCCAGTCTATTTTTGTCTCTGAATGGCTGCTGAAGCCTTATGTTCCTGGTTATGTGTCCTTGTGCAAATCTGTGAAATGTGTGTGTGTGAGACTGCGTGGTAGTATGTGTGTGTGTGTGTGTGTGTGTGTGTGTGTGTGTGTGCATCTAGCTCATCCACCCATCCTTAGCCAGAGACCCTGAGACACCTGTCAGACCTGGTGTGTCACAGAGATGTGGGCAGTGTGCCCAGGCAGATCTCACACACACACACACACACACACACACACACACACACACACACACACACACACACACACACACACACACACACACACACACACACACACACACACACACACACACACACACACACACACACACACACACACACACACACACACACACACACACACACACACACTCTCTGTGTCCCCGGCTGCAAAGCAAAGGTCTTACAGTAACCTTTAGAAATACCAACTGTTCCTGCTGTGAGCTCCGTTTCAACAACGTTCAAAAATGTTTGCGTTGCAGCAGCATAAAGGACTAGGCATTGTACATTTGAAGGTGAGCAAAGCAGAACAGAAGTTGTCTTACTCTATCCTTCATAACTTCTAACGTCTCCCTCTTCATTTTATCAAGTTTCCTGAAGTTTCTCCTTCAGTTTCAGCTCTGAGAACAAAGCATCAGACCGGAGCCGGCATGCTCGATCAGTCGTAGGCGTTGAGGGTTTTTAGGGGGTGAGTGGAGTCAGACAGAGGTGGGAAGTAGTGGAGTACAAATTGTTACTGTACTTAAGTACATGTTTCTGGTATCAGTACTTTACTCCACTACTTATTTTTCTGACCACTTTTTACTTTGACTTCTTACATGTTGAACACAAATACCTGTACTTTCTACTTCTTACATTTTGAACACAAATACCTGTACTTTCTACTTCTTACATTTTGAACTCAAATACCTGTACTTTCTACTTCTTACATGTTGAACTCAAATACCTGTACTTTCTACTTCTTACATGTTGAACCCAAATACCTGAACTTTCTACTTCTTACATTTTGAACACAAATACCTGTACTTTCTACTTCTTACATTTTGAACTCAAATACCTGTACTTTCTACTTCTTACATGTTGAACACAAATACCTGTACTTTCTACTTCTTACATGTTGAACACAAATACCTGTACTTTCTACTTCTTACATTTTGAACACAAATACCTGTACTTTCTACTTCTTACATGTTGAACACAAATACCTGTACTTTCTACTTCTTACATTTTGAACCCAAATACCTGTACTTTCTACTTCTTACATGTTGAACACAAATACCTGTACTTTCTACTTCTCACATGTTGAACCCAAATACCTGTACTTTCTACTTCTTACATGTTGAACTCAAATACCTGTACTTTCTACTTCTTACATGTTGAACACAAATACCTGTACTTTCTACTTCTTACATTTTGAACACAAATACCTGTACTTTCTACTTCTTACATTTTGAACACAAATACCTGTACTTTCTACTTCTTACATTTTGAACCCAAATACCTGTACTTTCTACTTCTTACATGTTGAACCCAAATACCTGTACTTTCTACTTCTTACATGTTGAACCCAAATACCTGTACTTTCTACTTCTCACATTTCCCAAACAGGCTGGTTCCTTTAGTTTGAATGTGTGTTTGGTGGCGTGATCATTATTATTTAGAGTCATTGCGTGCCTATTGATTTGAACACGATCCGTGTATCCATCATTTCCTGGTCTTCTCTAAAGAAGAGGGACCAATGAAAACGTTGTCATGTTGCCGTTGTTCAGCATGGAAACATTCATTAGCTAACAATGACATTATTGTTCTATTAATATAAAGGGAGGTCAGGTACTCTTTAAAACAGCTGCTAGTTATGGGTACTTTTTACTGAAGTACATTTCAAAGCCCTCTTTACTTTGACTTGAGGAAAGAAGTTTAGTCAGTACTTCTACTTTTACCAGAGTATTTTTAAACACGAGTATCTGTACTTCTACTTGAGGAAAGGATGTGTGTACTCTCTGGAGTCAGACTCAGGAGATTTACCACAGCTCTGTCTGGGGGTCGAGGGTCTCTCTGCATCGCTCTCACCCACGCAGGGCACTCTTGAGTCGAGCTTCACTTATCCTCATCTCCCTGACTCTTTCTCCATTTGATTTTCCCAGCATGCTTGTATTTGGTAGCAGCTTATTCTCTCGCTGAAATCCCAGCGGACGACACACAAGTAAAGAGACGATCCTCTCTGTGCAGCAGATACACAAACACACGGAGGAACACATCCCATCTAGGGACAGCAACACAAACCTCACAATCAGAAGCGTAAACACACACACACACACACACACACACACACACACACACACACACACACACACACACACACACACACACACACACACACACACACACACACCACACACACACACACACACACACACACACACACACACACACACACACACACACACACACACACACACACACACACACACACACACACACACACACACACACACACACACACACACACACACACACACACAACGGCTTCAAAGACAGAGAAAGACACTTGTGGGCGTCTTGAAGATTTATATTCCTCCAAGTGCTTCCAATAAAAGCGTTCCAGCAGCAGATTTTATACTCATAAGACGACTTGTTAAAACCCACCATTGGAAACCCCCCTCGCTCTTACACCTCTCCGCTACAGATCTGTAAAGGTCCTGTTTGTACATGTGTGTAATTCTACCTTTGTTCATAACTTCTAACGTGTCCCTCTTCATTTCATCACACACAAGGAGTTCAGAAACAGAGACAAAGACTTGTGGGCGTCTTAAAGATTTATATTCCTCCAAGTGCTTCCCATAAAAGCGTTCCAGCAGCAGGTTTTTATGCTAATAAGCCGGCTGTTTTGAGGACGTATTTAAAACAAACTCACGTTGGCAGACAGCTGAGACGTCAGGGTCGCCACCTTCTCCTGAGAGGTGTCCAGCTCGCGGCGAAGCTTTCTGATTTGCTGTTGAGGAAATAAAGAGAAAAACAGGTATATAGTTTACACTCCTGTAGAAGACTGAATAAGACGTTCAAAACTTCCGTGTGGATAACTGTGATGTGCAGTAAGAGAAGACACTGGGGGGAAGTGTGGGGGATTACCGTGGAATTTTGGACTGTTTGGCCCTTGATTGAAAAGAGAAGAATAAAACAAAAATAAAATTAACACTTAGGTAAGTAATCCTGACTGGGTAGAAGAGCATTTCAGAAAGTATAGACAGTCACAAGAGTATCACACTCAAGATTAGTTCAAAATGGCTGTCAGTATCAGATTTTGCAAAAGGACATCTGGTTTACAACATATTTCCTGTCTTTTTAGGATATAAGAATTACCCAAAATATGCCAATTAAGTCCTTATTGTTTCTTATTCTCATTGCCAAAACTCTTAATAACAATAAAGCCCTGAGTAAAGGATGACAAAAAGCCCAAATTCACGAGTATGGCACCTGTTTTAGGATATGAGAGTAGAACACATTGTGCTTTGATTGACATTGAGAGACTCTCGCTGAATAAACAGTGCAACGCGCACGCACGCAGACAGACAGACAGACAGACAGACAGACACACACACACACACACACGTACACACACACGTACAGACAGACAGACAGACACACACACACACACGTACACACACACACACACACACACACACACACACACACACACACACACACACACACACACACACACACACACACACACACACACACACACACACACACACACACACACACACACACACACACACACACACACACACACACACACACACACACACACACACACACACACACACACACACACACACACACACACACACACACACACACACACGCTTACCTCTGAGTGGGCTTTCTCCTCCGTCTGCAAGAGAGAAGCAAATATTAATTAAACAAAATAGACATATGGCTCGATGTGTTCAATAAAGCAACCTCTAATAGTTGACTACAATACACAGCATGAGAAGATCTGCCAAAAGAGTTTTAAACTAAATTGGATAAAGCGCTTTGCCATCACACATTCATTACATTTCTTTGGTTTTGTGTGGGAGTTATTTTTTATTTTATTGAGTGATTAAGTCAAGACGAAACATGGGTTTGGACTGTGTGTGTGTGTGTGTGTGTGTGTGTGTGTGTGTGTGTGTGTGTGTGTGTGTGTGTGTGTGTGTGTGTGTGTGTGTGTGTGTGTGATCTGTTTGATCCTCCTTGTCTTTTGCTGATGCATTTGGTGGGCATTGTTATATTGTGCAGTAGTTTAGTTTAGGGTTTAGCGGTGGAGATACTCACCGCGGAGTAGAGTGAAGACGTGCTGGAGACCAGAGACAGCGAAGAGCCGTGGACTGAAAGAAAACACGGAGATTAATGAGGGACAAAACAAAAGGGTTAACAATATATAAATGTGACACTTCACAATCTTGCATTTCCCAAAGATATTGAAGTGACTGTTATTTTGTATATATTGATAGTTAGGCTTTTATTTAAGTCTTAATGTGTGCATATGTATAAATTCTGCTTTCTAGTTAATCTGACCATGAGTGAACTCTGAAGTCTTTAATACAAATAAGAGTAAGTGAAACGCAGTTCATTCAAAGAGTGTGTGTCAGAGTGTGTGTTACCTTCGTCCGTGCTGTCCCTGAAGGACCCCGAGCGGCTGATGCCTCTCTGCCGGTCCTCCAGAGAGGTGTTGCTGCCCCCCAGAGGGTGGTCCTCTCCGTACAGGTCGAAGGAGTCGTGGGCCGGGATGCTGTTAGAGCGACTCATGCTGCTGCTGGGGGGGGGCAGGGTGTACTGGCTGCTGTTAGTGGGACTCACTGGGACGGGGGGGGGGGGGGAAACACAGAATCAGTGTCGATCAATTTCTGTAAGATGCATCAGTGATGAAGTCATTCATGCACAACATTTAAAGGTCTCCTATCATGTAAAATGCACTTTTTTATGTATTACTATTCTAAGCTCAGATATATCCAGAGCTTGTCTCTGATTGGCTGAAACACCAAACAGATCATTGTAGCATCCCATAATCCCCTCTGTTTCAGCCCTGTTTCCAAAGTGCTGATTCTCTGTCTGTTACTTTAGATGAAAATAAGGAGCCCCTCCCCACGCCCCTCTGAGAGAGATTTGAAGAAGAGGGGACACATGTTGATGTAGAAGAGACATGAAGAAGAGGGGACACGTGTTGATGTAGAAGAGACATGAAGAAGAGGGGACACGTGTTGATGTAGAAGAGACATGAAGAAGAGGGGACACATGTTGATGTAGAAGAGACATGAAGAAGAGGGGACACATGTTGATGTAGAAGAGACATGAAGAAGAGGGGACACATGTTGATGTAGAAGAGACATGAAGAAGAGGGGACACATGTTGATGTAGAAGAGACATGAAGAAGAGGGGACACATGTTGATGTAGAAGAGACATGAAGAAGAGGGGACACATGTTGATGTAGAAGAGACATGAAGAAGAGGGGACACATGTTGATGTAGAATAAATGGATGTTTTTGCATAATAGGTGACCTTTAAAACAAACAGCAGAGTTTATCTGACAGACGTACGCAGGTTGGAGTAGTGGTATCTCCCCGTGGTGCACGAGGCTCCAGGAGGGGACAGAGGTGATTGGCTGCCGGTGTCCTGAAGCCCCCCTGTGGAGTGAGACCTCAACCACTCCTTCCCCTCCTCATGGGACGTCTGCCTGGAGGACGGAGGGTACCTGAACGCCACACACACACACAGGAAGTAAGTACGACCCAAAAAGCGATATATGGAAGTGTAAACATGTGGAAAATATGTGGATGAAATGACAAGAGGTGGGAGAAATACTCTTGTACTTGAGTAAAAGGAGAAGTACTCAGATCTTGTACTTGAGTAAAAGTAGAAGTACTCAGATCTTGTACTTGAGTAAAAGTAGAAGTACTCAGATCTTGTACTTGAGTAAAAGTAGAAGTACTCAGATCTTGTACTTGAGTAAAAGGAGAAGTACTCAGATCTTGTACTTGAGTAAAAGTAGAAGTACTCAGATCTTGTACTTGAGTAAAAGTAGAAGTACTCAGATCTTGTACTTGAGTAAAAGTAGAAGTACTCAGATCTTGTACTTGAGTAAAAGGAAAAGTACTCAGATCTTGTACTTGAGTAAAAGTAGAAGTACCAGAGTGTAGGAATACTCTGTTACAGTAAAAGTCCTACATTCAAAATGTTCCTCAGGTAAAAGTAGAAAAGTATTATCATCAAAATATAGTGAAAGTAGCGACAGTAAAAGTAGTCATTGTGCAGATTGGTCCATTTCAGAATAATATATATGATATGTTTTATAATGATTGATCATGAAAGTGTTCTCAAAGCTGGTAAAGGTGCAGCTAGTTTGAATGACTTTGTATACTGCAGGGTAGCTTGTGAATTTACTCCAGGTGGAACTAAACACTAACACACTAAAGTCTGAGGTATTAAATACATGTAGTGGAGGAAAAGTACACAGTAGCATAACATGGAAATACTCAAGTAAAGTACAAGTACCTCAACATTTAACCAAAGTACAGCATTTTAGTTACTTAAAATCAATGGAAATGACTGCATGAGTGCTACAAAATAAAAGGATGTGAGCAGATGGCAAAAAACAACATGCAGCCACGCACGCACGCACGCACGCACGCACGCACGCACGCACGCACGCACGCACGCACGCACGCACGCACGCACGCACGCACATGCACACTCTTTTGGTTTAAAGCTGCCAAACACACTGCTGTTCATCTCTTCGCTCTAAGTGGCTCAGCAGCAGAAGGCCTCCTTATCGCAGGCGTGACAATCGGCCATATTTAATCCTCTGAGGATCATAATTAGGTTTGCACACGTCCCTTTTCAGCGCCGTTTTGCTTGCCGATTTGTCCTATTACTACGCCTTTCACGTCTGACCCTGCGTTAGTCCCTTAAAACTGTGATTCATGTCCCCCCCCCAGCAGGGATTGGGCGTCTTTAAAATGTTTTGATTTGTGTGACACAGCAGCATTGACTCTTTGAGAAACACCCGTAAACAAGCTTATTTATCCGAGTAAATGAGGCAATTACTAGTCTAAGCTGCTCTTGTAGAAATCTAAAGATCAGGCAAAACATGTGTCTTTACAAAATATGTAGTATAGAAAAAAACTGTGTCTGTGCTGAACATCACGTCCAACAGAAGTGAAGTGTAGAATAAAATCGGATGCGTTACGCCCAAAACATCCAAATGCCATGGAAATAAAAACCAGCATTCCTCTTCCACATAATTGGAAAGTGGCTCGTTCCCTGAAGATGTTGAACCCTGTTATGAATGTTTTATGGTATTTCTGTCCCAGTCTCTTCAGTTGGGGCTAAAATCAAAGTATTGAAAAAATACATTCATGCTTGATCATCTAAGGCAGCATTTAGGTACACAATCTGGTATTTAAATGGTTGTTATTACTTTTGTAAAACAGCATTTTGTCGAGGTCAATCAACAGGTTGAAATGTGTGTTTTCATTCTTTTTGTAATACTTTCAAATGTGATTATTAAGTGTAAATGCTGCATGAATTAAAGAGGTGCTATAATGCTTTGTTGACTTTCCTGTAGTGTGTTATATAGGTTTTTAGTGCATGTCAATGGTCTGCAAAGGCTACAATTCTAAAGTTCCCACTCGCGCTTCTATTGGCTAGCGCTCCAACACATTGTACGTGATAGGCTAAGGGGCGAGACATCTCTTACCGGTTGACCAATCACAACAGAGCCGGCGAGCTAACCAATGTAGAGACACTACATACTGATATACACCTGAACATCAGCAGGAGAGGACTCTTTAAAGTAGAGACACTACATACTGATATACACCTGAACCTCAGCAGGAGAGGACTCTTTAAAGTAGAGACACTACATACTGATATACACCTGAACATCAGCAGGAGAGGACTCTTTAAAGTAGAGACACTACATACTGATATACACCTGAACATCAGCAGGAGAGGACTCTTTAAAGTAGAGACACTACATACTGATATACACCTGAACATCAGCTGGAGAGGACTCTTTAAAGTAGAGACACTACATACTGATACACACCTGAACATCAGCAGGAGAGGACTCTTTAAAGTAGAGACACGACATACTGATACACACCTGAACATCAGCAGGAGAGGACTCTTTAAAGTAGAGACACTACATACTGATATACACCTGAACATCAGCAGGAGAGGACTCTTTAAAGTAGAGACACTACATACTGATATACACCTGAACATCAGCAGGAGAGGACTCTTTAAAGTAGAGACACTACATACTGATATACACCTGAACATCAGCAGGAGAGGACTCTTTAAAGTAGAGACACTACATACTGATATACACCTGAACATCAGCAGGAGAGGACTCTTTAAAGTAGAGACACTACATACTGATATACACCTGAACATCAGCAGGAGAGGACTCTTTAAAGTAGAGACACTACACACTGATATACACCTGAACATCAGCAGGAGAGGACTCTTTAAAGTAGAGACACTACATACTGATATACACCTGAACATCAGCAGGAGAGGACTCTTTAAAGTAGAGACACTACATACTGATATACACCTGAACATCAGCAGGAGAGGACTCTTTAAAGTAGAGACACTACATACTGATATACACCTGAACATCAGCAGGAGAGGACTCTTTAAAGTAGAGACACTACATACTGATATACACCTGAACATCAGCAGGAGAGGACTCTTTAAAGTAGAGACACTACATACTGATATACACCTGAACATCAGCAGGAGAGGACTCTTTACGAGCCACAGCACACCACATACAGCCACATAAAAAGCACACTTTAAATGAGACAGAGTGTAAAGCAATGGAGTATGTAAATAAAAAGGGAGCAGTAGAGTCTGCAGATGTTTTGTACCTCAGTCCCTTTTTGGGGAGCGTGTTTCTGTCAAGAGGCATGCTGTTAAAACACAGAGGATGAGTGGATTAGATGACATAAAAACACTTTGGTCACATTTTAAAACACATACACAAAGACATAAGCAATGAACACAACAAAAACACATCTAATGCAACATAGTACTGACAACAAATGTAAAACACAGGGCAATTTAAACATCAAAACTAGAAAGATAACACCTCACTTTGTGACTTAATGCATGCACAGTATGTCGACAAAACAATGGGAACAACCTGGACAAAAGACTTTCAATGGACTAAATATTGTGTAGGAATCTTTCTGGCATGGTTTAGGACCAACAGTCTGTTATTAAACACTCACGGCTGTGTCTGAAACCACTCATTGCTCACTATATAATCCATTAAATAGTACAATAGCCACTCTGTAGTGCTGTCCAAATGTCAGAAGCATTAAACCCTAAGTATCCCACAATGCATCGTAAAAAGCAGTGAAAAATCGATGTTCCCTAACTGAGCATTTGAATCCATCATGCATTACGGTGAATGAAAAACCGCACACAGACAGAACAAATCATAAACTGTAGATGTAGCTAATCATGAATGTGGTAATGTGAGCACTTAGTTTGAATTAATTCACATCTGTTGTTACATTTACACCGTAGACATGTACAGTGCTTTCCCCAGTGGTGATCTGAATACTTCTTCCACCACAGGATTTCCCAAAGTCAAATGGTAAATGCAACTTGTTGGAGAAGCCTGTGACATAAGATTTTCAACAACATAATTACTCTGTAACTATGTCAGTTTGACAATAAAGAACCTTGAACCTTGAACCTTGTTGTAAAGTTGGCGGGCCAGTGAGTCGTAACCAAGTTAGTCAACCAAAAACCATGCCAGGAAAACAAACTGACGGTGGGTGAATTTATTCCTGTTCTTTTGTAAATACCACAGGAGCCTCCTCTGCATTATATCTGTTCTCTTACTGTATGAAACAATGAAACAATGATCCACACATCCTCTCCCCTGCTACTCACCCCTCGGACAGGGTGGACTTGACGCTGCCGGTGCGAGCCACCTTGTGCCCCTGGTGCCCCAGCGGCAGGTCGATGGACTCGATGGAGCTGGCCGTCAGACTGCTCATGCTCTGGCAGCTCAGAGTGTCCTTACTGCCCTGCGAGGAGCCACATGTGGGCCAGGGCCGAGCGTTGGAGGGCAGCGAGAGGCCGGACGCAGGGCTGGAGGCGGGGGACTCGCTGCACAGATCGGGGGTTTTCCCGTAGAGCGGACTGCTGCCTCCGCTGAGACCCCCGGCGCTGCCCAGACTCCCCGAGGAGGGCGAGTCCAGACTGGCCTGCCTCCCCAGCACCGACGGGCACTTCCCAGAGTCAGGGGTGCCCGGAGAACTGGCCTTGCTGCTGGCTTTGGTGCCAAACAATCTGGGGGAGGGGTATAGAGAGAGGAGGTGAGGAGGGAGTTTAGAGAAAGCTCAAAAGAAAGTTGATAGGTGAGAATTTGGTACTTTGAGGAAGTGGATTACATTGAGGTGAACTACATATGGTGTTGTATTACTGCATTGAATCTTATGGCCCCATTCCAAACCGACCCCTGACACCTTCTCCCTCCCAAACACATTTATCCCTCGCAGCCAACTCATCTCAGCTCGCTAATTTGCATCGACACATCTGCTTTCGCAGCTTTGCCCGATTCAACCCCGTGACTCGGAAGCACCTCACATGTTTCCTCTCCACTCTGTTCACCTCGCACACATGCTCACTGTTGGGAACATACTGAATGTCCTCTTCCAATATCCACGTGATAACAAAGGTATCCCAACTGTAGCTGTGTACATGACAGGATGTATGATTACCTAGAAGAGCATCAGGACTGTTTTAGGCATATGATAGCTATGTGATTAACATGATGATTCAGCCTCTATGGAGATAGACATATGACAAGCATGCTCATTTCTGACGTGGAGCTAATCTGAAGTAAACATTGAATACTGCTTTCTATTCCTCCATCTTGTGACTGTGTAACTCCCTCTCTTGGATATCAGCATGTGAAGGACACTGTTCAGGAACTAGTTGATGCTCTGTATGTGATGACTACTTCCATTCTGGAGAGCATCACAAATACATGGATCCTGAGATTGAAGCTCAAGCCGTTGACGAGTGAAATTCTTCTAACATAATTCTAACACTCACAAAGCCCACTACTCACATCACACCATAGCAATCACATTCAAAACATCTTGAGGGAAATGAAGCTGAAAACATGCAGATAAAACGTGTCGGTTTGATAGATTTGATGGGATGGATGTTCGGTCACGCCTGCAGAACGCATGCTTGTAATGAGTCAAGGAGTGCAGAAAAAAACCCTGTTTCCTGTCGGTTCTGATCAACACGGATAATCTGGATTTGCACGCCAAGAAAGAGAAGCCATCACAACTTCATCTTCAGGATAAGACTATATTTCATGTGCAGGGGCTTATCACCAATACCAGGAATCAATGTGTGAGCAGCTGAAGTTACGTAAATCAATCAAGCTTTCTATAAAAGGTAATACAACTTGATTTATAGGGTCTTAAAACTCATGTGGTGCATTCAAACATATCGACATTTGCTGATGACATTAAACTTTTCCTAATGTGACCACTGCAGATCTTCAACAATGAAATGCTTAATACATATTGTTTTGCGTCTGACCTGCGGAAAGTAGGAGAAGCGATGTCTGGGTATTTGGATCCCGGCTGTCTGAGTCCTGATTGGCTCGCTGAGGTTGCGGTTGGGCTGGCTTTGGGGGAAGTGGAGAGTCCTGCGTCCGGATCGGACACGCCCACTTTCTCTTTGTCCGTCTGGTTGATCGTGACGGGACTCGATCTCTCCGAGGTCACTTTTCCTTCCCTTCGTTTGGCCTGTGTCCAGAGGTGGGAAGTAGTGGAGTACAAATACTTTGTTACTGTACTTAAGTACATGTTTCTGGTATCAGTACTTTACTCCACTACTTATTTTTCTGACGAGTTTTTACTTTGACTTCTTACATTTTGAACACAAATACCTGTACTTTCTACTTCTTACATGTTGAACACAAATACCTGTACTTTCTACTTCTTACACTTTGAACACAAATACCTGTACTTTCTACTTCTTACATGTTGAACCCAAATACCTGAACTTTCTACTTCTTACATGTTGAACACAAATACCTGTACTTTCTACTTCTTACATGTTGAACACAAATACCTGTACTTTCTACTTCTTACATGTTGAACACAAATACCTGTACTTTCTACTTCTTACATGTTGAACCCAAATACCTGTACTTTCTACTTCTTACACTTTGAACACAAATACCTGTACTTTCTACTTCTTACATGTTGAACACAAATACCTGTACTTTCTACTTCTTACATGTTGAACACAAATACCTGTACTTTCTACTTCTTACATGTTGAACACAAATACCTGTACTTTCTACTTCTTACATGTTGAACACAAATACCTGTACTTTCTACTTCTTACACTTCTTACACAAATACCTGTACTTTCTACTTCTTACATTTCCCAAACAGGCTGGTTCCTTTAGTTTGAATGTGTGTTTGGTGGCGTGATCATTATTATTTAGAGTCATTGCGTGCCTATTGATTTGAACACGATCCGTGTATCCATCATTTCCTGGTCTTCTCTAAAGAAGAGGGACCAATGAAAACGTTGTCATGTTGCCGTTGTTCAGCATGGAAACATTCATTAGCTAACAATGACATTATTGTTCTATTAATATAAAGGGAGGTCAGGTACTCTTTAAAACAGCTGCTAGTTATGGGTACTTTTTACTGAAGTACATTTCAAAGCCCTCTTTACTTTGACTTGAGTAAAGAAGTTTAGTCAGTACTTCTACTTTCACCAGAGTATTTGTAAACACTGTACTTCTACTTGAGTAAAGGATGTGTGTATACGTCTGCCCTCTCTACCTGATTCGCTGCTGCTGACTTTCCGCTGGCGTTAGAGTCGATGCTCGTGGAGCTGGATCGATGTCCGCCTCGTCCCGCCGACACAGAACTGGAGGATTTGGCCGGTCTGGGCAAAGATCGGTATTGAAGGCTCAGTTTTGATCCGCTACAGCTGAGCAGAACGTCGTTTTCATCCTCGGGCTGAGATCCATCCAGGCTGGTTTTACGACCTCCACCGATAACGGAGCCTTTTCCGATGCCAGCGGATGACTTTGGAGCTTTTCCCAGCGTGGCTGATCCACTGGAGAGCGTGGCACCACTGGAGGTTATTAGAGTACCGCCAGGAACGGGGATCTTCTTGTATCCGAAGGAGGCGGTGGTGGTTGGGCGTCCGATTCCAGAGGGAGGTTTCTTCCCTTCGTCTCCACTGCTCTTCCCAGCGTCTGAGGGCGAGCGCTGGATGGCGGCTGAACTCTTGGAAGGAGACTTTCCCTTCTCTGAAGCCTTAGCATCGTCCGTTTTTCCTGTTAGAATCAGACACAGCTTTATTAGGTTAAGTAGGTTTACACATCTGTGGAATTGTGGAATTTCTTCCTGCGACCTAAGATTTTCCTTTGTACACTGTAGCTATGAACAAATGACAATAAAAGCCTTGAATCTTGAAAAGAAACACACAATTCCTCGGATGTGTAAACCTACTTGGCAATAATCCTGCGTCTGATTCGGATACACTTTGATTTATACACTCAGCATGAAGAGGGGGCTTAAACATGGCATTGTTTTTTGTGAAAGGGCACAAATATGCACTATTTTCTCTGTTTTCTCTGTGTTACTGTGTTGCACTGTTGGAGGAGCCTGTGCCCTCAGATTTTCATTGACATAACTACACGGTAGCTAATGTGCACATGACAATAAAAGCCTTGAACCTTGAACCTTGAACCTTGAGCTCCTACCTGGTGTTTTGTGAGCAGCAGAGCTACTCTTGGTCCTGGGGGGTGTGATCCCCACCTGGGCCGTCATGCCCCTCCTCCACGAGCCCGTCTGGGACATCTGGGCGAGCGCGGCGGCTTTCTGCTCGGCGTCTTCGTACTGCTGGCCCTGGGTTTGAGAGGAAGAGGAAGAGGAAGACGAGGAGGAGGAAGCCTTCCATCGAGAGGATCCTCCGCTGGCGTCCATGCTTGCCTCCAGCTCCTCCTCCACCTTCTTCAGGTCTTCAGCTCCGGCCCAGCTGCTGCTCACTTCCTGCTCGGCATGCTTCGATCTGCTGCCTTTCTGGGACTGTTGGAGTCAAAGAAAATACACATAAAGATATTATACTAAAAAAAAAATTGACAATAAAGAACCTTGAACCTTGAACCTTGAACCTGATTATCCCTCCATTAATGACACATTATCCTTTTACTTATTTAAACACATTCAGCATTCACCACTTTGCAAACAAGTCCCTGCAATGTCTGTATGTGAAGCTATCTTTGGTATCGACCATGTCCAGATCCCCTCCTGTCAACACACACACACACACACACACACACACACACACACACACACACACACACACACACACACACACACACACACACACACACACACACACACACACACACACACACACACACACACACACACACACACACACACACACACACACACACACACACACACACCTTGACAGATGGCCAGTCTCCCTAGCAACACCAAAGTGTCTTTAGAGCCGTTCTGTTGAGTATTTCATGAGGGGCCAGAGATACTTGGCAGAGTGACGTTAAAGCTGTGAGCAGAGGCCTTCAATCTGCACTCATATTTTCCTCAGCTGTGATTTCTAAAGCTCGCTCGCACGCACGCACGCACGCACGCACACACACACACACACACACACACACACACACACACACACACACACACACACTGGCCTTGGCTTCATGCTAAACAGGCATTTCAAAAAACGACGATCTGACAATTTAATCTTTTAATAGCACTAAACGTTGTCCTGTCTTTTCGATCTAATTTCCTATAACTGCTTTGGAAACTTTTCCCTGTTCGGTTTTGAGGTAAAGTGGCACTCACAAAAGACAATTATAAACCGGTTAAAATCTGAAAAGATGGGTCAAGCTTAAACACTACATTTTTTTTATAAATTTAGAACAATTTATGAAGAAAAATAACAAATGCTATCTCTAAATGTCTTGTTCTGTAAGTCTAAAACCCAAAAGATATTCACTTAAATGTGATAAAATGTCAATAAAAGATTGAAAAGCAACAAATTAAAATGTCCAAAAAGCTGAAATCCGCATTTTCTAGAATATTTGCGAAATAAATTACTTTAAAATTGAATCGATTATCAAGGTAGATGCACTTTACTTCTCTGTCCATCGACTAATCATTGCATCTCTAAATCAAAGGTTCTGGGAAATTATCATGTTGACCTGATTATTGCACGAACATAACGTAATACATAAGAAGTTATCCCAGGTGTTCTTAAATGTGAAATTTAGCAAACGTAATTTCTGAGAGGCTGAAATCTGCATTTTTCGAGAATTCTTGCAAGAAAACGTACTTCAATAAATCAATTTTATATAAAATATCAAAACAGTTGGAGTTCATTTCCTTGTCCATCAACTCTAAATCAAAGATTGTGAGAAGTAACAATTTTGACCTGATTATTGCACCAAAAATAAAGTCAGATAAGTTAGTCCCAGGTTAAAATGTTGACCTGATGAAAGCCCCAAACTAAAGTAATAAATAAGAAGGTATCCCAGGTGTTCTTACCTGCGCTCCTTTGCTCTTGCGTGTCGACGAGCTGACAGCAGAGTAGGCGGCTGTGTTCAGATCGTCGGTGCTGATGTTGTCCAACGTGTCGCTCAGACCGCTGCTCACAGAGCTGCTGTCGTCCCAACTGCAGGAGGGGAGGAGCAGAGGGGTACGATTAAAGGTCACCTACTACATCAACATGTGTCCCCTCTTCTTCATGTCTCTTCTACATCACCATGTGTCCCCTCTTCTTCATGTCTCTTCTACATCAACATGTGTCCCCTCTTCTTCATGTCTCTTCTACATCAACATGTGTCCCCTCTTCTTCATGTCTCTTCTACATCAACATGTGTCCCCTCTTCTTCATGTCTCTTCTACATCAACATGTGTCCCCTCTTCTTCATGTCTCTTCTACATCAACATGTGTCCCCTCTTCTTCATGTCTCTTCTACATCACCATGTGTCCCCTCTTCTTCATGTCTCTTCTACATCAACATGTGTCCCCTCTTCTTCATGTCTCTTCTACATCAACATGTGTCCCCTCTTCTTCATGTCTCTTCTACATCAACATGTGTCCCCTCTTCTTCATGTCTCTTCTACATCAACATGTGTCCCCTCTTCTTCATGTCTCTTCTACATCAACATGTGTCCCCTCTTCTTCATGTCTCTTCTACATCAACATGTGTCCCCTCTTCTTCATGTCTCTTCTACATCAACATGTGTCCCCTCTTCTTCATGTCTCTTCTACATCAACATGTGTCCCCTCTTCTTCATGTCTCTTCTACATCAACATGTGTCCCCTCTTCTTCATGTCTCTTCTACATCAACATGTGTCCCCTCTTCTTCATGTCTCTTCTACATCAACATGTGTCTCTGAAAGTTTCAGGAACAAAGATTCTCTCTCTTTTTGATCCATTTCTATAAAAACCTGTCTGAAAATGAGCTGATCAGATTTTGGCCACTTTGTGATGTCATAACGATGTGTTGGCTTGTGTAACCATTAGCCAATCACCAACTAAGGTAACCCCCCCCCCCTTATCACCTGAATCTCCTCCTAGAGCACCATTGTGTTCTTTGTAACCAAATCTCTCTCAGAGGGGCGTGGGGAGGGGCTCCTTATTTTCATCTAAAGTAACAGACAGAGAATCAGCACTTTGGAAACAGGGCTGAAACAGAGGGGATTCTGGGATGCTGCAATGATCTGCTTGGTGTTTCAGCCAATCAGAGACAGGTTCTGGATATATCTGAGAGCTGTGATATATTTATGAAAAACAGTATAATAGGGGCCCTTTAATGTTCGTAAAACAGTTCTCCATCTGTGTTTTTTTATTTTTGTTTGACTTGTATGTGTGCACCACGACATCAAGTCAAATTCCTCGTGTCAACCTACCTGGTAATAAACCTGATTCTGATTCTGATTCTAAAGTCATGTAGTAATCCTAACACCAGGTTCCTTAACGTCTAACATTTCTTTGAGCGATGGCAGAAGAAATGTGTAAAATGTTCCTTTACCAGCTAGGAAAGCAGACGTGAAAATAAATGTTATTTATTCAAAACAAAGAAACTAATTACGCTTTGTTGTAACCAGTCAATTCTGTCTCGCTGTCTATAATTGATCACAGACGAGGATGAGACCTGAAGGCTTTAAATGAGACAACGATGAGTCATTCTTTAAAAAGGCTTACAGAGGAGACAGGAAGATAATTGTGTTATTGATTTTCCTAAGTTTGTTCAGAAACTCAATGGGAGTGGTATTCTTTAAACACAAGCCATATTGTATTATTTCAGCGTGTAAGAAGCCTGTTTTTGCAGAGATTTAAAGGGGATATTGCCACAATCTACAAGCAAAAACTAATATATATCGACCTGAACTCAATAGGAGTTGTTATGCTTAAAACATGCCGTTCATGAGCCATATTGCATTATTTTAAATGTGAGTTTGAGCGTGTAAGCGGCCTGTTTTTGCAGAGATTTAAAGGGGATATTGCCAGAGTCTACAAGCAAAAACGAATACGTGATATATATCGACCTGCCGCCTTTAAAAGGTTTGAAATGAATTATTTTCACACACCTTGCAGCCCAGTTGTCCAGTGATGCAAGGTGAAATTGATTTGCTCTTTTGACAGATTTAGAATTAGCTGCATTTATCTTTCCGACCAGGCGTATAAATGACACACACACCTGCACACTGCTTTGTTTTAGGATGGGATATTAAAGCTGCATATAATACGCTCAAACAATGCATTATCTTAGGCCGTGGTTTTTTGGTGGTCATGAGGCTGGAAACGTGTGTTTAGAGAAGTAAGAACCATGACAACGTGTTTGTGTTTTTTAGTGTGTATTTAACGTCTTATTTTGCCATCATCTGTCATTTTGAAACGCCTTTTTCCTTCAGTTCAAAGCCATTATCTTGAAAGTGCTTCCAGAAGTTTGTCGTCCACAGAACTACTGCTGTTCTTTAATAAAAAGAGGCTTTGATAAAGCTCTGGTATCAAACACAAGTCAACCCGAGTGTTTGACACACACAAGGCTCTCTCAGACAAAGCCTAAAGGAAAATCGACTGCTTTAAATCCCTTTCATTATTTCCTCTCATGAGCACTTAAGCCTGTCTTTGCCGACACCTTGGCTTTGATTTGATTTAAAGGCAGCGCCATCTCACATCAGCTGCTTCGAGGCTTCAGAAAGCGCGCTGGATGACGAAGAACATTTTCCCAGTGGCCAAACGTTGATACTACAACAGAAACTAACTTACAGGTCCACCAACAGGAAGCTGAGCAACATAGCTGAGAGTTGAGGTGTCATGTGACCCTGAAAAGAGCGTTAATGCACATGTGTCAAACTCAAGGCCCGGGGGCCAAATCAGGCCCATGGTGGATTTAATTTCGGCCCGCAGGATCATTTGTAATTACTATTAGATCTGGCCCGCCGGTATATTGCACGCACACCTTCACTCCATCTTGAGGGTTTCCTCAGCTCAGAGCCTGAGCCCAAACATTGATGACCTTGCACCCAAGATGAGATGCCAAGTATCTGGCTTGAACTAGCATCACAGAGCAGCACACTGAGTTTACATGGATGTTTCCTTCTGCACTTTCTTTCTTGAGACAACAGGGCATGTTTGGTTTGTTCTTTGAGGGAAATAGTTTTGTTGAAGCTGTTGTTGGCCTGTGGAAAAATGTAATCATAAGAAATGACTCTGGAAAAGCTGCAGATAGAGCCATAAGAAATGAATGCTACTGATTATTTAATGTTTAATGTTGTTTTTATTGGCAATAATTTAAGCTTTGTTAGTTCCAGGTTTAATATGTGCAATAAGTTCATTTCAATAAGTTCTGCAATAAACATTGAACCAGTCCGACCCTCGGCTAGTACCCATTTTTTACTTTTGGCCCACTGTGTATTTGAGTTTGACACCCCTGCTCTAGTGTTTGTTTGTAACGTCTCTAGAAAGTGGGGATTTCTAACAGGATGACAATGTTAGTAAAAACCTAAAAAGAGCATCTAGTGTTTGTTGTAAAGGATCAGATGTTATCTCTTCTCTGTAAGATGTTCTGTAGGATAATACTTTAAGTGTGAATCCATCTCTACTGCCTGAATCTGCTTTATGGGATATTTGTTTTTGTTGTTTTTACATTTTTCAAAATTCCCTCTTTTTTTTTACAATTTTTTTTTTTTACAATTCTAACTTTTTTCGAAATTCGGACTTTTTTCAAAAAGTATTTGTACTCCACTACTTCCCAACTCTGGATATAAATAATTGTATTTCTGTTGTTCTCTGAGAGTTTATAAGCATCATATTCACAGAGGGAAACTTTAAAGAGACCAAAGACACAGATGGTGTTTAACAAGTGCTGATTGCTCCTTGTGCCCAATTACACATCTCAAATTATCATTCAAGCTGCATTTAAAGGGAGAAAAGGTTCCACATCCTGATTCATTTGCTCCAAACGGAGACAAATTGGGCTTGAAAACATGCAGGGCTTCACATTTACTCACAAAAAGAGGATGGTTGAGTGTGTCATCATAATAAAGGAGCAGGCAGATGGTGAGAAGAAGCTTCTTATCTTAACATGAGAAACGTCTTTTCCTCCTTCTGGGGGGTCTCTTATACCATCCTAACAATCCTGTGTAATATTATTCTCACTATGTCTTCTTGGGTAATTCTTAATTAACATAATGATTTCACAGTTTATAGCTCCCGGAGTCACAGAGTAAAAGATACCCTTTAGCTTCTGCATTCACTTCTGTAATTACTTTACATTTGTGTTAATTCACAAAGCAAGTTATCATAATGGACGGCAGCTAGAAAGCAGAAAATGAAAATGCATTTTACATTTTTTAACAGGCCTGAAACGAAACTGTAGGCTATCAATGTCTAATATAAAAATAAAATCTAAAAGGTATTCTTCTTTCGCCATATGTTGTCTATCTTATTCGTATTAAAAGACCCTGTTCAAACACTATAGACGGACTACTTCAGTCCCCTGACATTACTTAAATGTAACCCTAACCCTTTCATGCAGTTAAACTCAAATAGATAATAAATAGACATTAAGGGGAAATGTCTTTACTGGGACATGTGACAATATATATAGGAATTTAGCATTACATATAAAATACCCTCATATTAAAGGTGCCATATTCTGCTTAGTTCCAGGTGTATATCAGTATGTAGTGTCTCTACTTTAAAGAGTCCTCTCCTGCTGATGTTCAGGTGTATATCAGTATGTAGAGTCTCTACTTTAAAGAGTCCTCTCCTGCTGATGTTCAGGTGTATATCAGTATGTAGTGTCTCTACTTTAAAGAGTCCTCTCCTGCTGATGTTCAGGTGTATATCAGTATTTAGTGTCTCTACTTTAAAGAGTCCTCTCCTGCTGATGTTCAGGTGTATATCAGTATGCAGTGTCTCTACTTTAAAGAGTCCTCTCCAGCTGATGTTCAGGTGTATATCAGTATGCAGTGTCTCTACTTTAAAGAGTCCTCTCCAGCTGATGTTCAGGTGTATATCAGTATGTAGTGTCTCTACTTTAAAGAGTCCTCTCCTGCTGATGTTCAGGTGTATATCAGTATGTAGTGTCTCTACTTTAAAGAGTCCTCTCCTGCTGATGTTCAGGTGTATATCAGTATGTAATGTCTCTACTTTAAAGAGTCCTCTCCTGCTGATGTTCAGGTGTATATCAGTATGTAGTGTCTCTACTTTAAAGAGTCCTCTCCTGCTGATGTTCAGGTGTATATCAGTATGTAGTGTCTCTACTTTAAAGAGTCCTCTCCTGCTGATGTTCAGGTGTATATCAGTATGTAGTGTCTCTACTTTAAAGAGTCCTCTCCTGCTGATGTTCAGGTGTATATCAGTATGTAGTGTCTCTACTTTAAAGAGTCCTCTCCTGCTGATGTTCAGGTGTATATCAGTATGTAGTGTCTCTACTTTAAAGAGTCCTCTCCTGCTGATGTTCAGGTGTATATGAGTATGTTGTGTCTCTACTTTAAAGAGTCCTCTCCTGCTGATGTTCAGGTGTATATCAGCATGTAGTGTCTCTACTTTAAAGAGTCCTCTCCTGCTGATGTTCAGGTGTATATCAGTATGTTGTGTCTCTACTTTAAAGAGTCCTCTCCTGCTGATGTTCAGGTGTATATCAGTATGTAGTGTCTCTACTTTAAAGAGTCCTCTCCTGCTGATGTTCAGGTGTATATCAGTATGTAGAGTCTCTACTTTAAAGAGTCCTCTCCTGCTGATGTTCAGGTGTATATCAGTATGTAGTGTCTCTACTTTAAAGAGTCCTCTCCTGCTGATGTTCAGGTGTATATCAGTATGTAGAGTCTCTACTTTAAAGAGTCCTCTCCTGCTGATGTTCAGGTGTATATCAGTATGTAGTGTCTCTACTTTAAAGAGTCCTCTCCTGCTGATGTTCAGGTGTATATCAGTATTTAGTGTCTCTACTTTAAAGAGTCCTCTCCTGCTGATGTTCAGGTGTATATCAGTATGCAGTGTCTCTACTTTAAAGAGTCCTCTCCAGCTGATGTTCAGGTGTATATCAGTATGTAGTGTCTCTACTTTAAAGAGTCCTCTCCAGCTGATGTTCAGGTGTATATCAGTATGCAGTGTCTCTACTTTAAAGAGTCCTCTCCAGCTGATGTTCAGGTGTATATCAGTATGTAGTGTCTCTACTTTAAAGAGTCCTCTCCTGCTGATGTTCAGGTGTATATCAGTATGTAGTGTCTCTACTTTAAAGAGTCCTCTCCTGCTGATGTTCATGTGTATATCAGTATGTAATGTCTCTACTTTAAAGAGTCCTCTCCTGCTGATGTTCAGGTGTATATCAGTATGTAGTGTCTCTACTTTAAAGAGTCCTCTCCTGCTGATGTTCAGGTGTATATCAGTATGTAGTGTCTCTACTTTAAAGAGTCCTCTCCTGCTGATGTTCAGGTGTATATCAGTATGTAGTGTCTCTACTTTAAAGAGTCCTCTCCTGCTGATGTTCAGGTGTATATCAGTATGTAGTGTCTCTACTTTAAAGAGTCCTCTCCTGCTGATGTTCAGGTGTATATCAGTATGTAGTGTCTCTACTTTAAAGAGTCCTCTCCTGCTGATGTTCAGGTGTATATCAGTATGTAGTGTCTCTACTTTAAAGAGTCCTCTCCTGCTGATGTTCAGGTGTATATCAGTATGTTGTGTCTCTACTTTAAAGAGTCCTCTCCTGCTGATGTTCAGGTGTATATCAGTATGTAGTGTCTCTACTTTAAAGAGTCCTCTCCTGCTGATGTTCAGGTGTATATCAGTATGTAGTGTCTCTACTTTAAAGAGTCCTCTCCTGCTGATGTTCAGGTGTATATCAGTATGTAGTGTCTCTACTTTAAAGAGTCCTCTCCTGCTGATGTTCAGGTGTATATGAGTATGTTGTGTCTCTACTTTAAAGAGTCCTCTCCTGCTGATGTTCAGGTGTATATCAGCATGTAGTGTCTCTACTTTAAAGAGTCCTCTCCTGCTGATGTTCAGGTGTATATCAGTATGTTGTGTCTCTACTTTAAAGAGTCCTCTCCTGCTGATGTTCAGGTGTATATCAGTATGTAGTGTCTCTACTTTAAAGAGTCCTCTCCTGCTGATGTTCAGGTGTATATCAGTATGTAGAGTCTCTACTTTAAAGAGTCCTCTCCTGCTGATGTTCAGGTGTATATCAGTATGTAGTGTCTCTACTTTAAAGAGTCCTCTCCTGCTGATGTTCAGGTGTATATCAGTATGTAGAGTCTCTACTTTAAAGAGTCCTCTCCTGCTGATGTTCAGGTGTATATCAGTATGTAGTGTCTCTACTTTAAAGAGTCCTCTCCTGCTGATGTTCAGGTGTATATCAGTATTTAGTGTCTCTACTTTAAAGAGTCCTCTCCTGCTGATGTTCAGGTGTATATCAGTATGCAGTGTCTCTACTTTAAAGAGTCCTCTCCAGCTGATGTTCAGGTGTATATCAGTATGCAGTGTCTCTACTTTAAAGAGTCCTCTCCAGCTGATGTTCAGGTGTATATCAGTATGTAGTGTCTCTACTTTAAAGAGTCCTCTCCTGCTGATGTTCAGGTGTATATCAGTATGTAGTGTCTCTACTTTAAAGAGTCCTCTCCTGCTGATGTTCATGTGTATATCAGTATGTAATGTCTCTACTTTAAAGAGTCCTCTCCTGCTGATGTTCAGGTGTATATCAGTATGTAGTGTCTCTACTTTAAAGAGTCCTCTCCTGCTGATGTTCAGGTGTATATCAGTATGTAGTGTCTCTACTTTAAAGAGTCCTCTCCTGCTGATGTTCAGGTGTATATCAGTATGTAGTGTCTCTACTTTAAAGAGTCCTCTCCTGCTGATGTTCAGGTGTATATCAGTATGTAGTGTCTCTACTTTAAAGAGTCCTCTCCTGCTGATGTTCAGGTGTATATCAGTATGTAGTGTCTCTACTTTAAAGAGTCCTCTCCTGCTGATGTTCAGGTGTATATCAGTATGTAGTGTCTCTACTTTAAAGAGTTCTCTCCTGCTGATGTTCAGGTGTATATCAGTATGTTGTGTCTCTACTTTAAAGAGTCCTCTCCTGCTGATGTTCAGGTGTATATCAGTATGTACACAGTATGTATGGGGGTTACCTTGGTTGCTGATTGGCTAATGGTTACACAAGACAAAACATCGTTATGACATCACAAAGGGGCCAAAATCTGATCAGCTCATTTTCAGACAGGTTTTTATAGAAATGGATCAGGACAAAAAGAGAGAGAATCTTTGTTCCTGAAACTTTCAGAGTCTCTTTACACAGAGGGGACACATGTTGATGTAGAAGAGACATGAAGAAGAGGGGACACATGTTGATGTAGAAGAGACATGAAGAAGAGGGGACACATGTTGATGTAGAAGAGACATGAAGAAGAGGGGACACATGTTGATGTAGAAGAGACATGAAGAAGAGGGGACACATGTTGATGTAGAAAAGACATGAAGAAGAGGGGACACATGTTGATGTAGAAGAGACATGAAGAAGAGGGAACACATGTTGATGTAGAAGAGACATGAAGAAGAGGGGACACATGTTGATGTAGAAGAGACATGAAGAAGAGGATTTTGCATAATAGGGGACCTTTAAGTAAAAGTGTATTGATATTGAACAACCTCCCTGCAGATGGTACAGTTAAAGCATCCATTCCCAGTGACTCTTCCTGGGATGAAAGGGTTGATAATGAAATGCTCTTCCTCCTGAGAGCTGACTGAATATTTAATCGTCTCCCAGGATCAGCTGCTCTGACAGAATCAAACCGTCGCTCCTGCACATGCACAACGGGCTGCATCCTTACAAAAAAAAATGGCACAGCCAAACTCAATCAACCCTTGAGCGAGTGGCTGCAGGACTCCTGTGTCGTAACTCCTTTAATTAACAATGAGCTACAGTACACAGAGCAGAAGGAGGGGGAGGATATTGCATCGCTGCAGTGAAATGGCCAGAGAGCGCCAAATAAGTAATTGTCTTTTTGTCAAAAATCCATCTGAAAACACACTGCGTTTCCCCTTGTGATGCTTCTGGTTATTGGACTTCTGATATGACCACTGTGAAAAGCTTGATAACATGTAATGGGATGACGTAATCAGGGTACAAAAGGTAACTGTATTCCCTTACAGTTAAAACAAATCTGATTACTGTCACTTTTCTACAAATTGGGGATAACTAGCAGGATTACAATGTTATTAAAACCTAAAAAGATCATATAGTGTTTGTTGTAAAAGGATCAGATGTTATCTCTTCTCTGTAAGCTGTTCTGTTCTGTAGGATAATACTTTAAAGTGGACCTATCATGCTATATTTGAATAATATAGTGTAGGACCATACCTATATAAGGCATATTTATACTTTTTTTTTTTCAAAATACCAAACAGATCATGCATTTTAGCCATGCCTCATTTCGCTCAATTTGAAAAATGTTAGCTCTGTTTTAGCAAGGGCAGATTCTGTGAGAACAGCACCACCTACAGGCCTGGCATATGTACTACAGCGTCTCCAGCGCTTTTGAACGGCAATGGCCGTGGCTGTCTCCTCCTGATTGGTGGAGTTGGCCCAATAGCCGTAGCGCCACCGTCCTGACGTCAGGACAGTGTTCAAATCTGGATCAGTTTTTATCAGATCCGTTGCAGCCCCTTTTTTAGAGATTTGGGTATGGAGGAAAATAGAGAGGGTTGTGTTTTCTGACACTTGGTGAGTTCCCTGGAACACCGGGGACACATATTCATGAAGAAAAGACGTACACAAGTGCATTTTGCATGATAGGTCCCCTTTAAGTGTGAATCTATACTTCTACTGCCTGAATCTGCTTCATGGTTTTCACTTTCTTTGCTTCATTGGTTCTGTTTTTAATTCAGCAGGTGAACCTATATGTTCATCAAATAGTGTGTGTGAGCTTAAACTAAAACGGAGCATTTTCTGTCGACACTAACTGCTTTTTTAAACTGTAGTATGTGCTCATGTGAGGTAGATGCTGAATAAAAGGCATGTTTTCCGATCAATAAAATCATTTCTGATCCTAAATATATTGGTTTCTACTTTAAGGTCACATTGTTCTGTTGTCTTACATAATGCACTTCAGCCAAAAACATCTTATTGATATTTAATTTCTCTTATTCGTAATTAATTAATTGCACGGCGTTTGATATTGAGGTAAAGAAAGTAAGTAACGGAAAGTAATCAGGATACATTCATTTTCAATTCTGATACTTCGATTAGGTTACCCAACCCTTGTTTTCCATTACTGCACATATTTCAATCCAATTCTATTGCTACGATTTCAACCATATTCAATGTAAATATTGCAATAGTTTTATTTGTATGTATGTTTATATGTACCACAACACCAAGTCAAAATCCTCGTATGTGTTCACCTACCTGGTAAGAAACCTATTTCTGATTTTGGATTTTTCTGTGTGTGATGGTATGATAACTACGTCTATGATAAGGTATGCCCTGCATTTCAAAACCCTGCATTTGTTGGAGAAAAAACCCCAATTAAAACCAATTAAATGTGACTAGAGCTGCTCAAAGGAAGTGACCAGGTGAGATGTGACTTCACCTCAGGAAGGAGAATAAAAATGTCTTAAAAAACAAATCCTTATTCTGCAGATTCTTTAGCTAACCCTTGGTTTTCCACTTAGCTGTGAACCCACATGCTGTGTCTCCGCTCAGCCGTGCAAACGTTACCTCATGAAATATTCAAAACCCTCGGTCCTGTTCCCTCAGAGGAGAAGATGCTATTAGCAGCACGAACAAAGGAGAACATCGGTGATTACACTGCATCATGGAGATTAATGAGATCTGAACTTTAAGGGGTTGATACGTATTTAAGGGGAAAGGTTTTGAAGTGAGTTAAGATGGGATGTCTACACAGGGGAGGAGGGAAAACACACTCAGATGACCCGTTATGTAACAAAACTGATGCGATAGTCACCACTAAGACCCGTTTTTTACACTTAAGGGAGAATATATATCATTAGTATAAAAGTATTGACTCCAATTTTGTTTATTTTGATGTTAAATTAACAATTTATGAAGTTTCCATATAGAAAATCCATGAAATGTGAGACGTTTTATGGAACAAACCGAAGAAAAACTTGCCACTAAAACATATTTCTTACACTTAATGGAGAATATATAACATTATTATAAAAATCTTGACTCCAATATTGTCTATTTTGATGTTAAAGGAAAACATTTTTTAAGTTTTTGTAGAAAGAAATCCATGAAATGTGTCACGGCTTTTAGTTGTCATTAAAAACTTGTGGCTAAACTGGAAAATCTATTTGCAAAAAGATAAAAAAAACAGTCGTCATTTCCTCATTTACAGTTCAAATATTTGACGACAAATGGTCAAATCTTTCTGAGAAGTAAATGTGAGTTTGATGAGGGTTTTTAATTTTTTAAATAATCATAAAAGCTTTTTATCTACAACACGGATATAAGTTGTTCACTTTAGCTCAAACTAGGATCAGATGAAAGGCAAACTCCCTAACTGTGCAACACGGATAGCTAGAAAACCTTTTTTTTAGTACACACACCAATGCACGCATGCACACACACACACACACACACACACACACACACACACACACACACACACACACACACACACACACACACACACACACACACACACACACACACACACACACACACACACACACACACACACACACACACACACACACACACACACACACACACACACACACACACACACACACACAGGTTACACTAAGAGTTATAAAAGCTTCTACAAAAGCACATTAATTAGTCTGAAATGCATACAGGTATCTAATTGATCAATTAAAGGCCTGAACGTAAACTAAGTGTCACAAGGCACAACAACACAAGTCCTTTTCAAACCATGGTGACACACACACACACACACACACACACACACACACACACACACACACACACACACACACACACACACACACACACACACACACACACACACACACACACACACACACACACACACACACACACACACACACACACACACACTTTGAGACGCTTGTTTCTCCAACACACAGAGCACTTTTCTATGATGTCAATGGAAAACACTCATCCTCATTTTCCTGGTACACTTATCTAACTTAATGCCTCTGAGACTGACAATAAAACATTAGAAAATACATAAATTCTCCTGCCTTTCTGTGGCTCACTTCCACAACACACACACAGCCGGAATAAGCATCATTTACAGGTTGTGTGTGTGTGTGTGTGTGTAAATATAGTTCCCAGCTTTGCTCACCTCTGCTGCCCGTCATCCCGCCTCTGAAATGTTTCCCTGACGGAGAGGCTGGAGGCTTTGAGACGTCCGGAGACAAAGAGAGAGAGGACTACCTCACTCTTACACTTTCACCCTTGTACTGCTGACTCCCCCCTCCTGTCTCTCTTCCTCTCCCCCCCCTCCCTTCCCCACCAACGACGGGCCTTTCAGACTTTCGAAGAGGCAATCAGATATTTTGTCCGCAAGGAGGATGACAACGCAAAACGGAGCCAAAATCAAGGATCTGGATCAGAGCCCAGTGCGATTTCTCTTTCCCGGACGCCATTGACTGGAAGTGATCTCATGCATAATACGTGAGAGGAGTCAGAAAAGTGTGCAGGGATATTATTCATGAGCTCTGTAATGGCGGGCAAAGGAAGAAAGAAAAGGGCGATGAGCTGTTGGGTTATTTGTCGAATACTCGATTCTGATTGGTCGATTTGGACATCTCAGAGGTTGTTAATACTCAATAACAGACCGCCGCTAAGCAAAATAATGACTGTTGTTAAGGAGGATGAAAGAATGAGGTTAAAAGACCAGAAGAAGACAGACAGGAAGGAAGTCAACACTAACGGGAACAGTAGAAGAAGACAGACAGGAAGTAAACACTAATGGGAACAGTAGAAGAAGACAGACAGGAAGTAAACACTAACGGGAACAGTAGAAGAAGACAGACTGACAGGAAGTAAACACTAACGGGAACAGTAGAAGAAGACAGACAGAAAGGAAGTAAACACTAACGGGAACAGTAGAAGAAGACAGACAGACAGGAAGTAAACACTAACGGGAACAGTAGAAGAAGACAGACAGAAAGGAAGTAAACACTAACGGGAACAGTAGAAGAAGACAGACAGGAAGGAAGTAAACACTAATGGGAACAGTAGAAGAAGACAGACAGAAAGGAAGTAAACACTAACGGGAACAGTAGAAGAAGACAGACAGGAAGGAAGTCAACACTAACGGGAACAGTAGAAGAAGACAGACAGACAGGAAGTAAACACTAACGGGAACAGTAGAAGAAGACAGACAGAAAGGAAGTAAACACTAACGGGAACAGTAGAAGAAGACAGACAGGAAGTAAACACTAACGGGAACAGTAGAAGAAGACAGACAGGAAGGAAGTAAACACTAACGGGAACAGTAGAAGAAGACAGACAGGAAGTAAACACTAACGGGAACAGTAGAAGAAGACAGACAGAAAGGAAGTAAACACTAACGGGAACAGTAGAAGAAGACAGACAGAAAGGAAGTAAACACTAATGGGAACAGTAGAAGAAGACAGACAGACAGGAAGTAAACACTAACGGGAACAGCAGAAGAAGACAGACAGGAAGTAAACACTAATGGGAACAGTAGAAGAAGACAGACAGGAAGTAAACACTAACGGGAACAGCAGAAGAAGACAGACAGGAAGTAAACACTAAAGGGAACCGTAGAAGAAGACAGACAGAAAGGAAGTAAACACTAACGGGAACAGTAGAAGAAGACAGACAGGAAGTAAACACTAATGGGAACAGTAGAAGAAGACAGACAGGAAGTAAACACTAACGGGAACAGTAGAAGAAGACAGACAGGAAGTAAACACTAAAGGGAACCGTAGAAGAAGACAGACAGAAAGGAAGTAAACACTAACGGGAACAGTAGAAGAAGACAGACAGGAAGTAAACACTAACGGGAACAGTAGAAGAAGACAGACAGAAAGGAAGTAAACACTAACGGGAACAGTAGAAGAAGACAGACAGGAAGTAAACACTAACGGGAACCGTAGAAGAAGACAGACAGACAGGAAGTAAACACTAATGGGAACAGTAGAAGAAGACAGACAGGAAGCAAACACTAAAGGGAACCGTAGAAGAAGACAGACAGAAAGGAAGTAAACACTAACGGGAACAGTAGAAGAAGACAGACAGGAAGTAAACACTAACGGGAACAGTAGAAGAAGACAGACAGGAAGTAAACACTAACGGGAACCGTAGAAGAAGACAGACAGAAAGGAAGTAAACACTAACGGGAACAGTAGAAGAAGACAGACAGGAAGTAAACACTAATGGGAACAGTAGAAGAAGACAGACAGAAAGGAAGTAAACACTAACGGGAACAGTAGAAGAAGACAGACAGACAGGAAGTAAACACTAACGGGAACAGTAGAAGAAGACAGACAGGAAGGAAGTCAACACTAACGGGAACAGCAGAAGAAGACAGACAGGAAGGAAGTCAACACTAACGGGAACAGTAGAAGAAGACAGACAGGAAGTAAACACTAACGGGAACAGTAGAAGAAGACAGACAGGAAGGAAGTCAACACTAACGGGAACAGCAGAAGAAGACAGACAGACAGGAAGTAAACACTAACGGATTTGGTGGATTTTCTTCACTAAATTCATTTCAATACAAATTGCATTAAATGATATGTTTTCTATCTTATCTATGACTGTGAATGTGATATATCCAGATTTAACAAAATCACATCGTCATAATCCACATTAGAGTCAGGCTCCATGGCGCTAAAGAGAATTATCTATCATAGGAGCTTTGTGGATTCTTATCTCCACAGAATCATTAGAGCCTGTCGCGTGATGAATGGAGACGGATCGTCGGAAATATGCAACCAAACGAATCGATGCAACTGCAGAGGAAGTCTCCTACGGTCCTAAAATCTGTCTTGCATTCAGACAAAGCACTCATGAGGGCTTAACTTGAGTAGAATAGCACACTGTAAAAATACTCCATTTCAATTGAAAGTACTGCATGGACAATGGTTCTTAAGTAAAAGTGTTTAAGTACAATTAGGAGAAAAGTAGAAGACATTTCTGCCAATTCATTTCCTGTTAACACATTCCTGGTTTTAGTTACGTAAATATAATGTTGAATGGTTTAATCTGATACTAAATAATCATATTTTAAAAGTTTTTCCTAAAAAATCTGAATTTATAAAGAAACAAATCTGTAAATGGAGTAAAAAGTGCAAAATTGGCTTTTAAAATGTAGTAGAGTAGAAGTATAAAGTACTATAAAATAGAAAATACTCAGGTAAAGTACCTCAAATGTGTACTTAATTACAGTACTCGAGTAAATGTACTTTGTTGGGGGATTATGCCTTCAAATGCTCTATTTGTTTTAAAAGAAAATTGAGAACAAAATGATAAATTAGGAAAGGAAAAGACTTCCTACAACAAACCGCAGCTCTCCTTAGTAAACACTCTTCAACGAGTCAAACTTATTCCATTAAAAGTTTGAAATTAGCGGAGCGTTCAGGCTGCAGATATACCCCACACTGAGGGTAATGGAGGGAGGCGCTCTCTTTCTAACGAACAGATAAGAACCAGGGGTCACCTTCTTGTTCTCCGCTGATATAACATCACATTACTTCTACATCTCATTACTCACACACATGTGGAGCTTTAATGGGGGAAATTACACCTTAATAGGGTTAAAAAAATGAGAGATATTACTATGAAAACCAGCTTTAAGACCATTCTTAGTATATGCAAATTAGTCATTTACGAGAAAACAACCAACCATATAATGCTAATTGGGGGTTTTCCCTCTCCTGTAGTGTGTTCTATAGGTTTTAATGCATGTAAATGGTCTGGAAAGGCTAAAATACTTTCAATTTATTCATTTCAATTAGTGTTGAACTATTTCCTTGACTTTGAGAGGACATTTTTTTGGACTTAAGCACCTGGACGAGAAGAGACATTCACACGATCACACACACGAGCCAGCTGGCGATAAAACTTCCTCCACTTATCCTCTCAGTTTGCTAAGTTTGGGCTGAGCTCTTCGTCAAAGACTGTCAGAAACAAATGAGCGGCAGACTGACAAGTGCCAGAAAACTTCATGAAAGCTAGAAAGCAGAAACGCTGAACTTTCAAACAACGTCACAGAGGACATTTTCTTTCACAGAAACTTACATAACGACCGGCTTCGTCATTGAAAGGCAAAACAACCCTTCTCCTGCAAATCTCAGAGACAGTGTACTGCATAAACACATGCACGCACACACACACAGACAGACAGACAGACGTACACACACACACACACACACACACACACACACACAGACAGACACACGTACACACAGACAGACAGACAGACAGACAGACAGACACACACAGACACAGACACAGACACAGACACAGACACACACACACACACACACACACACACACACACACACACACACACACACACACACACACACACACACACACACACACACACACACACACACACACACACACACACAACACTGAAACGTTGACTTTAATGAAGTGTATTATGTCCACAGATTTCACGTGTATTAGGTTAGTTGAAAGCTCTGTTTGTCACGTATGGACACACACATTTGTTTCTGTTTTTCAGTGTACTAAATCACAGAAAGGAGCAAATACGAAGTCCCACTGCTATCAAAATACACACGTAAATAAAATAAAGTACAGGACAAGAAGGCAAGTAATTAGGCTGACTAATTTCAAGGTTTCAGAACTCCTCCATCAGAGGGTGATGCTACTGTAGAATCTGTTTTATTGATTCCTCGTTGTCTTATTCTTTAATGTTGTCAGTGTTACATCGGATCCACGACACTACACCTTGGAGACGGTTCAGAGAGTTCATAAATAAAATAAAATACAGGACAAGAAGGCAAATAAGGTCTCTTTTTTTGGCAAGACATTCACCCGAACCGCTCTTCAATCCTGACAGCTTTGAAATACCCAAAGATTGCAGAGCCAGCGGTCCTGAACAAGAGGAGAGAGAGAGAGAGAGACACAGGAGGCTAAAAGCAGAGCCTGTTACTTATTCATGTCTCTGCTGAGTACGGGAAGCCCTTCGGTGTCAAAACACTCTCCTCGGACGTCTTTTCCTGACAGCAAAGCCACGAGCATGCTCTCATCCATGATGCATGACAGCGGGTATTTTTAGAGAGCGCTGGTGCATTGTTTTGATCAGAGGAGGGATCGGAGGCGGCAGAGTTTCAACTAGTATTCTTAGATAAAACAAGACAACTGCCAAATACTTTCTGTCGTTCACAGTAGGTTTCTAAATAAGAGAAGGATTAGTGGAAAAGGGTATATCTGTTGAGTGAGTGAGTAAGGGTCTGTACACAACACATTTCAACAGCTAACAGAATTGTAATTGTCTCAATAAATGAAATGTAATGATTTGAATTGCTCAGCCACACATCCAATACAGTCCCACAGAGCTTCTTAAATCTTACTAGTATTTGTATTTCTTTGTTACACTTTAAAAGAGAAACAATGCTGAAAATACTATTTTACCATTGAACGTTTTTATAAATGAGTTTATTTATTTTTTATAGTTTAATTTTTTTTAATTGAATACTTTTAAAAAGGTTTGTATTTTTAATTGTATTTTTTCTTTTAATGTTTTCATTTCAAAAACATATTTTTTAACCCTTACTGGACCCTACACTCTTCCATAAGTGGGTCAAAAAGGACCCGTATTAGAATAATATGTTATGCCATTTTTGTCATTCTGAAAAAAAAGTTTTGAACATATCGATGCAAAGATCTCCGCTATTCTGAGACCCTCACAGTATTCCAGTCCCTTTTCAAAACTCATCTCGTCTACTCATCGTAAAGTGCTCAGAACAGAAACCATGACTCCACACTGATCACCTGCTGATCTGATGAGTTAGCAGGAAGAACCTCCAGGGCTCGTTACGGTCGGAGACAAAACGGAAAGCATTACGAGCCTCATGGGAATTCAGTTTATACACACAGACCCATAAACTCTCTCTACGACTGCCAGTGTGAGGAGAACAGGGAGAGAAGAGGTGTGTGTGTGTGTGTGTGTGTGTGTGTGTGTGTGTGTGTGTGTGTTTGTATAAATAGTGGAATTAGCTCCCCGTTGATATCAGGACAGTCTACATATCGTCCGTCACTTGTACCATGGCTAAATTACAAAGAAAATTCTATTAAAACAATAGGACTGAACGGGATTAGCCCAACATTAATGGTTTATTTAAAGTGACTGTATCTGCTTTTTTTCTTGTTGTTTTTGTTTGTATCTTTAAGGTTAATTACTCTTATCCTCTGCTCTTTGGAGAAAACCTAAATGATTTGTAATTCAATGAAAAGGTGGACAGATCGTAAAACTAGTCAACTTCTCCATATTTAAAGGGGACCTATCATGCAAAATGCACTTTTGTACGTCTTTTATACATGTCAAGATGTCCGTTAAAGTTTAAATCTTCCGGACAAAATTTTTGTTCTTCTTATTCAGATGGCAAATCAATCACAAAATTAACATTTTACCGCATAGCACAGCCAGCAGCACAACCTGTAAAAAAGGCTGCTGGGAACGCTTGGTCTTGGAGCAGACATGCAGAAATAAAATATGAATATATTGCTACCTATCATTTTGCAAGGGAGTAAGAAATGTTCACTTCCTTTACTAGTTAGTTGACAGTGACAAGGGGGAGGTAAAAACACACAATATATATTTGACTAACTCGCAGTTTAGGAATAAATGCTTTGCTGGTATTTGTCATTCCTAGAAGCATGTGTGCATTTGAGGAGATGGGAAGTTCTTCGAGGTGAGCGAACAGTTTGTCTTACTTAAAGCCGGAGGGGTTTTGTGGAAATGATATGAATGTTTCAGGAAAAAGAAGTGAAAACCTGTCCCAAGGGAGCGAGCTAAAGCCATGCTGAAAACACGGTGAGCAATCGCCCCCCCGAGCATTGCCGTATGTCAGAGGGAAAGTGACAGCAGCTCAGCTTCTGACTGTCACACATGTCACAGGGAGGCATTAAAGCCATGTGTACTGTGTGTGTGTGTGTGTGTGTGTGTGTGTGTGTGTGTGTGTGTGTGTGTGTGTGTGTGTGTGTGTGTGTGTGTGTGTGCATTCACAGAGTTCAAATTCGAAAACACATCAGGTGTCTTTTAGCCTGCAGGCATCAATACTTTCTTATCGCTCCTGACGCCCAAAGCGCTATCTCAAACTTTAGCTCAGAGACGCCACAGTTTTTGGGAATAATGTGAAGGCAGGTTGAGAAAAATTAGCACATTAGAGTCGTGCACTGGTGGAGTATTTTTGAAGGAGGTCCTGAAAGGTAGCATCACAAGAGCAAAAGGGTTTTTCTATTGGATTAAATTGGAAGATCTGTTGCAAACACACATTTATGATACTTATATGTTTTGTTCAGCAGGATAATCTCCACATATTAACACCACTTTTATGATTTGTAGCATAAAAAGCTAACTATAAAGGAACTACAGCAAGGTCACATGACTTCACGTCACCACCGCTAAGCTAAAGGAGGCTAATGTTGGGCTATAAAGGAACTACAGCACGGTCACATGACTTCACGTCACCACCGCTAAGCTAAAGGTGGCTAATGTTGGGCTATTGATTGATTGATTGAAAAGTTTATTAACAGCTTGTATATTGGGTACAGTACAGTACAGCTCAAAACATACAATTGTTAAGGGGATGCAGACCAGAGAAAGACTTTCGTCTTGTTTACATCAGGGTCCCCCATTTCCAATTCATCATATCATTTAAGACATATAAGACATATTTGACATACAGATGGCTTATTTACAATTTACATACAGGTGGTTTTTTACATACAGATGGCTTATTTACAATTTTCATTTTAGATTTCGTTCTAATACATCCTAACCGGACATTTAAGACATACCAAGTCTACAGATATACAGTTAGTAACAGAGTCTAAAATGCGAGTATATACATAGATGGGGGGGGGAAGCTGTCCATTGTACGACAGGTTGAGATTTGTACCATTACCGGGGCCAGTTTTGCAATGCTTTCCCCCGAAGGTGCTCTTTAAGAGAGGTTTTGAAGGTAAGTATAGTTTTACTTTCCTTTACAGTTGTGGGAAGAGCGTTCCACCTTGATGTGGCATAATTGCGAAACGTGTATTCCCCTTTTTTTGTGCCAAATGAAGGAACTACAGCACGGTCACATGACTTCACATGACTTCACATGACTTCACATCACCACCGCTAAGCTAAAGGTGGCTAATGTTGGTCTATAAAGGAACTACAGCACGGTCACATGACTTCACATCACCACCGCTAAGCTAAAGGCGGCTAATGTTGGGCTATAAAGGAACTACAGCACGGTCACATGACTTCACATCACCACCGCTAAGCTAAAGGCGGCTAATGTTGGGCTATAAAGGAACTACAGCACGGTCACATGACTTCACATCACCACCGCTAAGCTAAAGGTGGCTAATGTTGGTCTATAAAGGAACTACAGCACGGTCACATGACTTCACATCACCACCGCTAAGCTAAAGGCGGCTAATGTTGGGCTATAAAGGAACTACAGCACGGTCACATGACTTCACATCACCACCGCTAAGCTAAAGGCGGCTAATGACAGTTCAGAGGGTTCATAATTATCCATCCATCCCTTCGAGTGTCACAGTCTGACAGCAGATCAGAGAGAGACTGACAGGCTGTTCTGAACCTCCGGTCAGGTCGGCTGATATCGTGACGCTCTGCCGATCACAGATATGATCCGACCTGCTGAACATCTCCGCTGACTGACTGCTGTGTTGCTTGTGAAACACCAGAAAACAGAAGGACCGTCGGGGCTTTTCAACAACACAGTTATGTAAACTGGTAGCAAAAACAAAGACAGATTCAGCAGGAGGAGGAATCACAACGTCTGTAAGTTGTACCTAACTATGGTTACATTCATCCTATATAACCATGTCTGTTTAATATCACGTCTTAAAATCCACCTCTTCTCCTTAACGTTCAACACTTAGAAAGATAGTAGACTGTTGCTTTTATAGATTTTAATTGGTCTATTGTTTTTACTATATGGCTGTTATTACACTATTCATGTTTATTTTTACCTTTTTATTTGTATTTTTGCCTATTTTTATGTTTTCTGAGCTGAGATTTTTGTAATTTATTCATGTATTTATTTCTCTGTACAGCACTTTGGTCTGGAGGTTTTAAATTGCTTTACAAATAAAGCTGTAATGCATTGTATTGTATTCAAAACGACCACATTGGCAGCTTGAATAAGATCCTTAAAGTTAGCTAAGAAGTCAAATCAAATGAAATACAAATGTATTATTGATCCAAATCACAAGAAATGCCTCAAAGGACAAAATACAAACGTCATAGCATAACAATTATAAAAAAAGGAGTGACTCTAACCGCCCTTTACTTATTTTAAGCATTAAAACAAAACCAAGCTATTTCTATAGAGTGATTTCTGATTGCTTTCCAAAGCCCTCCGCCTCCTCCAAACACTGCGACTCATCAAAGCGTTGGCAGAAGTTAGAGTTGCATGCTGGGAAATGTCGCTGCAGCAGTGGATTCCCAGCAGGCTCCCTGAAGGCCTGTCATCTCAATCTGAGCCTGACAGCTTTAAATCGATCGCACGTCTCTCCTTTTCACCTCATGTAATCTTGCGTGTCCCCGCAGTGTCCTGACTGTCATCTCTGAAGGACATGGACTTACTTCTTACTTTTTAACTTGTGGATTTATGGGGTTTCTTTCGATTAAAGAGGTCCTATTATGCCTCTTGGGGTTTTCCCTTTCCTGTAATGTGTTATATAGGTTTTGGTGCATGTAAATGGTCCTCAGAGGCTAAAATCCATCACATATTATATCACTGGATTGTAATTATTCATGCAGTAAAGTAATTTTATTTTGCAGCTAGTAATAACTTTAAATGACTCTTTATTCAGATATATTAATCCATTATAGTATGTCATACTTAATTTTTTTAGTGAGTACAAAACCTTATAATTGCTTACAAATTGTACTGTAGTATAAGTATCATGTAGCATACAATGGCAATACTCAAGTAAAGTACAATTACCTCAAAGATGCACTTGAGTAAATGCACAAGGTTACTTTCCAAGGACATGAACTTACTTCTTAACTCTTTATTCAGATATCTTAATCCATTAGAGTATGTCATACTTTGATTTGTAATAGATAATATGAATGTGCAAAGTAACTAGTAACTAAAAGTGTAAAATAAGTGTGAGTAAAAGTACAATATCTGCTTACAAATTGTACTGTATTATAAGTATCAAGCAGCATACAATTGAAGCACTCAAGTGAAGTACAATTGTTGTATACAGTAGGTGTAAAACCCCTCACATTTTATTTTCAGAATAATACATATTAAATCACTGGATTGTAATTATTCATGCATTAATGTAATTTAAATTTGCAGCTGGTAATAACTTTTAATGACTCGCTATTCAGATATCTTAATCCATTAGAGTATGTCATACTTTGTTTTGTAATAAACAATATGAATGTGCAAAGTAACTAGTAACTAAAAGTGTCAAATAAGTGTGAGTAAAAGTACAATATCTGCTTATAAATTGTACTGTAGTATAAGTATCAAGCAGCATACAATTGAAGCACTCAAGTGAAGTACAATTACCTCAAAGATGTAGTTGAGTAAATGCACAAAGTTACTTAGTTGTGACATCCGGAAAATTCCAAAAGTCTGAACACAAATGTAGAAATGTACCCACTGTTTGCACATCTGTATATTTATCATTGTCCCTCTATGTTTCCAGTGTCATCGTCCACAGCAACATCAAATCATCAAAGCGAGGTATTGCCTACCTGTCGATGTCGCCCTGCATCTCTTTGCTGCCTTTCTGGGAAACATCTTGAGAAGTAGAAGAGTCCGAGGCTCGGCCTGCGCTCCTCGAATACAGATGAAGGCCGCCGTCGGTAAGGTATCTGTGAGAGGGGGAATAATAAGAGGATGAAGATGCTGTGGTGGAAAGATAGTAACTGTATAAATGAAATTGACTTGACACATCCGACCTCTGTTCTGCAAAAACGTAACTTTTTTTTGTGAAAACCTATCAAATCAAATAAGAGGATGAAGATGCTGTGGTGGACAGATAGTAAATGTTTAAATAAAATTGACTCGAGTTGGCCAACCTCTGTTCTGGATAAACTAAACCAGTAAGGGAATACAGTGACATCATGGATATACTGATAAAAAAAGCACTTGCGAAAGCCTATCAAATCCTTATTCAACAGCTTGAGGTAAGTTGGATTTTTAGACTTTTTTAACACCATGTAGAATAAAACTACTTCCTGAGAATAAACACCAACTTTGCAGTCATCAATATTGAAAATAAAATAAACTTATGCACCACATTCTTCTCCAGAAATATATAGGGTATCTGTTTGAGCCAAATCTTACATGTTAAATCCTAATAGCAACACTTAATTGAATTAGCATTTCCGCCTGCTTTGAGCACTTCGGATGCAAACAGAATTGTATCATTATTGCAAAAGGGCATTCAGTAAAGTATAAAATAAACATAAAATCGAATTTAAATTGTAAAGTAAGACAAAAACGATGAATACAATCTATTTTGTATCATTTTTAAGACTTTTGATTGATTTAACACAATTTAGTACCAATTAAGGCTTTTTTTTGTTGCCTTTTAGCCTTTTTTAAGGATCTGCAAAGAACCCTGTTAAATGTGTGTATGTGGCACCGAGTAAGTGGTAAGATTTGAGGCACGGCTGATAGGACATGGAGACCATTAGCATTTAGCTAATTAAGCTTAGCTAATCACTTTTCCTTTCCGACGTGTTACTTTAATTAATATGCTTTACCCCATAACTCTGCTTTGCACCCCTTCACAGTCTGCCCTGTGTGTGTGTGTGTGTGTGTGTGTGTGTGTGTGTGTGTGTGTGTGTGTGTGTGTGTGTGTGTGTGTGTGTGTGTGTGTGTGTGTGTGTGTGTGTGTGTGTGTGTGTGTGTGTGTGTGTGTGTGTGTGTGTGTGTGTGGGGATATGTAGAATGTGAATTGCCTTTTTGACAAAACTCTCATTTGCTCACTGCTTTAATAGCTATGGTGAGATTGAAGGTCAGAAGCAAACACACATTTTGCCGTGATGTTTTCCGGATCTATTTTCATTCAGCTAATCTGTCAGTGAATGGCGTGGCCTCGGGTTGCACACTTCACTTTCATGGCAAGACAAACGATGACAGCCTTGGTGGATGTTAGCTTGCTCTTTGTATTAATGTACACAGAAAGATGAGGCCTTGGAGACTCCACATCCAACCATGGCGTCTTTTCTACTAAACCCATATACACTGCGACATTGAATAGAAAAATGTGACTTGTATTCATGATCCATCAAACAAGTGTTTCAGTTAGTATAGAGGAAGAAGAAGGCCAAATCATATCAAATGGAACATATTCTGCTCGCTTTCGGGTCCATACTTATATTTTGGATTCATACTCGAACGTGTTTAATTTCTCTAGTGTCTCTTTTTCTCATACTGTCCGTTAGAATATAACTTAAAGAGGCCCTATATTGTGATTTTTGGGGGGTTTTCCCTTTCCTGTAGTGTGTTCTAAAGGTTTTTAGTGCATGTAAATGGTCTGCAAAGGCTAAAATAACCAGAGTTCCGGGAACACAGTGACATCACTATGGAACACTGGCACTTCTATTAGCCAGTACTCCAATGCATTGTACGTGATTATATACATTTTGACACCATCATTTACCAATTAAAGCGTCGGCATTTAAAGCAGGAAGTCAGAAGTGCATCAGAGGAAGCTAATATGCTAGGCGCTATAGTCGCTCGTAGGATATTTTAGGCTAACAATATACATTTTGGCAACAAATACTTTTACCTACCTCAACCAAACAGAAGCAAGTTTAATTTAGACTAACAATATACATTTTGGCAGCATCATTTATGTCAGAAGTCAGAAGTGCATCAGAGGAAGCTAACATGCTAAGTGCTATAGTCGTCCTACCCGCTGGTGATCTCATTGGTCCGGTTGCTCCTCCCTAGGATATCTCCTTCACTCAAGTACCCTGTTATCTCCATCTCCGACTGCTGCCCTTCATCGCCTTCTCCTTCTCCTCTTCCTCCTCCTCCTCCTCCTCCTGCTCCTCCTCCTCCATTCTCCCCTTGCTCCGCCCCCCTCACCCCTCTTCTGAACACAAACCTGGAAGTGTCAGAGTGCCCAGTGTAGCGCCCTGTGGTGCACCCGGCGCTCGTCGTGGTCGCCCTGGGCGCCGCCGCCGCGTAGCTGCCGGGCATTGAGGGGGCGTCGCCCGCCTGGAGACGCGGGGTTTGTGATTGGCCGAGACGCCAGGCCATGGGGGAGGAGCGTGTGGTGAGGGCTGGGAGACTCCGCCCATTTACCTCCGTGGTTACGGTGGTGTCAAAGGTTGTTTCTATTGTACTGTGGAGAGAGAAAAAACAATAAAGGAATTAAACTCTTACTCTTGAAAAGCAAAAAAACGGGTATTATCCTGTGTTGAGCAAAACATTTTTACTAAGGAAAAAACAATTTAACATTAACAATAACAAATTAACAAGATGCGAAACACTTTTACGAGAACTGAGACAAATGTACAAGTCCCGAAACACTTTGGCGAAAACACTTTTACAAATCTGACTCTTTAAAAAGCAAAAAGCGCTATTATCACTGTGATTTTTCTGACAGTTTCTTGAGTAAAGAATTGCTAAAAGTGCACAACAATAACGAGTCTTACTCATCGTATCAAGTGCAATCCTGTGCAAAGGGTAAATCATTCAGGTGAAAAGATCGGACATTTTTTTAAGTAGTAGAGCGCCACTCCCTCATGCTATTTTTTCCAGTACTGCTGTGTGTGTGTGTGTGTGTGTGTGTGTGTGTGTGTGTGTGTGTGTGTGTGTGTGTGTGTGTGTGTGTGTGTGTGTGTGTGTGTGTGTATGACCTTCCTAAAGTGCTGCTGTTTCTTCCACTGTGTTGACTTGAAGGGGAAATATAGCAGAAAGTGATTGCTCCCATGAGGACATATGTCAGAGCATCCATCACAGTGAATCACATGGAGATGGAGACACAGACAGCCATGTTTGTATTCAACTATTACATCTATTTTGCAAAGGATTTTAAACTGCCACAGAAAATAAAATATGTATCAGATTACGTTGCATCAGCAGGGTTGAAGCAAGTGCTGGTGAAATGCCAGAGAGAAAGGGTAATAACTACCAATTTTTGATTTTCTAGCTACATTTTCAACAAATGAAGGTTAAATCCTTAACAGATGTGCAATGCAATAAAACACCAGCTTGAGCTCTCTCTGCTGGGAAGAAGAGTGAACTACAGTCACATGATATCACACAACACAAAACACACATCAAAACACAACGCGGAAAATGTGCTAATGTGTAGTCATATACATCCCTTATTTGGCCAAATCCTCTACTGTATTATGCATGATAGAAACAAGACTAACATTAAATGTGTTAAGAAGAAACTACGATTAACCTGCCGAGTAATATAAAATAGAGAAACCTAGGAAATGTCCACAATAAGAGGACATTTTGGGCAAGCTCTGATTTAAATTACAGAATATAAGGACATGACGTCTGTATCATTATCAGCATATTTGTTCTACATTGTCTGCCAGGACTAAATTATAATATTGTGACTTTGAAAACTATTGAAAAGGTACTTAAAACGCTCATAATGCAGTTTAAGTCCGAGGGCAGGAGCTGTTTGATGAGACTTAAAAGCAACGACAAGCAGTTTCTCACACATGGTGGTGACAGAGGTGTGAGAACAGTGTGTGTGTGTGTGTGTGTGTGTGTGTGTGTGTGTGTGTGTGTGTGTGTGTGTATATGTGTGTGTGTGTGACGTGTGTGTGAGAGAAAGGTCAGTACACTGTCCCCTGTGATGCCAAGTGCCAACATGAGAGGGGTAGAGATGCCAGCCGTGTTCACATCCGATCTTTATCAACACCTCCTGAGATCAACAACCAAACACACACGCATGCACGCGCACACACACACACACACACACACACACACACACACACACACACACACACACACACACACACACACACACACACACACACACACACACACACACACACACACACACACACACACACACACACACACACACACACACACACCACCATGTCTGAGTGCAAAATTAAACAGACAACTGATGCTTATTTAAAAAGCAATCACAGAGAAATATTAGAATACAGAGATTCATTTGCCACGGTCAATTAATCAAAATAACCACTAGCCATGTGTGTGTGTGTGTGTGTGTGTGTGTGTGTGTGTGTGTGTGTGTGTGTGTGTGTCTATGGATGAGTAGGAAATGTGCTGCTGGGTACGTTTTACACATCTAATCTACTGCATATAAACACACATAATTTGGTTGTTTTGTTAGCTGTCGCTTCTCAATATCAGGACCACATTTCCCATAAACCCCGCTGTTTTGTTCAGGCTTTATTAGACTATCTGGTACAAAGCAGAAGCAGAACCCAAATAATCCGAACAAAGGGAGAGTGGTTTGTTTATCCAGCAGCTCAGTGGGAGGAGAATCCATATTGACAGCAGAATGGTTATTGCTGAGTAATGCTGAATCCCTGCATCTTCCTCCTGATTATGAGCTCTGACACGTCATCAGATATTCATGCAGGTTTATTTACTGATCTCAGGGAAAATGCAATTCTGCAGCTCCACTTCATAGAGGCTCTCAAAGAGGCCCTATTCTATACGTTTTAGTGCATGTAAATGGTCTGCAAAGGCTAGAAGACGCCACCATTGGACTCTTTTGTTTACTTCCAGAACATATTGACATCACTATGTAAGCACTTCTATTGGCTAGCTCTCCAACATACAACAACATATTGTACGTGTGCACACTATTTTGAGATGTTCAAATTCTAGTATTGTTTATTTCCACTTTTTAATTTATACTTATGTGCAATGTTTTTTTTCTAGTTTTTTTCATGCTGCTGCAACACAAACGTTTCCCAATTTGTACCTCGTATTTTATCAAATGTATCGTACGTGATAGATTAAGGGGCGGGACATCTCTAAGCGGTTGACCAATCACAACAGCTAACCAATAAAGAAAAGCATGACAAACTGTTAAGAGAAATTAGAGGGTTATTTACTTTATTCTAAGGTGATTTATGAATTACTGGCATGGAATCCGTCCCAATAAAGACTGCCAATATGCAAAATCACCTCCTTATAAAACATACGTTACTCTATAGCAGGGATGGGCAACTTGGATGGTGGTGGGGGCCACATAATGTATGTATTACACACACACACACACACACACACACACACACACACACACACACACACACACACACACACACACACACACACACACACACACACACACACACACACACACACACACACACACACACACACACACACACACACACACACACACACACACAGACACAAATTCCATGTATTGTATGTAATTATTAACAAATATACTAAGTCTGACATCTTCATTGACATTTTTCAATCTTTTAGGGAACATCCTCTAACAAGCTCACTAAACAAATATCAGTTCGAAATGTTATTTAATTTTTACAAGTGGCATGTTTGTATTGAACAGGTTATTTAACAGAGGAATAAAACTATTTTTAACTATTGGAAAGCACGGAAAATGTGTGTGCATCAAGATTAACAATTAAGATGACATGAACATGAAGTCATGAACACTAACCAGGACATTAGTCGTCTAATTGAACCTAGCTAAGACACTTGTAGCCCGTCTCTGCTGACGCACAATAAGGGGAATGTCAACACAGACACCTGTCAACCCACACTCTGCTGTTCCCGCTGAAATTATGAATGAAATTAATCTGAGGGCCGCAAAAAGAGTATTATAGTAAACTCATCCTGTGGATTCCTCCAGCTCCATCATGTCACTTATCCTCTCAGCCTTAGTAGAAAATCTGGTTTTCAAGGATCATTAGCGTTAAAAACGTGTCTATCTTTTGGTAGGTTTGCTTCTTCTACCGAACGCTTGCAATCATCGTAATGAAGCGTCAGCTCGAACTGAAAAATGTGCACATAAACCGAACCAATAGCTATCTCCTTCAATTCAAAAGCAATGAATAATGGACCATGCCCCCTTCTCTCTGGGCTCCATGTGTAAACAGAAAGTAAACACCGGGGAAAAGCTATTATTTATCTGCTGAGTCCTCGGGGGGATATGGGATCCCTCGACATTTCCCCTTTCTTTTCTATTTGCCCTTGAAGATGACAGGATTTCTTGACTTTCTTCACACATTGAGCAGCATCTATTGCTCCCAAATGTCAATCAATACCATTTTTTATTGTCTGGATAGAAGAGAAAACAGTGGAGGGAAATTTAATGAGTTTTTTAATCAATACGGATTGTCTGTCGGGGCCGGAGGATCTGTGAAGAATGTCAAACTTTGCTGCAGTGTAAAGGACAAGTCAAAGAGGACGGGACTTAAATAATGAAAGGATTAATGTTCAGTGCTGGAATATAGTGGGAGTACATTTACTCAAGTATTGTAGTTATGTTTTGAGTATTTCTTATTATGGTACTCTATCTATCAATCAATCAAAGTTTATCTATATAGCCCAATATCACACATTCTTCATTTGTCTGAGTGGACTTTACAGTTTTGACAGAATATGAATAGATATATGAAAACATCTGACAAGGAAAAACTTCCAAAGAAACCCCAAAAGTTAACGGGGAAAATGTTAGAAACCTCGAGGAGGGCAACAGAGGAGGGATAGATGTCGTGTGTAAATTAAAAAGATAATACATTTACAACATAGTCCAAATATAAGTCTCTATACTTGTACTCCAGTACATTTTAGAAGACAATATTGTACTTTTTTTAATGTACAACAACATGTATCTGATAGCTTCAGCTACTTTACAATTACGATTATTAGCTAATACCAAATATAAACCATGAATAAATAAACATTGACATATAATTAAAGGTTAAAATATCCAGCAGCAGCTTATAATGTAACTAAAACTAGCTGCGTCTTTAACAGCTCTGATGAACACATTAATGCAGGGGGGTCAAACTCAAATACACAGTGGGCCAAAATAAAAAAATGGGTACTAGTCGAGGGCCGGACTGGTTCAATGTTTATTGCAAAACTTATTGAAATGAACTTATTGCACATATTAAACCTGGAACTAACTAAGCTTAAATGATTGCCTATAAAAACAACATTAAACATTAAATAATCAGTTGCATTCATTTCTTATGGCTCTATCTGCAGCTTTTCCAGAGTCATTTCTTATGATTACATTTCTCCACAGGCCAACAACAGCTTCAACAAAACTATTTCCCTCAAAGAACAAACCAAACATGCCCTGTTGTCTCAAGAAAGAAAGTGCAGAAGGAAACATCCATGTAAACTCAGTTAGCTGCTCTGTGATGCTAGTTCAGATACTTGGCATCTCATCTTGGGTGCAAGGTCATCAATGTTTGGGGTCAGGCTCTGAGCTGAGGAGACCCTCAGGGTTGAGTGAAGGTGTGCGTGCAATATACCGGCGGGCCAGATCTAATAGTAATTAGAAATTATCCTGCGGGCCGAAATTAAATCCACCAAGGGCCTGATTTGGCCCCCGGGCCTTGAGTTTGACACATGTGCATTAATGCATCAATGATCATAATGAAGTAATTTAATATACGACATACCATGGGACATTTTGCACAACAAGTGCTTTTTCTTTTGGTACTTTAAGTATATTTTGATGCTGATACTTTTGTAATTTTCTTAAGTTTTCTGTAAGCAGGACTTTTACTTAAGTAGAAGATCGCGGTTTTCCACCATTGACATTCATAAGTCCAAACTTTGCCTTTGTGCAATCAGCTGTTATAACTTTTTAAAATATAAAAACTGGATCATCTCATACACACTTTCCTCTGCTTTCATGCCATCAATTCCCACAGTGCCTCAATTAACTTTTGTCAGTGCGTTCTACCCTTTGATAAAAGAGGCAATGATGGCGGCTGATGAGATCTGAACACGCAGTCTGAGAAGATGTGCTACAAAGAAAGAAGGAGAATCCCACAGAAAGACACAGTGATGAATATGACAGTCATGTCTGCTCGAGCGCATCAGTGTTAATTGCTTTAAGTGCTTCAAAGCTTCATGGTGATTACAGCCTTTTCTCATCCAGAGGAGATAAGCACGGTTTGGCCAGGCTTTTGTCACGGACAGATTGGCATGCACACTCCAAGGCTGTCCTTACATTTAAAATATGAACATGTCCGCATAGTCAAACACTCAGGAGCCAGCTTCCCTTTATTCCTATAGCAGGGTGCAGACACTCAGTAGGGATGGCAAAAGTCCACACATCCTTTACTCAAGTAGAAGTACTCGTGTTTAAAAATACTCTGGTAAAAGTAGAAGTACTGACTAAACTTCTTTACTCAAGTAAAAGTAAAGAGGGCTTTGAAATGTACTTCAGTAAAAAGTACCCATAACTAGCAGCTGTTTTAAAGAGTACCTGACCTCCCTTTATATTAATAGAACAATAATGTCATTGTTAGCTAATGAATGTTTCCATGCTGAACAACGGCAACATGACAACGTTTTCATTGGTCCCTCTTCTTTAGAGAAGACCAGGAAATGATGGATACACGGATCGTGTTCAAATCAATAGGCACGCAATGACTCTAAATAATAATGATCACGCCACCAAACACACATTCAAACTAAAGGAACCAGCCTGTTTGGGAAATGTGAGAAGTAGAAAGTACAGGTATTTATGTTCAACATGTAAGAAGTAGAAAGTACAGGTATTTGGGTTCAACATGTAAGAAGTAGAAAGTACAGGTATTTGAGTTCAACATGTAAGAAGTAGAAAGTACAGGTATTTGTGTTCAACATGTAAGAAGTAGAAAGTACAGGTATTTGTGTTCAACATGTAAGAAGTAGAAAGTACAGGTATTTGTGTTCAACATGTAAGAAGTAGAAAGTACAGGTATTTGGGTTCAACATGTAAGAAGTAGAAAGTACAGGTATTTGTGTTCAACATGTAAGAAGTAGAAAGTACAGGTATTTGTGTTCAACATGTAAGAAGTAGAAAGTACAGGTATTTGTGTTCAACATGTAAGACGTCAAATTAAAAAGTCAGGTAACATGATGCATTGTTCATATTTTTCACGCTGAATGTCGTTTTTTGTCAGATGCAGGAGAATTTTATTCCTTCACACACCTCACACTGAAACCCTGTGATGGTAAGACAATGATGCTGCATTGATCGAGTCTGAGAGAAAAAGAAAAGGAGTGGAAAACAAACACACACACACACACACACACACACACACACACACACACACACACACACACACACACACACACACACACACACACACACACACACACACACACACACACACACACACACACACACACACACACACACACACACACACACACACACACACACACACACACACGGCCATCTGTCATGACTGTCTGCAGCCTGGCTACCATCTTCCCCGGCAAATGGGGCAAAACACACAGAATAATGGAGTGAGGGAAGCATTGCCTGGGGAGATGACGGAGAGCAATGGAGATCATTTTGTGTCCGGGGCCTCACAGACGAGACTCTCTCTTTTTCAGGAACAGGTTGTCCATCACCTCCTGAACGTCATGACATGTGAACCAGCTGCAGAGCACGGGGGCGTCTGACTTTAATCTGATGCAGGGAGATGGCGTGTTTTCAGAGGGGACATTACTCATTTTTGGAGACGGTGGGTTATTGTGATAAAATGAAGGCGAGGCAGTGGGATGGAAATCTGAAATGTATTTTATTTTCCAAGGACAACGGACAGGGAACTGACGATATAGCCAGGACCATTGTATAATTGTTTAATTATATGTCTGTAATTTTGTAATCTGCTATAAAAAAAAAATGTTTTACTGTCATTTACATATTTTTTTTATTTCTTAATTTTTTTTATTTGTATTATTGTTATTATTAATATCATCATTATTATGATTATTATTGTTACCATTACCATTATTTATATTATTATTTTTAGTAATATTATTTATTACATTTTATTTTATATACTATTAATTTATTATTTTATTTGTTATTATTGTTAACCTTGTTGGAACTACTACCTGTCCTATCCTGTGTTTCACTCTCAAACACCTGAATTTCCCTACGTGGATCAATAAAGACTTATCTTATGTTAAACTGTAATCTTAAAGGAAACTTAAAGGGGACCTATCATGCAAAATGCACTTTTTGATGTCTTCTCTACATAAACATGTGTCCCCGGTGTGTCAGGGAACTCACGCAGCGTCAGAAAATGAAACCCTCTCTCTTTTCCTCCGTACCCAAATCTCTAAAAACGGGGAACAACGGAGCTGATCCAGATTTGCGTCCGATATGACGTAATATCTGAAATGTGGACCCACGGCCCTATCAGAAACGTTGCTATCAGAAACAATGCCCGACTGTTTTGGACGTAATATGGTCGGTGTTTACATTAGCATCGCTAACACTCAGAGCTAACCTGTACTGGAGAGCATGTGTGTGAAGAAGCAGGAAATAAAAAGGAACTCACCTTGTGGTATAACCGGCAAGAGAGAAAGCCTTTGAGCTCCATACTGTTTCAGAAACAATCCTTGATAATCCATGATATGGCGTTTCATCACGGCAGCATTTAGTTTAGACAGTAGCTGCAGGGTCCCACATGAGCTCAGACCCCTCCTTTTTAATTTTTTAAAAGCTTTATTCCCCAAATCAGCACTTTTGAAACAGGAAGTGAAATAGAGGGATATGAGGCATGGCTAGAATGGGTGATCTGTTTGGTATTTTGAGCAAAACACTTCATAGACATGTTTTTTATATATTTGTATATATCTGAGACCTATGCTATTGCCTAAAAATAGCATGATAGGTGACCTTTAATTTAAATTAATATTCAATCTGTCTACTTTAAATTGGCTGCTACACATTTTAATAAAATGACAGAGCTTCCAACCTCTCTTAAAATAACCACTGGCATCCTGCATTTGATTCACGTATGAAACTGACAAAAATGAACCACTGCATTCTGGGAAAGAGTTCAGCGTTGGATAAGTCATTCTTTAATTTAATCTGGCTTCGTATGATTAAAAGCAACACGAGCATCGACTCGACGCTTCAATCCGATCGTGTAAATGTTTACACTCTCAGAGGGGCGTGGGGAGGGGCTCCTTATTTTCATCTAAAGTAACAGACAGAGAATCAGCACTTTGGAAACAGGGCTGAAACAGAGGGGATTATGGGATGCTGCAATGATCTGTTTGGTGTTTCAGCCAATCAGAGACATGTTCTGTATATATCTGAGACCTGTAACATATTGATGAAAAACAGTATGATAGGGGACCTTTAATTAATGTAAGTCTGTTACCTGTGTGTGATCTGCGTCCCCCGCAGACTGGACATGGTTTCTTCCAGGTTCTGTCGCAGGTCAGCGATGTTCTTCACCGTCCTCATGCGTCTCGCTTCAGGATCCTCTCCTGGAGACACACATTTCATATGATTTACTTCAATGTTTGGACCTACGTACACACACCACACACACCCACCCACACCCACACCCACACCCACACCCACACCCACACACACACACACACACCCACACACACACACACACACACACACACACACACACACACACACACACACACACACACACACACACACACACACACACACACACACACACACACACACCACACACACACACGAGGTCATCTGACGTACAAAATCACATTGGATGTCAGGAAAGAAAACACGATGTCACGATGACAGCCAGCAGTTAATGTTTCTAAACCCCATGATGACAATTGGGAAGTCATTCAATAAATCCTCCTGTCAGTCTGCACCACATGCAGCTCTTTTAGTAAAAAAAGAAAAGTGGATAAAACACAGAACAGACATTTTTTACTTCAGGCGGATGCAGAGATGTCGTGTCTCAGTTGTGCCTGCGAAAGCAAACTCTGTCAGAGCTCCTGTGCTTCTCTGTCAGAAACATCGGGAAACACTTCTTCTGAAATCCACCGTCTCCCTATCTCGCTCTGCAGAAGCATGCGACTAAACCTAATATATTTCATGTTCTTCCCCTCCTCCTAGAGAAGAAGAACGAGTTTCTCTCAGGCTTAGGACCTATTTGAAGTTATATAACACACTACAGAAGAGCCCATAGCCACAGGCGGTACCACAGAATGGGTAATTAACACCGACACAGAATGGATGCTCTCCTGTCTAAGGGTGATTTAGGAAAGGGTCCATGTTGTAAATGAATGAGGCAGCAGAACTGGAACAACCAGGAAACGTTGCAGTGGTAAGGTATGTTGAGTGAAACTAGCTGCAGGGCTTTACGCAGGCACCACGTTACTGTGATTACAGTCTTTTGGGAACGCTTGGGGGGAGATGAAGTGAAGGTTGGAGGTTTGAAAAGCCCCTCAGTGGCAGGTAGAGAAAAATGGCTGAGGTGTTTCGATGCTGGAATATGAAGCAGGTTAAAAGCTCCCGATAACTATAAATTGTAGACATTTCAAATGCAGGCATACTTTTCCAATTTGTATATAAAACTACTGTGCATTTATTTCTTATTTTTCCACACACTGTAGAACACTTTTGGTTTCAACAACAAACACAAAACTGCAAATATGTAGCTGATCTTATACCCAATTGTCCACTTTTGTTGACATTGTTAGAGTCACTTTGTTCAGCAGGTTTGTGAGTCCCTTCGTGTTTCAAATGCTTTAATTACCCAAAGAAAAGGCTTCAAATGCAGGGACATGAAGCTTTTAGCGAATAGCATTAGATGTTTAACGGCTACCAACGACAGCATTCAGCCTCGTCGTCACACCGTCAAAAACGTCTCAATTCCAGAACGATAAAACCCTACAAAAACCCCAATTAAGTCAAGACACACAACCTCAATCATACTGTGAAATGACCTCTGAGGGTACAACGCAGTCTGGTATAATTGAGGTCTTTGCAGAGCGAACAGACTGAAGGTAGAGGTGGAGCCACATGCTTTTAACCTCTGACCCCAAATCACATGTCTTCAGAGACTTAATACAAAAAGAAATCACACTTCTGGGCCCTGAATGTATTCCTTTCAGGACAGGAGACATCGGAAACAACACTGGCAAAGGATCTCAACTGAGGATATGCTTTGGTCATTTTTCAGTAGCTCTCCTTTTCACCCTTACACAAAGATCCAATTACAATCCCATTATTAAAGTGACCTGGCCCGGAAGTTTCCATCATGTAGGGTCATGCAACATTGTGTGCATTTATGTTTGTTTCTGTGTGTGTGCAACAGATGATTTCTATCAAGTGTCAGATGATAAAACTACTAGTTTGTTGCAGCATGCCGTTTCCGACCCACATATATGAGGCTGATGACACTCAAACTGGCTGCTCCGACACATGTTTACAGCGGGTGTTTGCATTGCATCACTACAGAGAAGTGACAAGCATTCATTTGGATTCAAGCCTCAGTCCAGCTCTCCAGCCAAATTGAAACCCAGTGGGAGGATCGAAAAGGGCACGAGAAGAGGAACACACACCTTTACACACACATTTGTCGGGTAGATCTGCTAGAGATGAGCCGTCATAATGCAAATGAGTGCAACATGGGAGTGAAATATGAACACACACACACACGCACGCACGCACGCACACACACAAACTGAGATATTCCCTGTCAACACTAGAGGAAGAAGCAAGGTGCCAGGAGGAGAGGGAAGGAGGCCAGAAAGGAAAACCAGCAACCACCTTTAAGACTATTGATCTACACAGCCTGCTCCTGGGCTCTGTCCACAGGCAGGAACATAACAACAGGACCATATGGCTCCATCGTCACGGAAACAAACACATGGACCAACCGGATGTCTGACTGTTTTTACAACAATGAACCTCAACTTGATATATATTAATTTAAAGAGTCCCTATTATGCTTTCTGGGGTTTTCCCTTCTCTGTTTCTATAGGTTTTAGTGCATGTAAAATGGTCTGCAAAAGGCTACAATCCCAATGTTCTGGAACACGGTGACATCACTACAGAACTCTCGCGCTTCTATTGGCTAGCGCTCCAACACATTGTACGTGATAGGCTAAGGGGGCGGGACATCTTTAAGCTGGTTGACCAATCACAACAGAGCCAGCCAGCTAACCAATCAGAGCAAACTGGGCTCTGGTTTCAGACAGAGGGTGAAAAGAGGTGCTGCAGCACAGGCAGTATGAGAACAATTCAATATTATCTCTCCAGAGATTTCACTGTTGTCTCGTTTTGTTTACATTACGCAAATTCAAGAAATCGCTCTTCTGCTTCTTTTTTTGCTTTGTCATGTTTACCCCCTGCAGTGTAAATGGACTATAAGCTACAAAGGCATTTAGCTGTGTCACTCTTTGTTGCAAATAGTCAATAAATGTAATTTGAAACCTTGATGTATCTCATTATAATACACACACGTTACATATCTTGCAGCAGTTAACAAATCTTCCTGAATGAAGCCTTTGCTGTCAGTCATTGCCGCCGTGTCGCTATGGCAGCTCACACACACACACACACACACACACACACACACACACACACACACACACACACACACACACACACACACACACACACACACACACACACACACACACACACACACACACACACACACACACACACACACACACACACACACACACACACACACACACACTTTGCAGAACGTTGAGAGCTTGTTAATACATATCAACGATAAACGCTCCCCGGGGCGAAAACCTCAAACTGCCACAACAGCAACTAGGTACTTATGAAGCCAAATGACTCGGTAAAAGGGTTGTTTAAGGATGTAAATGGCTCTCACACACACACAGAGACACATACACACAGATACACACACACACACACACTCACACAAAGATATAATAATAAGCTATTGATCAAGTTGGCTGTGTGACTCACAGGCAGAGGAACAGTGGGTGAGTTGTTGATTTTCCAACATATATTGCAAGGTATTTATTCTTTTTACTGCAGCATTCCTCAACCTGCTTACAATATAGTGTTACTTTCCTTTATCTGTACAATTGCAAACATCATCTCTCCTGTAACATCTATAAAAAAGAGCCATATTTGAACACATGTGCTCATTATAAAAGCACAAACTCCATGGAGATTTCGAGCTACAGGTGCTTTACGACAAGCTACCTGGACAGTAGGTTGGATTGTAGCTGCTTAATTCAGCCTATATGGAGACTGTGGGACGGCAAAAAAAAGGGTGTGTGCCTGTTAAAGGGATCTTTGTATCTGCCTGTGTCCTTTGCAGTTGGTGCGTTTACAATCTTGTCTCACAAACGCCTTCAAATGCTAATAATAAGCCGTCAGAAATGGTTTCCCCCATTGTGAGGATTAAGCAAATATCCAGTTTATTTAAGGCTTCTTCTGCTTCGACATTTAAATGCTCTGCTTAAAGTTGCTTTTTTTTTAAAACCAAAACCTAGTCACTAGTTATTTCTACTGCCTGTACAAACTAATTTATCAAAACATCACAAACTTCTTTATCTGTTGTTCTAATTCTGTACTTATTCAACAAAGTCTGGAGAGTGCTCAAGCCAAACATATCCCCGTAGGAATGTGCCATTAAAAGTTACTATTGAAAGTAAAACTCGTAGTAGCAACAGATCGATTTCCATACAAAGTTATTCTCAGAAAATGTTCACGAGACAACTTACAAATGTTCTTATTCCAACTAACGCCTTTTCAATAGGTTTACTTATAGTATTGCCTTCATGTTTGAGGCATGTAATCTCCAAATCATATACATCTATGTAATGACTTCCACCGTCATGCCCTTTCCTTCAGTTTTCGGCCTGCGTTGACTTACGCGGGCGTGTCTCCGTGTGCAGCACCTGCTCCAGGTCGCCCAGCATGGTGAGGATCAGCTCTTTATCCAGCTGAGCCGCTCCCTCTCTTCGCCCTCCCTCCGAAACCTCTTCCTCCGCCCAATCCCCATCGTCCTTCTTCCCCCTCTTCTTCCCCTCTTCATTTGAACCACCCTCTTCCTCCTTTTCCTCCACTTCCCTGGAAGTCCGTGCCGATTCAGTCCTCGAGTGTCCGCTGTACGACGCCCGTTCTTTCCGCCCACCTGTGCACCTCCACGGCACGGGGATTAAAGAGTGCTCCGATTGAGAAAGCATTTTTGTGAGAGAAAGCGATAGAGATCGAGTTCTTGTTCCCCCCCTGGTGACCACCTCTTTCCTGGGGCTCCCCTGCAGGCTAGAGGGCGAGAACCACGAAGAGGAGTTGTGAGGTTTGGAGATCCGAGGTTGTGTGTCGTCCAGCTCGAAGGAATAAACTCGCTGCTCGCCATCACTCAAGAGGGTGAGGTTAGTGAGAGAACGCTGTTTCACCCTCAGGTTCAGGTTGTCTGGAGGAGGATTTGGAGGGCGTCTCGCTGGACTTCCTCCCTGATACACGGAGAACTCTGCGCCTCGCTTCATCTCTCCGCTAACCTCCCTTTCCTCTCAGCCTCAGTGAGTGAAGAACCGGCTTTCTGCTTCACATCCCGGATGAGAAATAGAGCAGATGAAGGGAAGGAGGGGAATATGTGTTCCCGAAGGTCTCCCAACTCCAGAGATGGGAGAGAACACCTCCCTCTCAGGCATGAAACAATCCAGATCCATCCCTGAGCCGGTCCATGCTCACGGTGGCACGTCAGTCACTTTTTTCTCCCACTCCTTTGCGTCCTCATGCTTTCTGTTTTCTTGGCTTTGTTTTCCTCCACCACAGTCAGCAGGGGCGTGGATGAACGACTCCCTCTCCTCTCGCGTCCTCTCGCCCTTTGATCCGTCCACCTTTTTAAAACGACAATCTCTTTTCTCTCACACCTTCTGTCTCTCTGTTAGTTACCGCCTCGCTGACTCTCTCTCTCTGACTCTCTCTCTCTGACAGCCTTCCTCTCCTCTCAGCTGAGAATGAAGCTGGCTCACATAGCTCTGCTTGTTCATTCCTGCAGTAACTCCGTCCCTCTCTCTCCCTCTCCGTCCCTCTCCGTCCCTCTCTCTCTCTCCCTCTCTCACCCCTCCCTCTTATCACCTCTCTTTCTCTTAATCCCTCTCATTCTCTCACTTCCTTATCTTTCCCCCCTCTCCATCTCCCCCATGCTGCGTGACAGCGAGTTGTTTGGACAGCAGCACCTGTACGCTGGCTGCCAGACTTAATTAAATGCCGTCTTAAGAAACCGAAGCAGCTTATCGTGGATCAACAATGAAACCACAGAACCATCACGCTCACATCAATCAGTGCTAGCTTTATTAGCGCAGCCGTTATTAGTCACAGCTGTCTGTTAGCAGGAAGCTGTTGCCTCAGAAACCATCTCAAGGTTTCCTTATCAGACCGCATGTGTGAGTCACCCCTCTACATAAAGCTCAGCCGTGTATTAAAGGTGCTTTGTGTTTCTATAGGTTTTAGTGCATGTAAAGGGTCTGCAAAGGCTCAAATCCCAAAGTTCCAGAACACGGTGACGTCACTACGGAAGACTTGTGTTCCTATTGGCTAGCGCTCCAACACATTGTACGTGATACGCTAAGGGGCGGGACATCTCTAAGCTGGTTGACCAATCGCAACAGAGCCGGCCAGCTAACCAATCAGAGCAGACTGGGCTCTGGTTTCAGACAGAGGGTGAAAAGAGGTGCTGCAGCACAGGCAGTATGAGAAAAATAAAGAGCTTTTTGAACATTAAAGCATGGAGACATGTAGAGACACTACATACTGATATACACCTGAACATCATCAGGAGAGGACTCTTTAAAGTAGAGACACTACATACTGATATACACCTGAACATCAGCAGGAGAGGACTCTTTAAAGTAGAGACACTACATACTGATATACACCTGAACATCAGCAGGAGAGGACTCTTTAAAGTAGAGACACTACATACTGATATACACCTGAACATCAGCAGGAGAGGACTCTTTAAAGTAGAGACACTACATACTGATATACACCTGAACATCAGCAGGAGAGGACTCTTTAAAGTAGAGACACTACATACTGATATACACCTGAACATCAGCAGGAGAGGACTCTTTAAAGTAGAGACACTACATACGGATATACACCTGAACATCAGCAGGAGAGGACTCTTTAAAGTAGAGACACTACATACTGATATACACCTGAACATCAGCAGGAGAGGACTCTTTAAAGTAGAGACACTACATACTGATATACACCTGCACATCAGCAGGAGAGGACTCTTTAAAGTAGAGACACTACACACTGATATACACCTGAACATCAGCAGGAGAGGACTCTTTAAAGTAGAGACACTACATACTGATATGAACCTGAACATCAGCAGGAGAGGACTCTTTAAAGTAGAGACACTACATACTGATATGAACCTGAACATCAGCAGGAGAGGACTCTTTAAAGTAGAGACACTACATACTGATATACACCTGAACATCAGCAGGAGAGGACTCTTTAAAGTAGAGACACTACATACTGATATACACCTGAACATCAGCAGGAGAGGACTCTTTAAAGTAGAGACACTACATACTGATATACACCTGAACATCAGCAGGAGAGGACTCTTTAAAGTAGAGACACTACATACTGATATACACCTGAACATCAGCAGGAGAGGACTCTTTAAAGTAGAGACACTACATACTGATATACACCTGAACATCAGCAGGAGAGGACTCTTTAAAGTAGAGACACTAAATACTAATATACACCTGAACATCAGCAGGAGAGGACTCTTTAAAGTAGAGACACTACATACTGATATACACCTGAACATCAGCAGGAGAGGACTCTTTAAAGTAGAGACACTACATACGGATATACACCTGAACATCAGCAGGAGAGGACTCTTTAAAGTAGAGACACTACATACTGATATACACCTGAACATCAGCAGGAGAGGACTCTTTAAAGTAGAGACACTACATACTGATATACACCTGAACATCAGCAGGAGAGGACTCTTTAAAGTAGAGACACTACATACTGATATACACCTGAACATCAGCAGGAGAGGACTCTTTAAAGTAGAGACACTACATACGGATATACACCTGAACATCAGCAGGAGAGGACTCTTTAAAGTAGAGACACTACATACTGATATACACCTGAACATCAGCAGGAGAGGACTCTTTAAAGTAGAGACACTACATACGGATATACACCTGAACATCAGCAGGAGAGGACTCTTTAAAGTAGAGACACTACATACTGATATACACCTGAACATCAGCAGGAGAGGACTCTTTAAAGTAGAGACACTACATACTGATATACACCTGAACATCAGCAGGAGAGGACTCTTTAAAGTAGAGACACTACATACTGATATACACCTGAACATCAGCAGGAGAGGACTCTTTAAAGTAGAGACACTACATACTGATATACACCTGAACATCAGCAGGAGAGGACTCTTTAAAGCAGAGACACTACATACTGATATACACCTGAACATCAGCAGAATAGGACCCCTTTAATAACAATCAAATCAGCAAAACTACTTCTGAGAATCTTTCTTGTCTACAAATCATTTCACAAATGCTTAAATAAACATTTGAGTGTGGGCAATTGTGTGCTTGTCATGTGGTATTTGCAGTATACTGTATGCACACACACACATGAATTTACATCCCAGTAGCTAATTTGTGCCTCTGTTTGGACAAAGAGCTGGAAAAGCAAAGCATGTGAAACAGCCATGAAGTGTGTGACAACAGGAAAGCAAGTGTTTGAAATGGACCCCAAACAAAGGCTGCTGTCTAATTCCATCTTTCAAATGACGGTCTTCAGAAAAGTGGCAAACCAAAGCAAAACGTCTGGAATGAAACTGCAGACCTGACATCCCCCAAACCTGTAATCACGCTGTTGTTTGTGCACTGGAGATTGCCCCGATCCCTTTTCTGGCATGAGTGATTTATCATCCATGTTGACTCCCTTTGTTGTTATTACAAGGATGAAATCAATATATCTACCAAAGGGGCATTTTTTAGGGGACTTCTATCACTACACTTTATGACCAAAGGATTAAAACAGCGGATACATTCAACATTCATATTCAATTTGATATTGAATAATCTATCTATCTATCTATCCATCTATCCATCTATCCATCCATCCATCCATCCATCCATCCATCCATCCATCCATCCATCCATCCATCCATCCATCCATCTATCTATCCATCCATCCATCCATCCATCCATCCATCCATCCATCCATCCATCCATCCATCTATCTATCTATCTATCTATCTATCTATCTATCTATCTATCTATCTATCTATCTATCTATCTATCTATCTATCTATCATATAGAATGAATGCAAAGATATTAAGTTGTGACAATCTTTGTTTTCTTAAGGTGAGATGCAGTTGAAACTCAAGCTTTTCTCTCTGCCAGCGGATCATGTTTTTTTGATTGTGCATTTCCAGTTGTAACCTCTCATCCGGCTCTCTGTCAGGAATGTAGCTTTGTGGTTAGAAAACGTCTTAAAACGGATCAAAATGTCCCTGACCTCTCAGCTGCAGGAGCACAGATGCCACTGACTGTAATTAAAACACAATAAAGACGTTTGCAGGCTTCACAAACAGGAAGTATGCAGCTTTCTGTTGTACAGGTTTTATAAGAAATTGAATCGCATTATAAACCTTAATATATAAAATAGTAGGAAGTATTGGAGAACACAGTCCGGTTTCTGAGTAGTTGCAGCGTATCGTTCTTGCGACCTGTTGCTCCTGCTAGATTTGTACTATTTTCAACTTGCTCTTATTTAATCTTACTTATTTTCTGAGTAAAATAATATGCTGTGCCCCCTATAAACTTATTTTGTAGAGAGATTAAGTTTTTGTTTTTGCCGTTGAGTTGCTGCTGTTGTGCATCCAGGCCACTGGGAGAAGCTAATCACGCTAAATCCAGTTAGCATAGTCTCACACTGAAATCTGGAAAGGACACAGAGGATGCAGAATAAACCAAAGAGACGAAGAAGGAGAGCTGGCTCCAGATTTATATTGAAAAGGAGATATAAGCCCCCGTCATCATGGGCAACGTAAGATAACTTGCTAAAGAAATGGACGAGCTAACGGCGTAAGCTAGGATTCAGACGCAATATTTGGAGTGTAGTTTAATGTGGTTTACGGAAACATGGCTGCATCAGGAAATATCTGACAACGACGTGTCCATCGAGAGCTACACCATGTCCTCACCATGAGTCTTCAGAGGGTCTTAAATGCAAACAACTTTGATATACACGTTTTCTGCTCCGGTATAGTTCCTGTGAAGTGAATTGACTATGTAGTCTAAATACCTGTAGCACTTTGGGAGCTTTGGATACAAAATATCCATTAAAAGTCAGGTAACACTTTGCAAATGCCATCGCTGAGCGAACTGATCCTGGGTCTGGATGAGAACACATGATGGCAGCCTGCAGCGTCTCTGAGTCCAGCTGTCAGCGCTGACCTTTTCCTCCCAGACAAGAAACCAGCGCAGAGCAGGGACCCCCCTTCCCCCCAGTGAACACAAATAAACACACACAGAAACACAACGAAAGGCATGCAAACTAACAAACTTTAAAGGTTTCCTATCATGCTATCTTTAGGCATATATTATGGGTCTCAGATATATCAAGAAAAATATCAAAAAACATGTCTATGATGTGTTTTGCTCCAAATACCAAACAGATCATGCATTTTAGACATCCCTCATATCCCTCTATTCCAGCCCTGTTAGAGAAAAGCTGATTTTGGGTTCTTAAAGTGGACCTATCATGCTATATTTTAATAATATAGTGTAGGACCATACCTATATAAGGCATATTTATACTTTTTTTTTTCAAAATACCAAACAGATCATGCATTTTAGCCATGCCTCATTTTGCTCAATTTGAAATTTTTTAGCTCTGTTTTAGCAAGAGCTGATTCAGTGAGAACAGCACCACCTACAGGCCTGGCATATGTACTACAGCGTCTCCAGCGCTTTCGAACGGCAATGCCGTGGCTGTCTCCTCCTGATTGGTGGAGTTGGCCCAATAGCCGTAGCGCCACCGTCCTGACGTCAGGACAGTGTTCAAATCTGGATCAGTTTTTATCAGATCCGTTGCAGCCCCTTTTTTAGAGATTTGGGTATGGAGGAAAATAGAGAGGGTTGTGTTTTCTGACACTTGGTGAGTTCCCTGGAACACCGGGGACACATATTCATGTAGAAAAGACGTACAAAAGTGCATTTTGCATGATAGGTCCCCTTTAACTTAAAAAAAAACACAGGTTAGCTCTGAGTGTTAGCGATGCTTGCTAATGTAAACACAGACCATATTACGTCCAAAGCGTCGCGCATTGTTTCTGATAGCAATGTTTCTGATAGTGCCGTGGATGTAAAGCCCGCCCACATTTCAGATATTACGTCATATCGGACGCAAATCTGGATCAGCTCCGTTGTTCCCCCCCGTTTTTTAGAGATTTGGGTACGGAGGAAAAGAGAGAGGGTTTTATTTTCTGACACTTTGTGAGTTTCCTGACACATATTTATGTATAAAAGACATCAAAAAGTGCATTTTGCATGATAGGACACCTTTAAACCACACAATCATACAAAAGAATCAGACAGCAAAGCTTGCAAACAGACGCTATTCTACAGTTTTCATTTGTACAAAACACAGACTCCAGGGTCCACCAACACCACCTGCAGAGCTGCAGATAAAAATGACTTCCACCTGCAGCAGCATCCTGACTTCAGAAAGCCTTTTTCCTGCAAGCTCCCCTCACCTCAGAGGATTCACACAAACACAGAGAGATCCCCTACTATCACTGCACACAACTATGTGGTCTAAAAATAAGAAATATAACAGATACAAAACACCAGAGCACTGTTCTCTGCACAGCCTTTAAAAAAAAACCTCCCATCCTGCAGCTACTCTTCACTATTCAACACTGAAGACTGCTCTTTGTGGTAGTGACAATGTAGGGCTAATCAATTATACAATACAACCCTGTTAATATAACCACTTGTTTCGTAAAGTGGGTAAATGCATCGTCCTCTTGCACCTAATGAGGCAAGGCAAGGCAAGTGTATGTATAGCACCTTTCAACACAAGGCAATTCAAAGTGCTTTACAAAAATGAAAGACATTAGGAGAATTAAGAAATAGTGCAGCAGAAACATATTATAAAATGGCATTTAAAAACACTCATTTAAAAGCAAAGATAATAAAATATGAATAACACAGGTACATGAATAAAAGTTACAGTGCAGTGTGAGATATGAATAGTTCAATTAGAAGCAGCGGCAAAAAGCTGAATAGATCCCTATGCGAGACATATTTCAACAGACAGAGGCAGAGGTGGGAAGTAGTCGAGTACAAATACTTTGTTACTGTACTTAAGTACATGTTTCTGGTATCAGTACTTTACTCCACTACTTATTTTTCTGACGACTTTTTACTTTCTACTTCTTACATTTTGAACCCAAATACCTGTACTTTCTACTTCTTACATTTTGAACACAAATCCCTGTACTTTCTACTTCTTACATGTTGAACACAAATACCTGTACTTTCTACTTCTTACATGTTGAACCCAAATACCTGTACTTTCTACTTCTTACATGTTGAACACAAATACCTGTACTTTCTACTTCTTACATGTTGAACCCAAATACCTGTACTTTCTACTTCTTACATGTTGAACCCAAATACCTGTACTTTCTACTTCTTACATGTTGAACCCAAATACCTGTACTTTCTACTTCTTACATGTTGAACACAAATACCTGTACTTTCTACTTCTTACATGTTGAACCCAAATACCTGTACTTTCTACTTCTTACATGTTGAACTCAAATACCTGTACTTTCTACTTCTTACATGTTGAACTCAAATACCTGTACTTTCTACTTCTCACATTTCCCAAACAGGCTGGTTCCTTTACTTTGAATGTGTGTTTGGTGGCGTGATCATTATTATTTAGAGTCATTGCGTGCCTATTGATTTGAACACGATCCGTGTATCCATCATTTCCTGGTCTTCTCTAAAGAAGAGGGACCAATGAAAACGTTGTCATGTTGCCGTTGTTCAGCATGGAAACATTCATTAGCTAACAATGACATTATTGTTCTATTAATATAAAGGGAGGTCAGGTACTCTTTCAAACAGCTGCTAGTTATGGGTACTTTTTACTGAAGTACATTTCAAAGCCCTCTTTACTTTTACTTGAGTAAAGAAGTTTAGTCAGTACTTCTACTTTTACCAGAGTATTTTTAAACACGAGTATCTGTACTTCTACTTGAGGAAAGGATGTGTGTACTTTTGCCCTCTCTCTGTATAACCCACACAGACACATCATACATGTACATGCATTGTTGAGCTGTTGTACCTGAGATCTCCTCCAGGCACTGTTTGGCGGTCTTGCTGTAGACCAGCTCCCCCTTGGTGGGGCTGAGGCAGGGCTCTGCGGGGGCCATCATGGTGCAGTCGTTCTCTGAGAAAGTCCTGCAGGCATCAAGAACAAAAACAACAACACAGCAGTTAGAAACACAGGCGGAGGTGTCTGCTAAACTTAATTACAGTCATTTCAAAGGAGCCATGAAGGGAGTGTTTCCTGGAAGAGCTGCTCAGTGTCTTATTCACTCTTTCGCTATAAAAAAAATGCGAGGAAAGGTCATTTTGTTAAAGAAACCTGTTTAAAAAACGATTAAAAGGAATATTTGACCCAAAAGGGAGCCAAGCAAGTTCAAATACATCTAAAATAATAATTTCCTGCAGGATTTGACAACGGATTTGTATGTATTTGTGTGTATTATGTATAATATTGCCTAACAATGTTTTTTTTGGATGATCCTCGTGAAGGAATTTGATGCACATGCAAATTATTTTACTAGAAAATGTGTTGTTTAGCAAAAATAAAAATGTTTGTTTATTCCATCACCTTAAAGGTGGGGTAGGTAATTTTGGAGAAACCGGCTCGAGATCGCTAGAATTTAAAAATACACAGCTGGAAGAAATCTGCCACTTCCTTACAGAGCCCCTCCTCCAACACACACGAACGCGCACATGACCAATGAGGGCACGAGATAAGTTTGTGTACAGATGGAAGGCTGACAGGCAGGTGGGCCATCCAGTTATTTTAGCCGGGCCGGCTCAGATGATTGGTCATGCTTTTTACAGTACTACGGCTTCAACAGATGACTTTTTTTTATGGATTTTTTGTCAAAGCACTTCAGATATACATTGCTATCAGGATGTTAAGAGCATTCCATGGAATATAACAAAAAGTGTATCTCGAGCCGGTTTCTCAAACTTACCTACCCCACCTTTAACTGTCAATTAATGGCCTCAGTTGAAGTCCATTATTTGTTTTGAGCTCTATTTCTCCTTGATGTCACTGCTTAGAAAACCTTTTTTAAAGTACGTACTATATACATTTTGTAAGTGTAATCAAATGAACTGTTTCTTTAACATATTCTGTGCTCCCAGGACTCATTAAAAAAATCTTGTGTGTGTGTGAGCACCATACCACACTGACTGCAGCAAAGTGCTATCAACCAACACACAATAAACCTGGCAGAGGCCACAACTTCAGGTGGGAATACAAGAGAAAGCGAACGAGAGAAAAAAGCTTAATTAGGCTGAAAATGATGGTAAATTGTAGCACGAGGGAGGCCTGCACGTTTACTGTCTGCACGCTGCGGGGGTCGGCTGTGTTGCAGCATAAGAAGAGGACAAAGATCTTAAGAAATGTTCTCACAAGGAGATTTCTCGGCACAGAGGACACTCATTTCAACTCAAATATTGCTTCACTTCAACAGTTATTTGTGATTATGTGAGCTGCATGTGCTTTTAGTTTGAGGTTTGCCACTATCAGCCACTATCAACCCTGGATTAATGGACGCAGCAGTTTTAACTGGCTAAATGTGTGGGATTAAAGTACCGCTCAGTGTGGCAGAGCTGACGGTGCACAACAGAGACGGAGAGGAGCAACGGGGTGAAGGATTAAGTCGTGTTTAATAGGATTTTTAAATCTCTTTCTCTTGAACGCAGAGACTCCTCTTCTTTCCCCCTGGATTACCTAGAAAATCGTCCCTTTTGGGCAGATTGACCTCACTTCCTGATGGCGGTCACACCAGGGAGTCACATGCAACATACTGTCACACCGGTTGAATGCAGAGAAGAGTTGGTGCCAAAGTCTGATTGCTTACTTTAAAGATGAAACCCAGACAGTTGAATAATAGGCCATGGCACTTGTCAGGCAGCGAGTGTTTGTTCTGTAATAACTGTGAAAGAGATGCGGAGGCGAGAGCAATATGAACACAAAGCAGCAGCTGATCAGAGAGAGAGAGAGACAGGAATATTCCTTGTGTCTTGATGTGCAGGTAGGACTAGAAAACCATGTGTGTAGGACAGAAGGAAATAAACAACCAGAAAAATACAAGCAATTGTGGCGCAAAACGTTCTTTCTTTGCTTTACTATGAAACCGATTTGATTCCTTTCATTTAGGAGTGACACATTATGATATACACCTGAACATCAGCAGGAGAGGACTCTTTAAAGTAGAGACACTACATACTGATATACACCTGAACATCAGCAGGAGAGAACTCTTTAAAGTAGAGACACTACATACTGATATACACCTGAACATCAGCAGGAGAGGACTCTTTAAAGTAGAGACACTACATACTGATATACACCTGAACATCAGCAGGAGAGGACTCTTTAAAGTAGAGACACTACATACTGATATACACCTGAACATCAGCAGGAGAGGACTCTTTAAAGTAGAGACACTACATACTGATATACACCTGAACATCAGCAGGAGAGGACTCTTTAAAGTAGAGACACTACATACTGATAAACACCTGAACATCAGCAGGAGAGGACTCTTTAAAGTAGAGACACTACATACTGATATACACCTGAACATCAGCAGGAGAGGACTCTTTAAAGTAGAGACACTACACACTGATATACACCTGAACATCAGCAGGAGAGGACTCTTTAAAGTAGAGACACTACATACTGATATACACCTGAACATCAGCAGGAGAGGACTCTTTAAAGTAGAGACACTACATACTGATATACACCTGAACATCAGCAGGAGAGGACTCTTTAAAGTAGAGACACTACACACTGATATACACCTGAACATCAGCAGGAGAGGACTCTTTAAAGTAGAGACACTACATACTGATATACACCTGAACATCAGCAGGAGAGGACTCTTTAAAGTAGAGACACTACATACTGATATACACCTGAACATCAGCAGGAGAGGACTCTTTAAAGTAGAGACACTACATACTGATATACACCTGAACATCAGCAGGAGAGGACTCTTTAAAGTAGAGACACTACATACTGATATACACCTGAACATCAGCAGGAGAGGACTCTTTAAAGTAGAGACACTACATACTGATATACACCTGAACATCAGCAGGAGAGGACTCTTTAAAGTAGAGACACTACATACTGATATACACCTGAACATCAGCATAATATGGCCTCTTTAAGTAACCGTTCCACACACTCACACACGTCTCACCTGTACATGAAGGGGGCCACAGTGGCAGTGTTTGGATGGTTGTGCTGCTGTTGTTGAGGAAGTTGAACTACTCCGTTCCCTCCGAGCGCTCCTCCTCCAACTCCTCCTCCTCCTCCCAGCATCCCAAGGGAACCAGAAAGTGCAGAGGTACTGGTGGAGGAGGTCAAACTGGTTCTTTTTGTCTCTGAGCCCCCGCTGGATCGCTGGATATAGAAACTCCCACCCTGCCCTCCTTTAGTCATCTTTCCTCTGTCGGCCTCTCCTCCTCTCAGGTTCCCACTGCTGTGTAACGCCGGACTCTGACTCGGCATTTGACTCTGAGGCTTGGCCGTCGTTGAGGTGGAGGAAGATGAAGAGGAAGAGGAGGAAGGAGCTTTAAGTCCTGACTTGGGGATGCCGCTTGAAGAGTTGCCGCCATCTTTCTTTGAAGGCTTCCCTCCCTTGGGGATGAGACTGGCGATTTTGGAGTTCTTCTTGTTCCCGTCAGTGGGCGACGACTCCTCTTTGGGCGAAGAACTGTCCTTAGAAGATTTCTGTCCAGATCTGCTGCTGCTTTTGTCCTCCCTGTCTTTGGAGGATGCTCCTGTCCTGCCGCTATTATTGGCTTTAGAGCAGGAGGAGGAAGAAGAAGGGGACGTTTTGATTGGTGCAGTGATGGATGGAGATGGGGTTTTTGTTGATATCTGATTTGCTGTAGAACTACTTCCACCGCTGCACGCCAAATTCGTAAATCCGTCCTCACCGTACTCCGACAAATCGTCTTCCTCCTCAAGAGACATTTCCGCCACAGATGGAGACGCTCGAGACGCCGATCTGGGGTTAATCAAGCGAAACTTCTCCAACATTGACCTCTGATGATGCCCACCACCGCCTACTTTTGACCCATCATGGAGGGCTTCAGGGGCCTCGGAGGGGGAGAGCGTGGGGCTGGAGAGCATGGAGGAGGTGGCGCTGTGCTTCAGATTCATGGATTTGCTTCTCCAGGATTTGGTTGGCGAGGGGATGGAGGAGGAGATCAGCTGCTGACCGCTGAGGCTACTGGGAACCGAGCCGCCGCCAGAACAGCTCCCGTTCATCCCGCCCGGCAACGGGATCCCCCTCAACGCCTCTGGAGCAGGAGAGAAGAGAGGGACAGGTGATTAAAAACTATGATTCCATGGTTATTAGGAAGAGGGTACAACTGTGGGCAACTCTTATAGGGAGGACTCTGCATGTGAGACTATTCACTACAATTTCTTTGAAACCACTGGCACCTGATGCTTTTGGGCATTAAAGGGCTCATGTCATGGCCATTTCCACTGATCATAATTCCATTGTTGAGGTCTACTAGAATAGATTTATATTGTGCAATTTTCCAAACTCACATTGGTTTCTCATACAGCATCTCTGTAAACTACGTGTATTCACTGAATTTCACTCTCTGCCTTTAACGGCTCGTTGTAGCTCCAATAGCTCCAGGCCCCACCCTCCCTGTGAGCACAGTGTGCTCTGATTGGTCGGGACGTTGTGAATCGCGCTGAGCTCCGTGGAGGTGTTGTTTCCTTGTTAGTGATACACAGCCAAACTCACCCTGAGCACACACAAAGTCACAGCCGAAGTAAAAACAATAAGTGTGGCTTGATATTGAGTAAGAAAAAGGTTGATAAACGCTGTGAGAATGGGTCTGCAGAGAGAATTTCTCCGCGATCCCAACTGTCTGCACACAGATGTGTGTGTGAGGAAGTCCGTGGATTGGTCAATTTGGACCAATCAGCGGGGGCTTAACGTAACGGCTCCGCGGACGTAACGTAACGGCTCCACGGATTGGTCCATTTCGTTCCGGGTACGGCTTGACATCATGCCGTACCCGGAACGAAATGGAAGAATCAAATGGACAGTGACGTATCTCCAACGAGGCGTTTTGGGGAGGTATTTTCTATGTTAGAGTTTTACTCGGTACAGGGTGTACTTTGAGGGTTTGTGACTCTGCAGACCGTTTACATGCATAAAAACCTTCATAACACACAAGGGGACGGGTAATAACTGGAAAAGCATGACATGGGCCCTCTAATGAAGATCTTGCTGACAATTTCAGGACACAATCCAACAAAACCAGCTGGATAGAAAAACAAACAAAAGCCTCAACTGACTGACTGAAACTTATATAGTGTCTATGTTCTGTTGTTTATTCTGTTCACACAACATCTGTTATACGCCTGTTCATGCCGGGAATGACATCCCTTCTCTTGAGATTTCTTCTACTTTTGTCCGTGCCCACGTGTCTGTCCATCCTCAGGTAATCCCTGATAAATACTGGACCCATCAAACTGACATTGTTTTTGTTTATTTATGACAGTATGCTCCTTTCTGGCAATTGGCTTGGCTTAAATCAAACCTTACCTTGTCAGTTGCCTGCCAAACGTTTCGTCTCAAACACTGACATCCAAAGAAAAGTCTGTATGGCGGAGATCTACAGTCTTTTCTGGTTAAAAAAAGCACTTTTTCTAATTACAGAACTCAACACAGGAAATAGTGTTTTGTTTATCTAGGGTTGACTACAGAAGCCACCACCTCCTTTTTATCTTTCTCTAAACCTAAAGACTGATTCTCCATAGTTGGTGTGTATCATGTGTGTGTGTCTATGCATGCAAATATTTTATATATTCAAGCATTCAAAAAAGAGTAAGAGTGCATGTGAGAAGTTTATCCATCAGTTAAATAGTATAATCTCCTCCTGCCTGTATGAGAAATATTTGTGTCTGCAGATTCAAATGAACGGACACTGATTTACTGGAAGGAGTTCACAGGTTGGGAAACTGTCATGACTATTGCAAGTAATCACCAATCAGTCGTGTGTGTGTGTGTGTGTGTGTGTGTGTGTGTGTGTGTGTGTCTGTGTGTGGCCATCTGAAAGTGATTAAGACATGGATAGGGGAGCATCTTGTCCTGTGTGCATGTGATCAATGTGAATCAAAGACGTTTCAAAACATGTGTGTGTTTCTGTGTGTCAGTGTGTCAGTGTGTGTGTGTGTGTGTGTCAGTGTGTGGCCTAGCATTACTATACTTGTGGGGACCTAAATCTGTTTACACAGTCACGTGTGGGGACTCGCCTCCCTTATGGGGACAAAATGGAGGTCCCCATGAAGGGAATCATTAATTTTAGGGTGAAGACTTGGTTAGGGTTAGGCATGTGTTGGTTAAGGTTAGGATAAGTCTCCATGAAATGCATGTAAGTCAATGTAATGTCCCCGGAAGTGATGTATACATGGTATGTGTGTGTGTGTGTGTCTGTGTGTGGCCATCTGAAAGTGATTAAGACATGGATAGGGGAGCATCTTGTCCTGTGTGCATGTGTGTTTGTCCTCTCTTTTACCCCGTCTTCACAGACCCTCAGGGCAGGTTATCAATGTGAATCAAAGACGTTTCAAAAACATGTGTGTGTTTCTGTGTGTGTGTGTGTGTCAGTGTGTGTGTCTGTGTGTGTGTCTGTGTGAGTGTCAGTGTGTGTGTCAGTGTGTGTGTGTGTGTGTGTGTGTGTGTGTGTGTGTGTGTGTGTGTGTGTGTGTGTGTGTGTGTCAGTGTGTGTGTCAGTGTGTGTGTCAGTGTGTGTGTCTGTTTGTGTCCACTCAATTAACCCCATCTTTAGAGATCCTGCCTGCTCCTCCTTGCCCAGCCCCAGAGGCTTTTTTTTTGCAGCGCCTACCACACTTTTCACCACATGCTGTTGCCATGGTAACAGACTCCTCTTCTTCTTCTTCTTCTTCTTCTCTTCTCTTTTTTTTTTTTTTTTCTTTTTCTCGCCTCAGCGGCCAAGGATGACATGCAGTTTCTCCTGGGCGTTGGTGGACCCTTTGTGATACTCGCTGTGTGCAACTACAGATATTATGACTATGTTCATGTGCTTTCATAATTAGCTAATGATATATATAGTTATTGTTAATAACACTCACATTTATAAAAATAAATGGGTTGTTGGGTCACTTCTAATATCCTGTACACAGTGGACATTATCATAGTGTGTGTGTGTGTGTGTGTGTGTGTGTGTGTGTGTGTGTGTGTGTGTGTGTGTGTGTGTGTGTGTGTATATTGACGATAAGATAAGATAGGACTCTATTTATCCCAAAGGAAATGTTTGTGCCAGAGTTACAACGATACAATAAACACAGCATCATAATAATAAAACTGTACAGTAACAGTGTAGAAAAAAGAGCTAATTAAATAACTACAAAAAACATAGACGGTCAAATAAATAATATAAAAAACTGTACAGTGATAAGAATGATTGATTAGGGCCAAAAGACATCGTAGCAGATACCTAATTGCACGTTATTATAGAACATTATTATTAATATTGCACATTTTCGTTCAGCTTTCACCGAGTTTGCCTCTTCATCCTCATTCCTTTCAACGAGGAGAGCTATCACCAACGTCCTTTGGTCCAATTTAACAAACGTGCCCTTTTTGGTGCTTCAATTAATATCTGATAATCGTTAGTCGCATGGCAACAAGACAGCTTATGCACTTGGTAAAAGCTTTAATCCTGAGACAAAGTAACTCTAATGTGTTTACTTCAGTCCCAAAAGGCCGTACGTGCAGGAACAGAAACACAAATAAAGACCTCTTTACTGAGTGTAACACAACTACATCTGTTCCTGTTTAATTCATCAAATCTGCATTGAAACACAGCATTAATTCTCACTGTCAGGGCCGTCCCTCCCTACCTTGCGGAGGGGGCCTCACCTTGCGGAGGGTGCCTCAACGGAGCCGAAAATGCGGCGCACCTACAGTACAGTATGCGCTGCAATTAGTGTGGCGCGGCACGGCTCCACTAGCACCCGTCCCCCCGTCGACGACGACGCTCGCGATACAGAGGGCCTCATCATATAACTTTGCGTGGGGCCTCATGTTGGCCAGGGTCAGCCCTGCTCACTGTGATAGCCACCTGTCAATCATAAACTAGCCCCGCCCTAATCCATATGCTGCTTTAGCGTTGTTTTACAGTTAATGGTACCATTTTCTAAATTTAAATGACGTTTTTTGTGAGGTTATTAATCAAGACAGAAGCACCAGAAACATATAACAAATAAATGAGAAGTTCTTCTGTCAAGACACTTCCTTTTATCCTCTTCAAATTAAAAAATTGATTAGTTGTCGTCAAAATGATGGAATAAAAGATTAAAAACATGAGAAAGATAAATAAAGAAGATGGGGGGGGGGGGGGGGGGGGGGAAACATCCTGTGTCTGTTTCACTCTCTCCTGCTCTCGGTTTCTGTTTCTGCCCACAAGGTTTTGTCTGCATTGCTGACATTTACCCACAATTGATTTTTATTTTACTTTTACTTTGGACCAAAACGCAGTTTCATCTCCCCTGCAGCGAGTCTTATCTCTGCCAAGTGAAGCTCGGTCTGCTGCAGTGTGAGGAGGACAAATACACTAAAAAAAACCTTGAGATGAAACTGATCGATTGAAACATTTATGATGCGGTTTACTGAACAATAAACACATTGGAACACTTAAGCACAGGACTATTACATTCAGTTTCTCGATAGCATTTATCACAATTCTTGGACTGCCATTTCTGTCTCAATCAAAACGTAAGTGAGTCAAATTGTAGGAGTTAAAGCGAGGGAAAAGGAAAAGCTGCCTGATGATTTATTTGTTTGTTGTTTTGTCCCTTTTTCTGTCGGTTAAAAGTATTGTTGATTTGTTTTTTACACCAACGTCTAAATGCATCTCTTCTTCACCTCCATCACGTCCTACTGATCCTCCCTCAGCTCCACGGACTGGAAAAATGCTTTTAAAGGGGAACTTTAATGCTTTTTGCCAGGAGTATATATGTGTGTATATGAGTATCTAGCTCAGGGGTGTCAAACTCAAGGCCCGGGGGCCAAATCCGGCCCGTGACTTCATTTTATGTAGCCCCACAAGAGCTTGCAAAGAATAATACGTTTATTATACGGTTACATGCCGATTTACAGAAGCACGTTGCCCATAAACTACATGTCCCACAATGCATCTCAAATTTGACTTTTTTCTCAGAATTTGACTTTTTTTCTTCTAAATATATATTTTTTTTTAGAATCGTTTTTGTAAATGTTACTTTTTTTTCTCCAAATGTTACTTTTTTTACCAAATGTTACTTCTTTTAAAATAAATGTCAGTTCTTTTATTCAAAATTTCACTTTTTTTCCAGAATTTGGCTTTTCTTTTTAAATCATTTTGTGACATTCTCACTGAAGAGACTTGCAATTATTTCCCCTAGACTTCTGCTTTCAGACGTAGTTAATTATGAAGTTATTACCCTATCCGATAATAATCCAATGCAGAGGAAAATAATGTAATATACTACATTATTTTATATGTATGATATATTTATATATTTATTTTTATATAGTCTTAAAGTTACAACCGGCCCTTTGAGTGCAGCCATAATGCTGATGTGGCCCGCGATGAAATTGAGTTTGACACCCCTGATCTAGCTACATACTTTAAAAGAAAAGTGCATTATATATTTCTATGTCTATTTTGAGATGTTTATATTTTAGAATTGTTTATTTCTACTCTTTTAATTTGGGAGTATGTGCAATGCCTTGTTTTGATGTATGCTGCTGCAACAAAAAACACTGGGATTAATAAAGTACATCTTATTTTTAGAGTAGCCGACCTATTATCAAATGTGTCACATATTCTAAATAGCACCCGTTTTGGAGATGTTCTCTTGTACTTTTAAAAATGAGAAGGGACAAAATTGGCCATTCTCGTACCTGACTCCTGTGATTAATGCTATGTGAGCAGATAGCAGAAGGGCTGTTGATTAACTATTTGTTGTGAATAGTCGATTAGGTGTTAAATAAACAGCCTTACGCTCTAACTCCTCTCACAAAGCGTAATGACTCTGATTAGCTGTATCATGCCAGACACAGCAGCTGCATGGATTTCCCCCTCCGGTCATTTCTAATGTTTGCACGCTCAATAGAATCCGTTATATATCTCTGTCAGAGGAAAGATCTGGGGATGATTCAGCAGAGTGGAGAGAGAGAGAGTCTGTCTGAGTCAGCGCTGCCACCAAGTGGTCACCATCAACACCTACACACCGTCTGAGCTTCAGGGAATGTTAAAGTGTGTGTTGTATCATGCAGTGGAAGAATGTAATAAAGTGCATTTACTCAGGAATTGTACTTAATTGAATATTTGAGGCACCGGTACTGTTTGTGTGTCCTTTTAGATAAGATTTGATAAGATCACAAATTGAGAAAAAAATGTGTTAAGCAGAATGTAAATAAAGAAATGGATAAGAGTAAACAAAAATGAACATAGTGTGTGTATGATTTAGAAAACACTATAAGAGAATAATCTACTCCAAAAAAGAGCTTTAAATAAAATATAAATATGATATATACATTAAAAAGTGTGGACTACTCCACTACAAAGGGAAATATTATACTTATTACTCCACTACATTCATCTTAAAAATTAAGATGTTTTTCTAGGTATACTTACCTTTACTGAAGTAACATTTTAAAGCAGGACTTACACTTTTGCTTAGTGAAGGATCTGCATAATTATTCCACCTTTTTTTGTATTTACTTGCACATCTCAAAACATTCTCTTGCACTATTTTATTAGTTTTATTGGTTTTATGTCCTATATATATTCAGGTTATGTTTTCCATTGCCATATCTACACTGTAGCTACTATGCACATGACAATATAGCCTCTTGAATGACCTTTGTAGTTTTGTAATTATCAACTGCACTGATAAATACATGTGCAATAACTTACTTACTGACTTGTTTACATTTTGACCGTGTTGTTCTTGTATTTGTATGGTAATGTTGTATTGTTTTGTAAGCATACTGTTCAATGTATCATAGGTCCAATTTATAGTCACTTTATATATTAAATATTAAACGTTTTTAGCTTGTATTGTCAAAATGATGCTTATACTGTCTGTTATGTGTGATTGCACCATCGGGAGTGCTTGGAATTTCGCTGTACTCTGTGTAGTGACAATAAAGGAATCTATCTATCTATCTTTCACATCATGCTACAGAGATCACAGATATGGCGTCCTCACCTCTGTCGTTTCCGCTGGCATACTGAAGAGGTTTGCTCTTGTCGATGCTGTTGAAGCTCTGGCTGCGACGGTTGAGGTTGGAGGACCCCGAACTCCTGGAGGCCCCGCTGCCTGCAGCAGGAACTCTGGAGGGGCCCGGTAACCTGAAACAGAGGGGTTGGTGTGAGGATACATCAATTTAAGGACTATAAAAAGTCTACATGACTAAATGTATTGGCAAGAAACAATTATTTGTTCTTCTGTGTGTTGTCTGCATCCACCTGAGATTTAACTTGACCTGCCTTTAGAGCAGCTTTGCTTGTGGAGAAAGGCATTTTTTGTTGTAATTGTTCCTTTTCTGCAAACAATAATTATATAATTGATCACTCTACAGTTGGTCCAAGTCCAAGGCAATGTCCTTAAATATCTTGTTTGTCAAGAACCTAAAAATATTCACTATTTCTTCATGAGAAATCACTTTACGAATAATCCGTTATCAAAACAGTGAGTCCTTAGTATTCTGTCAATTGACGAATTGGTTTGTCATCTTAATGGGCAAATCAACAAAAAAAATCTGCTTTAAAAAGGGCTCCATTTGGCACAGTTCTTAATTGGTTTAAATCCTACTTTTAGGGCAGGAAAAACGTAGGAAAAACGTAGGAAAGGTAGCATCACGTCAAAGTTGACAAACTCATGCGGAGTTCCTCAAGGCTCCATCCTGGGGCCTCTTCTCTTTAACATCTACATGCTTCCACTTGCTCAGATAATGGAAAACAACAAGATAAATTACCATAGCTATGCAGACGATGAATTTACATAACCACTTCTCCAACTACTCATTGAGTAACACATGAATGATTGGATGTGTCAGAACTATATTCAATTAAACAAAGATAAAAACTGAGGTAATCATTTTTGGACCTAAGGAGTAACGAATAAGATATTGACTCGGACCTGAATTTCACATTACTATCACCTTAAGAATATGTAAGATTACAACATTTCTGTCTCAACAGCAGCTCAGTATGTGTCAGTGATGTAAGATGAAGCCTGAGAGCTTGAAGACAGTGTGTGTTCCCCTGTGTGTTGAGAAAGAACGAAGGAAGTGAACTATGAAGCTATGTAAGAGAATATAGATCGGAAAGTTTGATTCATAGCAGCTTGATTTATATACCTGAAGCCATTACTGGTGTAAAAGTAAAACATAGAAGTAGGAGAACATATAACAGCTCTTTATTCCTCCTACATGTTTACTCGTTTGTCTACCAAAGGCTGTTTTTATTCTCTCTACTCTCTTTCACACTTTTTTTCTCGACAGAGTCAAAGCCGTGAAGTGTCAAATATTGATTTGCCACGCTGCAGCTGGAGGATTTTCACGACCCTCATGAGAACACTGAAAGAATTATCTCATCAAAATCCTGTTGCTATCGTACAATAACTTTACATTGCAATTTTGATGCCCTTTTGCCAGATGCTTTCACCCATCTGTTTGTAAGTAAGTCAGATTTGGCATCTGCCGCAAGGATCATAATAAGATTTACCACAACAATTTATATCCAACCCTTAATCTTTACTATTATGGTTTGATGTGATTTGTATGAACTGATTCCAGAGATTACATTTGATGCATTATTGTTTTATTATTCCTTCATCCAAATCTTGTTATTTTTGCTTGTTTGCATCCTGTTACTCGACTGCATTAAAGCCAAATTAAAGACAAACCTTGCAGCTGACAGAAAGAAGGGAACAAGGTGGCAGTACAAGTAGAAAAACAGGCATTGAATGAAACCCTGAATGCATCAGAAAAGGCCGTGGGTGATTCCATTCATAGCCTGGTCTTTGTCAATATTAAGAGGGCAAAAAAAACCTTGAATAAAGTATAACATATTTCTGTCTCCCTGCCTGAAAGCTGTCCTGATGTCCTTAAACACAGATGATCGTTTTGTCATGCTGAAAATGTCGCTTGAATGCAGATGGAGGCCAGATGTCGAAGGGGAATTTCTTTTAAAGTGGTCGAAGCTAAAGTAGCTTCCATCATATCTTCCATTGTGTCTTTAATACCTCAACATAGTACAACGAAATAAACAGAAATTGACATGTAGCTTTGATTGAAAAGTTATTCCTTTGTCAAATCGAATTATCTCTGATGAACTTTAACTGTGTTTGATTCACTTTCTGATTTTTCTCCTTCACTATCAAACGCACCACAAGTACAAATCATGTCAACTTTATTTTTGTCTCACGGACTCTTTAAAGGGGCCCTATTTTGCTCATTTCCAGCTTCATATCAGTATGTAGTGTCTCTACTTTAAAGAGTCTTCTCCTGCTGATGTTCAGGTGTATATCAGTATGTAGTGTCTCTACTTTAAAGAGTCCTCTCCTGCTGATGTTCAGGTGTATATCAGTATGTATTGTCTCTACTTTAAAGAGTCCTCTCCTGCTGATGTTCAGGTGTATATCAGTATGTAGTGTATCTGCTTTAAAGAGTCCTCTCCTGCTGATGTTCAGGTGTATATCAGTATGTAGTGTCTCTACTTTAAAGAGTTCTCTCCTGCTGATGTTCAGGTGTATATCAGTATGTAGTGTCTCTACTTTAAAGAGTCCTCTCCTCCTGATGTTCAGGTGTATATCAGTATGTAGTGTCTCTACTTTAAAGAGTCCTCTCCTCCTGATGTTCAGGTGTATATCAGTATGTAGTGTCTCTACTTTAAAGAGTCCTCTCCTGCTGATGTTCAGGTGTATATCAATATGTAGTGTCTCTACTTTAAAGAGTTCTCTCCTGCTGATGTTCAGGTGTATATCAGTATGTAGTGTCTCTACTTTAAAGAGTTCTCTCCTCCTGATGTTCAGGTGTATATCAGTATGTAGTGTCTCTACTTTAAAGAGTCCTCTCCTGCTGATGTTCAGGTGTATATCAGTATGTAGTGTCTCTACTTTAAAGAGTTCTCTCCTGCTGATGTTCAGGTGTATATCAGTATGTAGTGTCTCTACTTTAAAGAGTTCTCTCCTCCTGATGTTCAGGTGTATATCAGTATGTAGTGTCTCTACTTTAAAGAGTCCTCTCCTGCTGATGTTCAGGTGTATATTAGTATGTAGTGTCTCTCCTGGGACATGTCTCCATGCTTTAATGTTCAAAAAGGTCTTTATTTTTCTCATACTGTCTGTGCTGCAGCACCTCTTTTCACCCTCTGTCTGAAACCAGAGCCCAGTCTGCTCTGATTGGTTAGCTGGCCGGCTCTGTTGTGATTGTGTGAACCGCTTAGAGATGTCCCGCCCCTTAGCCTATCACGTACAATGTGTTGGAGCTCTAGCCAATAGCATACAATGGAAATATGTAAGTAAAGATACAATCAATCACCAAGGGGAAGAGTGAGCGACCGAACAATAAATGATAAAAAACGAAGATGACATGAAAGAGAGAGTTGACTGAGAAGCTAATGGATGCAGAAAGGGAGCGACTGCAGCCAGACGAGAGAAAATGAGAGGTAAACAGTGAGGAGAAGTGAGGCTGAGATTGAGGCAATTCAAATGGAAATCAAAGGGAGTTCCTTTTATCATACAATTCTTTCATCTTCCAAAATACATGTTTGATAATGCATCAGCAAAATGGAGCTTGAAAGGGAAATGTGATGTAAGTTCTGCTGTTGGTTTTAAGACAGAGAAAGAGTATCAGACACAGTGAGGATGAAGAGGAGAGGAAGAGGACAAACTGATTATTTCTTCTGCCAAATGTTTTGCCACCAAGGTCTTCAGTATGCAGGTTGTGAGGTTCACAAATTCTCCTCAAATCCACCTTTTTTAAAAGATACCACAGGCTACAAAGTGACCGTGAAACTGTCAAACATCACCCCAAAAAAGACAATTAACTTAACCTTTGTGTTTTCAACTATTTAACTTTTCTTTTTGGCATTTGTGATGCTGTGGGTTCCACTGGGGAGGGTGTGGCTGTGCTGTGTCCTGCCTTGATTGCAGTAACTCAGGGCACCTGGGTCTGGTGCCCTGCAGCTATTTAAACCCGAGGGCACCGAGCCTTCGCAGCAGCTGGCCCGAGGCTCTGGAACACTCTGCCCCTCCATGTGAGGTCGGCCCAGACCCTAGGGGTTTTTAAATCTACTCTTAAGACACACTTCTTCTCCCTGGCCTTCTAGTCAGAGCGGAGCACGACTCCTGACTTTTCCCTGTGTTTTTTATATATCTGTTGTAATTTATTGTCTTTTATTGTGATTGTAGTAATGTGTTTTTAGTACATGTACAGTACTTTGGCTTGACCAAAAATCGCTTTTAAATGTGCTTTATAAATAAAACTTGATTTGATTTGATTTGATTTAAAGCCTCTCTGCTCCTCTCTGGCTGCATCTCACTTTGGTTAAATGGCGACTAGTCCCTCCCACCAGGGAAGCATGGAGAGACGCAAGGAAACCACGAGAAGCAGGGAAATGAGTTTTAAGAGCAATGGGACGTCGTTTCCTCCGGAGCGTCACGTGAAGCGACGTCCGTTTGTGATGACGCCGCACAGCTGATCGTCTGACAGCAGCCAGATCAGTGCATCCGCTGCATCGTCCAATCAGTGAGCGATAAACAGTAAGGGGGCGGGGCGAGTCTCTGAGGATTTCACCGGAGGATGGTCTGGTAGTTCTTCGATTATCGCTCCTCCGTTATCACTCCTCGATCCTCGGTCCTCCGGCAAAATAAGGCCACTGGGACGCTACTCAAGATGGCGCAGACAAATCAACTTCCGGTGATACCGAGCCCGAGGAGCGAGGAAATGAAAAATAACCGAAGTGAGACGCACCCCCGGTCTCCCCTGCTCTCCCCTACAGGCACCCGGTTCTGTTGAGTATGCTATTTGTTACTTCAGTTGCTTCACTTTGTGCACCTCAACACCCTCACACATACGCGTCCATGCAACCTTCACCTTGCACATTTTACACTACTGATACCACTGACGTCCACACCTCATACTTTACTCACTTTGCACTTAATATATTTGGCTAATTTGAATTACTTGCTTTAATAAACATATTTTATTAACCGTTGATATGGTGTGTCTCTTCTTTGTTGTGGCCTCTTGAGCCAGGTCATAAATGGGGCGAAGCCTGCGAGCTAGTTCAGGCAGTCAACTCAAGTACCAATGATACATTAACACGTGACGCACCTCGTCCCTCTTACAACCAAGCAAACACATTCTCCTAAACATGCCGCTCTATTGAAGCTGCCAGGTCTTCCTGCCTCTGCCTCGCTATGCTGCTGCTGCCACTGCTGTGTTCACTTGCTATTGCTACGTTCATGTTCCTGCTGCTGTGTTTCATGTTAATGCTACTCACCTGCCCCACCACCACCCCAGCTTCCACCCCAGCTTCCACCCCAGCTCCACCCCAGCTTCCACCCCACCACCACCCCAGCTTCCACCCCAGCTTCCACCCCAGCTTCCACCCAGCTTCCACCCCAGCTCCACCCCAGCTTCCACCCCAGCTTCCACCCCAGCTTCCACCCCAGCTTCCACCCCACCACCACCCCAGCTCCACCCCAGCTTCCACCCCAGCTTCCACCCCACCACCAGCCCAGCTCCACCCCAGCTTCCACCCCAGCTTCCACCCCACCACCAGCCCAGCTCCACCCCACCACCACCCCAGCTTCCACCCCAGCTTCCACCCCAGCTTCCACCCCAGCTCCACCCCCAGCTTCCACCCAGCTTCCACCCCAGCTCCACCCCAGCATCCACCCCACCACCACCCCAGCTCCACCCAGCTTCCACCCCAGCTTCCACCCCAGCTTCCACCCCACCACCAGCCCAGCTCCACCCCAGCTTCCCACCCCAGCTTCCACCCCACCACCAGCCCAGCTCCACCCCACCACCACCCAGCTTCCACCCCAGCTTCCACCCCAGCTTCCACCCCAGCTCCACCCCAGCTTCCACCCCAGCTTCCACCCCCACCACCAGCCCCAGCTCCACCCCACCACCACCCCAGCTTCCACCCCAGCTTCCACTCCAGCTTCCACCCCAGCTCCACCCCAGCTTCCACCCCAGCTTCCACCCCAGCTTCCACCCCAGCTTCCACCCCAGCTCACCCACCACCACCCCAGCTTCCTACCCCAGCTTCCACCCCAGCTTCCACCCCAGCTTCCACCCCAGCTTCCACCCCAGCTTCCACCCCAGCTTCCACCCCAGCTTCCACCCCAGCTTCCACCCCAGCTTCCACCCCACCACCACCCAGCTTCCACCCCAGCTTCCACCCCACCACCACCCCAGCTTCCACCCCAGCTTCCACCCCAGCTTCCACCCCAGCTTCCACCCCAGCTTCCACCCCAGCTCCACCCCAGCTTCCACCCCAGCTCCACCCCAGCTTCCCCCCAGCTCCACCCCAGCTTCCACCCCAGCTTCCACCCCAGCTTCCACCCCAGCTTCCACCCCAGCTTCCACCCCAGATTCCACCTGTAGGCTCGGGGGATAGTTATCTAACTCAATTAAGAAACACGCGAGTTGTCTGACTGAACACATTTAATGGTCAAAACAAACTAGTTGACTCTACAGAAAGCTCGTTGACCCTGACCTTTTAACAAAAACATGATAACATTACGCAAAATCACATTAAGGACAGTTACATGAAGGATAAGGTTCATGCACAAAGAACGTTTTAGAATCAGATAAAAACACCAAATAAAGGAGGTATATATGAGGGATTCATTTGTGATATTTACCTCGTATTTTTCTTCTGTGGTGACCCTAACCCACTGTGGCCCGGAGGACTTGCATACCGCGCTGTGAGACTGAAGAGAGAAGAAGAAGAAGAAGAAGAGAGACGGACAGTTAGAGAAGGACTGAGACCTTCTTTAATTCATGCTTTAATATAATAACCAGCGATGAAAAGAGGCATTCAGACACAAACAGAGAGGGATAGATAGAGAGAGGAACCACACATGCTGTACTGTACTCTGCGTGTTTATTTTTATCACATGACGGCTCACATGTTGATTACCACATGCTTATTTATGACCAGCTGAAAGGAGTAATGGATTACATGATCATGTTACAACAAATAGGAACTGTATTCTCTTACAGTGACGTAAAAAGACGCTATAAGGTAGATACAAAATAAAAAGGGGGATTTCTAGCAGGATTACGATGTTATAATACATTTTAAAATACAGATTGATACATTACATTTTGACATACTGCCTCAAACTTTCCTTTTAGTTTCATTTTGTTCTTCTTCATTTTTTTCGTTTAGTTGAATCTTCATCAAAACATCGTGTTTTAATGTTTTTTATACGTTTTGTGTGAGAATCTTAATTTATAAAGTAACTACGGCTGTAACAAAGATATAGAAATTAAGTGGAGTAGAAGTATAACGTGGCACTAAAAGAAAATTCTCAACTGAAGTACTTCAAATGTGTACTTTAGCATACAGTACTTAGTAGTACATGTGAGTAAAAAAGAGAAAATCATGCATGAAGACGTAACGTGAAATCAAACCAGATGTTTTGTAAGTTAAAGGTCCCATGTCATGCTTTTCCGGTTATTACCCGTCCCCTTGTGTGTTATGAAGGTTTTTCTGCATGTAAACGGTCTGCAGAGTCACAAACCCTCAAAGTACACCCTGTAGAGAGTAAAACTCTAACACAGAGAAGACCTGTCTATGCTGCCCCAGAACGCCTCGATGGAGATTTCTCTTTTTCCATTGTTTGCTTTCTGGGTTCTGTGACGTGTGAACACCCAAATCAACAACAAATGACCGGATTGGCCCAAATGGACCAATCCGTGGAGCACCTCACACACCAGGATCCCTTGGCTAACTAACAGGGAGTCCCCATTGACTTGCATAGAGCTCCCTGAACGCTGGTAATAGACGAGTTGGGATGGCGGAGAAATGCTCTCCGCAGACCCATTCTCACAGCGTTATAAACCTTTTTCTTACTCAATATCAAGCCTCACTTATTGTTTTTACTTCGGCTGTGAGTGTTTGTGTGTGCTCAGGATGAGTTTCGCTGTGATGAGTGATCTTTGAATAGAGGCTCTGTTCACTCAGTTCACGACAACAAGTGAGCGTCCCTCACATGTCCTGAGTCATTCAGTCCGCTCAGAACACTTACACACAGCAGCTCTGCCACCTGGACGCTTTACTCTCCATTGTTTACAGGCATGATGATTAAAGGCATCTCTTTTTATGAAGTAGCTTAACTACCTCCTGTCGAGCATGAATGTCGCGGCTGATTCCCGTCTCTTTGGATGACTAACAGTGAGTGGGTGTTTCTTCGCCCTCTGAGGTTTTCATTACCACGAGATTGATTATTAAAGTATTTTGAATTGTTTTAAAGGTCTCCTATTTGACTCTTTTCAACAATATAGCTTCTCTTGGATAACTGGACTTAAACTCACACTGAACATTTTACATTTATGTTCAATTTAATATGTAATATTCCTTTCCTTACACACTTAATGTATATATAATATCCTGCTTTACAGTATATTTTGTCACTTTAAATATGCATATTTTCAACTTTTTTACTGCTATTTTAATTCTATTTGAATATTTATTTTCTCTAATGTACAATGCCATGTCTTTTTATGCTGCTGCAACGCAAACCATTGCCACATTAGGATCAATAAAGTACTTCTTATCGTATCTTATATCACAGCTCTCAGATACAAAACATGTCTCTGAAGGTTTTGGCTGAAACACATAATTTTATATTTATTATTGTGTAAAGAAGAAACTAAATGTGTCAACAAAAGGATGTTTTCTTTACTCAATCAGGTGTCCATCTCCTTCATTTAGCGCTTATCATTTGGACTTTTGTTACTGGTCTATTTAAGAACACCACAAACAATGAGTGAGTTCATAGAAATTGAATTGGGAGCAATTTAATTATTTTTTTACATTTTCTTTTGTGTAAAAACACAACAGTTCCAGCTTTTCAAATGTGAAGATTTCCTGCTTTTCATTTTAAATATTTATTTATTTGTATTTAATACAGCAAGCACTTCTTCTCCTAATATTTAAAGTACATTTTCCACTTAAGTACCATTCCACATGCAGTACTTTTACTTATAATGGAGTACTTTTACAGTGCAGTATTAGTTATTCTATTTAAAGGTCACCTATCATGCTATTTTTAGGCAATAGCATAGGTCTCAGATATATACAAATATATAAAAAACATGTCTATGAAGTGTTTTGCTCAAAATACCAAACAGATCACCCATTGTAGCCATGCCTCATATCCCTCTATTTCACTTCCTGTTTCAAAAGTGCTGAGGAGGGGTCTGAGCTCATGCGGGACCCGGCAGCTACCATCTAAACTAAATACTGCCGTGATGAAACGCCATATCATGGATTATCAAGGATTATTTCTGAAACAGTATGGAGCTCAAAGGCTTTCTCTCTTGCCGGTTATACCACAAGGTGAGTTCCTTTTTATTTCCTGCTTCTTCACACACATGCTCTCCAGTACAGGTTAGCTCTGAGTGTTAGCGATGCTAATGTAAACACCGACCATATTACGTCCAAAACAGTCGGGCATTGTTTCTGATAGCAACGTTTCTGATAGGGCCGTGGGTCCACATTTCCGATATTACGTCATATCGGACGCAAATCTGGATCAGCTCCGTTGTAGCCCCGTTTTTAGAGATTTGGGTACGGAGGAAAAGAGAGAGGGTTTTATTTTCTGACGCTGCGTGAGTTCCCTGACACACCGGGGACACATGTTGATGTATAAAAGACATCAAAAAGTGCATTTTGCATGATACGTAGGTCCCCTTTAAGTAAAGGATCATAACACTTCTTCCACCTCTGCTCTAATGTAGAAGTAGAACAGAAGGACTGGTGAAGAAGTTTCCGGGTGATTCTCTGTCAATATCTTAAATAAATGTCATCAGTCTGTGGAATAAATCAGCCGTCTGAGAGCGACAATGTGATATTTTAAGCTTTGTTCAGAGAACGGGAATGGGAGGTTGATCTATGAATGACAATGAACTTTTCAAGGTGTTGAGCAGAATTGTAATCAGCTCCTAATTCTCTAAAAGCCTTTCTCTGAGTGCCAACATATTCACATCTCAAGTCTGCATCTCACATAATTCACCGGACTTCTTTCTGCGGATTGATACGGCTGCACACAGTCCCTTGATCCTCCTTAGCGACGGTCTGTTCTCCTTAGCAACGGTATATTAGTGAGAATGAACAACCTTTGGAATGTCCAAATTGACCAATCAGAATCCATTATTCAACTAAGCCGTGCAATAATGATCATTAAAACGCCAGTTAATGATGTCTGGCAACAAAATATGTCCCTATTTGTTGCTCTATTAAATACTTTAAATAGCATTTATCCCAAAGATAGGGCACGCTTACACAGAGATTAATGCAGCCACTTTAAAATGCATTTTTGAACTTTTTAATAGAAAAAAGGGTTGAGTTTAAATGAATTAAAAAGGAGAGCTTTTGTCGTTTTGCCTTCTATCTTTTTGTGTGTGTTTTTATTCAGGTTGTGTGGTGCAGGACTGTTTGAAAGAAGAACCATATCTTTAACAGCAACAAAGGTCCCAGACATATGAGAGAATGTTTTACAACCAATACGAGTGACTTTTTTCTTATTTTATTTCAATTTACTTGCACTAATATTACTTTTTTTAATGTCTTAAGTATATTAAATGTGGAAGGAACCTAGGGCTAAGCTGTAGGTATCGTGCAGATGACACCAAACCCTTTCAATGTTTGACTTGGAGAGTAACAAAATGAAAAAACAAGGAGCTCTGGTGCATTTTCCCACCACAAGACCCCTCCTGACGCTGTTATATTTATAAAATGCAGTGAAACATGAAGCAGACGGTCCCCAGGCTGCAGCGGTTACCCAACCCACAGCATTTCAGATCTTTCCAGAGTGGAAAAAGAGACACCAGGATCTCACACTGCTGGTGGAAAGCAGAAGTGTGTGTGTGTGTGTGTGTGTGTGTGTGTGTGTGTGTGTGTGTGTGTGTGTGTGTGTGGGACATCTGTCACTTTTGATCCAATACAACACACATCAACAGGGTTTAATAGTCACTGTGGTGCACGTGTAAGCAATATACAAGCCCTTAGCTGTTCTATAAAGTGTGAGGACTATCAGTTTCAGCTCGATACGGTTTCAGATCCAGAATAGAGTCGGCTCGACGTGATGAAAGCAGGAAACGAGATGTCAGCTGACCTTCATGTCCAAAGTGAGGTCTGTCTAATGTGGTCCAATCAGCACCTTTCAGACAGCTACTTTTAGCATTGTTAGCTCGGACGCAAACTCACACATGTTAATTTAAAAATACTGTAGAGTGACAAGCAGTTTTTGCATGACTAAATACTGCTTGTCACTGTACAGGATTTTACATTAATTATGTGACCGTCTGTTTACTGCACTGTTAGGGTACAGTTTTATTATTATGCTGCTGTGTTATATGTGTTATTGTATTTTTGTAACTCTGGCACAACAACTCTGGTTCAACAAAGTGTTATCTTATCTTGTCTTATGTCTCAAGTATCTGTTCGAGCCTCAGTCTATTCAGTATGTGCATCAATGCTTGTTACATGTTGCACTTCTACAGTAAAAGAAGATGAGATGGGAATTGTTTTTGATGCGTTTGTGATGCATTCTTGCCCGCTTAAGTGCACAAAGAGGAATTTTCTTGCACCTAGCCTATCGTACAAATATATATCAACAAGTCCACGAAGACTAATTATTTCCTTTGACTGTATTTCTGAACCACACTGTGTCTGGGTTACAGATGAACCCCCACATTTTATTTACTTATACTCAAGCTGGACGCATATTACTTCACACCGTCTGACATTACTCTATATCAGATTCTTCCAAATATCGATGTTTTTACGGCTGCATCATTCAAACTGTCTTGTGGCTCATTATATAAATGTTTCACCCAAAGTCAGGTGGAAATATTGTATCTTATTCTTCTTTTGGAAACACTGTGA
>NW_022987608.1:245000-327500 GCF_902827165.1 Trematomus bernacchii
TTTTGTCCTTTTGCTTTATCTATCATTCTCCTGCTTTGTAATTTGTCTTTTGCCTTCATATCCTGTAATCACTAAAAGCATAAAATAGCAACATGAGAGTCTTATCAACCCTCTAATTTATCTCTTAACTAAAAAATATGAAAGCACATGCACTCTGCGGCTAAGGTATTATAGGAAATGTAGATCTGACATGTGTCCTCCAGCTTGTCTCCGCCTCGTCCAATACTCCTCATGGAGCTGACTCAGCAGAAAGCCTTAATGAGAAACATTTCAGATGAAGGCTGTTCATCATTCTGCTCTGACAGACAGTCACTTCCAACACATTCCTGTTCAAATGAGCTCGAACTGGACCTAATTACGAAGCAATAAACCAGGTCTGTATTCCAGCAGAGACTCTAGATATTAATAATGTGTCCAATGATTCAAACCAGTGACATTAGCGACCTCTGGGAAACATCTGAGAGCCAAACCAACACTCAGCCCAATTCCAAATAGTTCGGAGGAAACATTAACTGATAACCTGCACAACAAGATAGACATTTAATATCGTCATACAGATGCTAACAACTTCATGGTAACCTCGTGTTTTTTAAACTTAGGATCGTACCTGTGTTTAGACTAGAAAAAGGTAAATGTGTGCATTTTATTATAAAGTTGTGTATAGTTACAGGGACTGTTGCAAAAACATCAGGTTTAAAACTAAGAGGCCACACAATTAAAGATTTTTGTAGTTTCATTTTTGTTATTTTTAATTCCAAAGGATGCTGAGTTCTTAGCCGCTGTTACGAAAAGTTACGGCATTTCCTGTTTCTGTCGGAGAGAGGGGAGTTTGTTCCAAATCTTTCTGCTGTTTTTACAGCCTCCATCTGGAAGGAGGGAGCCTCGTTGTTGGGGAAATACTGAGGCTGCTTTTACACGGGAACGTTTGCGTTTATGCACAGTATGCGTTTTCAAAAAAGTCTTCCGTTCACATGCATTCGTTTCATTTAACGTGTCTGTTCAAACGAGACCGCTGGAAACGCTGTAGTACATATGCCGGGACTGTAAGTGGCGCTGTAACTTCCGCCACAAAATACACCAAAAGCAGCGAAGAAGACTCCGAAGCAGCCCCGGAGCAATGTTGCCATGGCTACCCTTCTGTTTATGCCCCGCGGTGGATTTAGCAACATGTAGTTCATGTAATTCTCCATGTCCACTTGTTGCTGATGGTTGTGGTAGAGGAGCTGTAGATGTTGCACTAACACCTGTAGCATGGTCAGTAGCAGTAGCTACTGGCCATGCTACAGCAGTGAGCAGCAGAGGCGGGGAGAGGTGGGGCTATCATTATTTTTTCAGGAAATATTCGTATAGAGGCGATTACACGGACTCGTTTGACCCCCCCAGAGAGTTTCGTTTGCAAATCTATCCACCTTGGGACCCGTTATCGTTTGTGGGGTCCGTTTCTATCGGCCTCGTGTAAATAATAGGGCTATACACAAGAGAAACTATGCAGATACAAGCCGTTTCGTTCTCGTGTAAATGTGGCCTGAATGTCCTCTTCCAATATCAGAGTCCACATGATAACAAAGGTATCCCAACTGTAGCTGTGTACATGACAGGATGTATGATTACCTAGAAGAGCATCAGGACTGTTTGAGGCATATGATAGCTATGTGATTAACATGATGATTCAGCCTCTATGGAGATAGACATATGACAAGCATGATCATTTCTGACGTGGAGCTAATCTGAAGTAAACATTGAATACTGCTTTCTATTCCTCCATCTTGTGACTGTGTAACTCCCTCTCTTGGATATCAGCATGTGAAGGACACTGTTCAGGAACTAGTTGATGCTCTGTGTGTGATGACTACTTCCATTCTGGAGAGGATCACAAATACATGGATCCTGATTATTGAAGATCAAGCCGGGGACCAGTGATATATTTCTAACACTCGTTCAGCTGCGAGTGTCACTACAGACGGAGGGGAGAGGGTAGGGTGTGGTTTGGAATAGGGCCTAAGTATCAGCTGTGTATCGTACCTGGACTGCATGTCTGCGGTCCGGCTGCTGGAGGCTGAGGAGCTGCTGCTCTGCTGGCTGAGCTCCACCAGAGACTGGAAGTACTGCTGCTGCTGCTGCTGCTGCTGCTTGTAGCGCGACAGGATGAAGAAGAGGCCCAGGATGCTCTTCAGGTTGCCATTACGGATCTCTGGAGGGGACAAAACAGAAGGACAATCTGAGAATATAGAGGGTACTGTGGTGTTACAGTGCTGTGAAGGGATCCTGTCCCTGTGGCTTCCATCCTCATTTCTCTATCAAGCCTTAAAACAGAAATGTTTTGCTCGTTTTCTTTCCTTTATATTTGTGTTGCTTACAGTTGATGAGTTGCTAGGCCTCCGATGGTTTGGATGATATTATGCAATGGGTTTGCTCCAAATAAAACAACAAACTTCTACACATGCAACAAAGAAAAGAGGCCTTCACCATAGTCAAAACAAAGAGGCAAAACTCAAATAAAATAACAAATAACTTAGGTATTCTTTCTTGCTTTCTTTCTTTGTTAAGGCTTATATAACTTGATCACTTAAAGGGTAATTGAACGGTTAAAACCTGCCTCGACGGCGTCTTTCCTACAGGTTGCTGCCCATCACTGTCACTTTAGAGGAGGCGCCCTGGGAATTGTAGTCTTTTATAATATGACTACAGACGTCACGATTAGGTGGCCTTTCTTTTAAAAGCAAAATACTGGCTCTAACAGATCCTGTCCTTCCTACATCCAGGACGACCCAGATACCCCTCAATAAAATCACGCCTCTTTGTTATCCTGGATGAAAAGTTGTGGAAGAAACTGTCCATTGATATCAGGAGAGCGAGAAGTCTACACATCTTCTTCCAAAAAATGAAAATCCACCTGTTTCCACTGCACTTAGGCCATGAAAATGACCAAAAAAACATATTAAAATTAGCACTTAAGAAGTTTGGCCCACATGAAACGAATGCACCAGCACTAACAATGGTTTGTCTTATTTGAATTCGAATACATCTGGATTTTTCTTGTTGTTCTGAGTTTTAATCTTTATGGTTTATTCCACTTTTTAAGTCGCTTAATTGGATAAAGTCATCAGCTAAATAAAATGTAATGTAACGTAATGCTCCACCATCTTTTAAACTCATCCACCTGCATCTACCCTCCTGTAAAACAACACCTTTCCTTTAAATAAAGCCACTATTGCAATTGAAAATACTCCAATTCTAGTTTTCCATTCGTCAAGAACAAATGTCATGTGGCGCTAAAAAAATAAAATAATCTCCAGACCATTCATTGTATCTTTCCAACACTGTAAAGTAAACATATGTTTTTCAAAGAAGACTCTTGGGGACAGAGCAGCTGTTTTATAAGAGTTTTTATACACTGTCTCTAACAGCAGGAGATATTAATGTACTGTATATAATACTCAGTTATAGCATTGTATTCAGCATGAGGGAACATTTCTAATTTAGTCACAGCTCTCAGGAAGAAGTTGTAAAATCTAAAATGTCTAATAAACACACAGCTGGTTCAGAAAGGAGTGAAGGTCAGCATGAGAACTGGAACGCTGTTCAAAAATTATACAACACCATTTCCCAGGAAACTGATGGAGGAATTGATGTGTGGTATAGAGGTGGAATAACAACTACAAGGAAATCATTAGAACAAAAATAGGAGCAAAATAAAAAAATTAATCAAAAGTATTTTGTGGCCAGTCGTCAAATTCTTCTAAAATTCTTCTACGATATTGAGCGTTTTTACACTGTTGTGTAACCTTGTCGTATTAGTGTTTGCCAAACCAGCACCAATAAGGACATATTCTGCTGATGTTCAGGTGTATATCAGTATGTAGTGTCTCTACTTTAAAGAGTCCTCTCCTGCTGATGTTCAGGTGTATATCAGTATGTAGTGTATCTACTTTAAAGAGTCCTCTCCTGCTGATGTTCAGGTGTATATCAGTATGTAGTGTCTCTACTTTAAAGAGTCCTCTCCTGCTGATGTTCAGGTGTATATCAGTATGTAGTGTCTCTACTTTAAAGAGTCCTCTCCTGCTGATGTTCAGGTGTATATCAGTATGTAGTGTCTCTACTTTAAAGAGTCCTCTCCTGCTGATGTTCAGGTGTATATCAGTATGTAGTGTCTCTACTTTAAAGAGTCCTCTCCTGCTGATGTTCAGGTGTATATCAGTATGTAGTGTCTCTACTTTAAAGAGTCCTCTCCTGCTGATGTTCAGGTGTATATCAGTATGTAGTGTCTCTACTGGGACATGTCTCCATGCTTTAATGTTCAAAAAGCTCTTTATTATTCTCATACTGCCTGTGCTGCAGCACCTCTTTTCACCCTCTGTCTGAAACCAGAGCCCAGTCTGCTCTGATTGGTTAGCTGGCCGGCTCTGTTGTGATTGTGTGAACCTCTTATGGCGCAGTTCCACTGCAGCGCGGACCTCGCTTTAAGCGTGCCGTGTCGTGCCGTCCCCTTTTTTGGTTGTGCTTCCACTAGGCCTAGTTCCGGCGCGGCACGGCGCGGGGCCACTTTTTCACCTCTTTTCTGGCCCTAGAAAATTGTGGTTCTATCGGGGCCAACAAACAGGGCTGAGTCGGGCTGAGTATGCTAAACTAGAGAGAGGAGCGCTGGCAAGAGGGCTAGAACTACAACACAATGAACATATTTGACCGTGATTTAATTGTAATACACGTTTCAAAATGATGCCGAAGTAACAACATACTGATACCGGTTAGTAAAAACCATGAATTAATGCTTTGTCAAGTCTGCAGACAGACGGCAGGCGAAACACCTTTTAAAATGCGTGTTTTCTAAATGGAGATCGGCTAAGCTAACGCAGTATATGCTCCGACCGTCCACACTCACAACAACGGCCTATACAGACATAAATAAAGCAGCGACTGTATTCACCATGACACAGGCAGTCTGTGGTGTGTACTTGTTTAACTTTTGTCGAGTTTCTGAACATATATAAGGAGCTGTGAGCTCTGAGTGCTAACAGCTAACGGCTGTGTTGTGTTTCTGGAGTTCTCATTGAAGATGACGTCACGGCTCCGCCTACGCTGCGTTACTATAGTAACTACCCCAGTTCCTAAACTGTAATGGAAGCGCAGCATGAAGTGAGTCGGCCCTGTTAAGGCCCAACGCGGCCAAGCCGTACCGAGCCGTACCGAGTGTGGCCGAGGCCGACCGTGTAGTGGAAATGCGCCATTAGAGATGTCCCGCCCCTTAGCCAATCACGTACAATGTGTTGGAGCTCTAGCCAATAGCATACAATGGAAATATGTAAGTAAAGATACAATCAATCACCAAGGGGAAGTGTGAGCGACCGAACAATAAATGATAAAAAATTGAATTATTAATAATATGAATATGATCTTTCCCTAATTGTTCCTCATACATACATATATCATCTTTCTTTCTTTACAGTCAAAGAAACAGCAGCCCTAGCAGATAAAGTTACCTTTTCAATATGCTGAGCGTGCAACCGTAATAACAAAACTCCCGATCAATGAGTAACTTCATCTGATCCTCCACAGTTCATCTCTGACAAAACTCAACAAATGCCTCTCTCTCTCTCTCTCTCTCTCTGCTTCACACCAGATGTGATTCAGCAGTCTGAGGCGGAGGAATTGATCACTGTGGCTAACGCACCCATTTGTGAAATTGACTTTTCAGATCAAACTCTCCGGGGGGGTGGGGGGGGGGAGCTGGTACACAGCGGCTGACTCAGGGCTTTTTACTCCATTATTCAATTTGGTGAGGCACAAACAGTCTCCCCCAGACATCCATGAGTACACTGCGCTGTTTCTGAGACTGTGAAAGTGGGGAGAAGATTAATCTCTTGGGGGTGTTTTCCATTTTCTAAACACCCAGAGCCTACTGGGCCTCAGAGAGTCAGAACAGCAGCTTTCTTTCTGTGCTTCAGAGAGACTTTGTAGCCCCTGCTGTGGTTTGAAACTGATGGCAGACGGTTAAAGTAATAGAAAATGATGATTAGGAATAATAATACTTCATCCCAGAAGAGAAGACGCCCTCGAGGTCACGGTCAGACACATTTGTAACTTTAGAACGATGTAGGCTTGCATTAAAAATACCATAACTGTACCACAACTTCTTCTAACATCACTCGATCCACAACCTTCGGTTGCCCTCCAAACCATTTTTTTGAAAAGTTATTGCAAATGACATGTGTGGTATGTGTAACTGTGGTATGAGAGCATCAGTATAACTTTCCTTGTACAGTTATAGAACATTGCTAAAGCTCCTATTAGCCTATAGCAAGGGTGTCCAAACTACTGCCTGTTGTCCATTTTTATCGGCCCTCAGCTAATTCTAAAAGTAAATTGAAGTATGGCCCACACCTGAAACTTATGCTTGTCTTACTGTATATTTTACTTCTTCAATACATATGTACAAATATATTACACAGTAGTATTCACGTGTTAATAAGCAATCTTAGTTTATAGAAAAGCACTTATTTCCATACCAAGCTTGAAATAGACCCTTCATATTTCCCCTTATTATACTCAATCTGAGGCTTTTGTAGAAATCTTTTCTTTTCTTAAAGCATTTTCAAGTATCAAGCATAATTGACCCACATCTGATTGATTTTGCTAACTTATAATTTAACTTATTAGGCAATACACCTCTATAGTGAGGGGCCCAGACCTTCGTATGTTTTTCTGTATGTGACCCTGGCCTATAGCTTTTCCAAAAGTATAATTGTCATCCCACTGAAAGCAGGAGGCCTCTGTCACTTCTGAGCAGTGTTGACAACACGTCTACGTCAAGTCTCTTTCTTATTATTGAAATATACAAATATCTAAAGTTACGTCCAAAGTTTAAGGAGTCATTTATTCTATTTACAATATACATCCTTCCGATTGGTGATATCATCCACAGCCATGGTCTCTGTTTCCACTCCTACGCCGACGACACCCAACTGTACATCAGCACAAAACCCTCTGCCCATCTCCCCCCTCAGTCACTAATCAACTGCCTACACGAAATTAAAACCTGGATGACCTCCAACCTACTCAAACTAAACAGTGATCAAACTGAGCTCATGGTTGTGGCCCCCAAGGCACTGCTCGGGAAGGTTGGAGATCTGCTCCTCAACATCGACGGTTCCATCATCTCCCCATCCCCTCAGGTCCGCAACCTTGGCGTTGTCTTGGATTCAACCCTCTCATTTCAAAACCAAATCAAGTCGGTTTCAAAAACAGCCTTCTTCCACCTCAGAAACATATCCAGACTCCGGCCATCACTCTCCGACTCTGGTGCAGAGAAGCTAATTCATTGTTTTATTACCTCACGCCTGGACTATTGTAACGGACTCCTGTCCGGGGTTCCCAGCAAAACCCTGGACAGGCTCCAGTATATACAGAACTCAGCTGCCAGGGTTCTCACACGCACCAAGCCCTGGCTGCACATCACCCCCACTCTCTTCAACCTCCACTTGCTCCCGGTCAAGTCCCGCATCACTTACAAACTCCTCCTCCTCACCTACAAGTCCCTCCATGCCCTCTCCCCTCAGTACCTCACAGATCTCCTCCACCCTTACATCCCGTCCCGCGCCCTTCGATCCTCAGACTCCGGCCTGCTCTCCATTCCACCTTCACGCCTCCGCACCTTTGGGGACTGTGCCTTCAGTGTCGCTGCCCCCACCCTCTGGTACTCCCTCCCTGCAAAAATCCGCAACGCCCCTTCTCTCAACATCTTCAAATCAACCCTGAAAACTCATCTGTCCAACAAAGCCTTCCAACAATAACTCAGTCTCCCCCCCACTGCAATGTTGCACTTCCACTTCTGCCTGGACCTTGAGGTTATGAAAGGCGCTATATCAATTCAAGTTATTATTATTATTATTATTTAACAACATGATTTTCAGGAGACTTCACGTTACAGCTTCTCACCGGAGAGAGGTTATTACAGTAAGGTATTTCACTTTGTGTTTTGATCCCACGCCTTGTAGAAGATAATGAAAGCCTACCAACAAAAGAGCCTGATTGGATCTAATTGAAACACACACACGGCACATGTGGAGTAATTGAACACAAAAGGAAGGAGGAGGGACTGAGTGATGAAACGCTGCAGCAACATCTCAGATATTTACAGACACTCTTTCAAATGCCACGTCTAGTGAGTCACTTCACTGTTTAGAGTGCTGTCGAAGAGGGGGGGGGGGGGGGGGTCATTTTGAGCTGTCGGTCAGTGTATCAGACTGTCTGTCTATTTCTGCTGCTGAGAGGTCAAAGGCACGACCCTCTTTAATGTCTAAAGGGGGGAAGGAACCGCAGGGGGTCTGGGCGAACACAGTGAGAAATAACAGACGCTTTCTGCTGGAGAGATTGAAACATCAAGAGTTTCTACCAATGACAGACAGGACCACCAGAGTGTGAATGTACAGTAAGTGTGTGTGTAAAAGGGTCATGAGGGGGTCACCAAGAATGGAAAAGCACAATATTTACAAGTGAGTATACTGTAGTGTCAATTTATGTGCATTTGATGGAGTTTATCACAATAGTATGCTCTGATTAATCATGATAACTCGCAAGACTCAAATACTAGTATGTATTTGTATTTTGGGGAGATTAAATAAATACATGTGGAGTTTTATTTTAATGATTTTCGAAAGGTTCATAGCTTAATTGTCGGCATAAACGTGTTAACAATGACAGGCCTAATACAAATGCATTCCTTTTAGACACTATACATGTAGTAAAAGGATTCTGTAAGCATCCCAAACAGATTGGGTTTTGGAAGCATTTTGGTTTCACTTTTGTATCCTACTAGTTTTAACCAATCAAATTTGGGCGGGCTTTGGCTGCATCCAGGTTAACGATCAATATTGGGAGCAAAATAAGTGAAATCATCATCCGGCTAACGTCTGACAATGATTTAGATATCTACAAAATCTGCTTGTCTTTCAACTGCAAGTCTATGTCAGTGGATCAAGTGTCTATTGAACAGTAACACTATAGTCACAACATGGAACAGCAAGTTCTTCATTTTTCATTTTTTACACATGTCAAAAAAACCGTGTCCAGTGATTTAAAGGGGACCTATCATGCAAAATGCACTTTTGTACGTCTTTTCTACATGAATATGTGTCCCCGGTGTTCCAGGGAACTCACCAAGTGTCAGAAAACACAACCCTCTCTATTTTCCTCCATACCCAAATCTCTAAAAAAGGGGCTGCAACGGATCTGATCAAAACTGATCCAGATTTGAACACTGTCCTGACGTCAGGACGGTGGCGCTACGGCTATTGGGCCAACTCCACCAATCAGGAGGAGACAGCCACGGCCATTGCCGTTCGAAAGCGCTGGAGACACTGTAGTACATATGCCAGGCCTGTAGATGGTGCTGTTCTGCCCTTATCTGCCCTTGCAAAAACAGAGCTAACATTTTTCAAATTGAGCGAAATGAGGCATGGCTAAAATGCATGATCTGTTTGGTATTTTGAAAAAAAAAAAGTATAAATATGCCTTATACTGTATGGGTATGGTCCTACACTATATTATTCAAATATAGCATGATAGGTCCACTTTAAGTGATTTCGCATTTTCCAGATGAACCGAAAGACATCATTTCTTTGTCTTCTTAATAATAAATACAAAAACGATTGGGAAAACATACAGTAAGTGCATTGTCACCAAGCTGTTAACAGGTGGGTTTAGCTCTTGAAAAGTTGACATTTTAGAGACAATGGTTTTAACAGAACAGCATCGATTTACTTTCGAGATAGGGACGTGTTAGCTATTGTGTTTTTACATTACATTACATATCATTTAGCTGACACTTTTGTCCAAAGAGACTTACAATAAGTGCCAAAGCCATAAAGATTCAAACTCCGAACAACAAGGAAAGTGCAGATATATCACTTCAAGCGAGATCATACCATCGTAAGTGCTGGTGTTTTGATGACTTCTTAAGGCTTCATGTGCTACAGGTTGGTAAACATCACGCAATGCAATGCTACTCACAGCATGTAAGCTCTGGAAACATACACTCGTTCCTGTTCCAAAGTGTAAAACAAAACCAGCACTCATAATTTGGGACTAAACTGAACTCTTTAGCTCCTGCTTTGTGATAAATCATCAGCTTATGGTTGATGTATAAAAGCATTCCTCCAGCACAGAGCTCTGCTGTGTGAGAGCAGCGTGATGTGGACCCTGATGGCTGAGAGGAGATTTACTCTCTGGGGTTTTCATCCTCTCACAATCCACGTTGATGCCCTAATGATTGCTTACGCTGCCATAGAGATGGAGAAACTGTCATGATACCAACGTGGTACATTCCTTTGGTGTGAAGTATGATAGTATGTCTTGGAAATACTAATACCAGCTTTTTAAATTGTTGGTACTGTGAATAATCGGAAAGCTACTCACAGAAGGTCGGGTGCTGCTTGAGCCAAATGCGTTTCCCAGGTTTAGAAATGAGAAATACAACCAGGAGATCAATTAAGAGTTCAATCAGACCCTTAAATTAAGTGTATTTCTTACCTTCTGCTGAGAGCCCCGTTACATTCACTCCTTTTGCGTCCAGGAAATTGAGACAGGCGTCCACATTCTCGATCTGTGGAGAGGACGAGAGACGGTCAGCACAAAGGACACACACACAAACACAGCAGGAGGAATGTGGCCATGCTTAACATTCAAAAAGTCTAAATGCCTCGAGGCGGGGGGGGGGGGGGGGGGGGGGGGGGGGTTCGGAGGATGGAGATGATCTGCATTATTACCCATAAAGCACATCATTGTGTGGTCATCACCCAACCCCTCCCCCCCTAAACTGCATGACATACTGACCGCAGTGTGCTGCCACCTCCACAGCCTCTGACAACACACACACACACACACACACAACACACACACACACACACACACACACACACACACACACACACACACACACACACACACACACACACACACACACACACACAACACACACACACACACACACACACACACACACACACACACACAACACACACACACATAAATATATACAGAGGCAAATAGATATTAATGTCAAATCCACGCGAATACCCATATAGGGTTCTGTAGAAATATTCATATACAATATATAAACATAAGCACACACACACACACACACACACACACACACACACACACAACACACACACACACACACACACACAATGACTCACATCAAAATGTATTTTTATTTTGGTCATCATCTCCTCTCTCTGTCTCGTAGAAAAAGTAGTGAGCAGAACACTCATTGCAAATAGAGGAAGAACCCTGACTTCACTATTTCCCAGCACCAATGTCGGGTCGTCACCACTGTAGCACTTAGATGGCGCACTTAGATGACATCACTACCTGTCTGCAAACACCCTGATCTTCCATCAGTCTCATGCACTCCACCACCTCGTTCCACATCCATCTCTTTACATCAGTCAGCCCTTCTCCCATTGGCCTTCCCACACCTCTTCCTCTCTCAACTGATGATGGCATTTGCTAGGAACCAGTTGGATCTTTTTTATATCTTCGAGCAGTTTGAGAAACAGGCAAGGGCCGGTATGAGATAAGATAAGAGGTACTATATTGATCCCAAATTGTGAAGTGTGCGTATCTCCTGTTTCACAGAGGTGTTTTGTATCATGCTTTTTCAACGTCACCCCGAGGATCCTCCTGCATCAACGCATTACAAAGGAGTCTACTCTCTTTTCAATATTTGTGTTGTATGTCCAGGTTTGGCATCTGTATTGTGCAATGGATGTACAGTCATCAGTGAGTGCATTTATTTGAGGTAACAGAAATGTTCCTGCTACTCCATATCTTATTTAGTTTTGCACGTTTCCAAGTCCGAGGTGCACTGCTTGTTCAACATAAACCCAAAGTATTCAAGATGGTCGACACAGTTTCCCGCCAATACAACCACTTCCTCCACTCAGAAGCAGCTCAAAGGCACCTCGAGGAGTTGATGAAGAGTCCCTTCCCTCTTTGTCACTTTCCCTCCTCAGACTGATGTGTTTACACTTGTTGAATCCACGGGGATCTCTGTGGGACAAGCAGTCCAACACGAGCGTCTCCATCTGCCCGACACTCTCACAGCAGGCATCAAACCCCCTCACATGTGGGCTGCCATACTTCCTACCCACACACACACCCACACACACACTCTGACACATGTGTGCTGGGTGCTAGCTTGTTTGATTATCTCTCGTAAAGTCTCTGAGGTTTGTGTGGAGAGACATGTGCTGAGCAGCGTTAGAGACCATCGTTAATGCAGCGATAATGAGACTCTGAGGAAATACACTTCCTGTACGCAAAGCAATAAGTAACTAAGTACATTTAATCAAGAACTGTTCTTCGGTACAATAACTTTGTACTACTACCCTACAGTATTCAAAGTCATTCAAACTAGCTGCACCTTTACCAGCTTTGAGAACACTTTCATGATCAATCATTATAAAACATATCATATATATTATTCTGAAATGGACCAATCTGCACAATGACTACTTTTACTGTAACAGAGTATTCCTACACTTTGGTACTTCTACTTTTACTCAAGTACAAGATCTGAGTACTTCTACTTTTACTCAAGTACAAGATCTGTGTACTTCTACTTTTACTCAAGAACAAGATCTGAGTACTTCTACTTTTACTCAAGTACCAGATCTGAGTACTTCTACTTTTACTCAAGTACCAGATCTGAGTACTTCTACTTTTACTCAAGCACAAGATCTGAGTACTTCTACTTTTACTTAAGTACAAGATATGAGTACTTCTACTTTTACTTAAGTACAAGATCTGAGTACTTCTACTTTTACTCAAGTACAAGATATGAGTACTTCTACTTTTACTCAAGTACCAGATCTGAGTACTTCTACTTTTACTCAAGTACCAGATCTGAGTACTTCTACTTTTACTCAAGCACAAGATCTGAGTACTTCTACTTTTACTTAAGTACAAGATATGAATACTTCTACTTTTACTTAAGTACAAGATCTGAGTACTTCTACTTTTACTCAAGTACAAGATATGAGTACTTCTACTTTTACTTAAGTACCAGATCTGAGTATTTCTACTTTTACTTAAGTACAAGATCTGAGTACTTCTACTTTTACTTAAGTACAAGATCTGAGTACTTCTACTTTTACTCAAGTACAAGATATGAGTACTTCTACTTTTACTTAAGTACCAGATCTGAGTACTTCTACTTTTACTCAAGCACAAGATCTGAGTACTTCAACTTTTACTCAAGTACAAGATATGAGTATTTCTACTTTTACTTAAGTACAAGATATGAGTACTTCTCCCACCACTGAATATATTTCCCTAAGCTACCTCTCAATAAGGCTCAATCAAATGTTGACCACACAAAGTTTGAAGAAGCCTTGAAGAAATGCGCTTCTGTTCCCCAGGCATTGTGTGTGTGTGTGTGTGTGTGTGTGTGTGTGTGTGTGTGTGTGTGTGTGTGTGTGTGTGTGTGTGTGTGTGTGTGTGTGTGTCCGTTTGAAGGCTGCTTTTATATGCTGATGAAGACAAGCAGGAGTGAGCTCATAAACACTCTGGAGACAGACTCCTCTCCTTTAAAGGACAGGCTTTACAGATGAACCTTCTTCCAAAGAGGCTTCACGAGATGTTCCAGCCATCAGCTCTGAGGCTTTCAGACCAGACCGCTGTTTGTTTTTACTCAGCCCTAACTCTAAAATGAGGCAAACAAGCGGGATAATGATTGAAGGCGTTGATGACGGCGGGTCCTCGTTTGGTGGCTTTGTGGCATCCTGCAACAGCTCCTCCAGAAACCAACATCATTTATTTTTCCAAACGCAGGCTGGCAGATCGACACAAGCCATTAAAAGCAATTTGGGAAAGGGCATTTTGATGAGGCACACTTCACCGGATCATGAAGAGCAGGGAAATGGAAACACATGTGGAGACCCGGTGCGGAAAGGAGACTTGTCACCAGGCTTTAAAGAATAATGAGGGGGAGCTGTAAAGTTGTGTTTGATAATCAGTTTCAATTAAGCTACGTTTCAATTACAGCTACTACAAATCTCAATATTACGTTTGAACTGACAGAGTGGAGAGAACTAGAAGTTGTACTTGTGGCTGGTGAAGCGAGGCAAAACCGCACTTAACCTTTCCTCCTAAAATCACAGAAAGTAGAGACTGAGGGTAAATGGATTTTGTGATGACCTTTGTCAAATTGCATTTCCAACGGTCACTAAGTAACCTTCTTATGACTACATTTGGATGAAGGCTCATACTTTTTTTTTGCTAGTTGCTTTACTTTACTTGCCACTTATCGAATGCACACCATGCACCTTCTGTTCAAAGATCTTATTAGTTAGCAGACACAATTCAATCTATACTTAAATAGGACGTATTCTGCTCATTTTCAGCTCTCATATCAGTATGTATTGTCTCTACTGTGACATGTTTCCATGCTTTAAAGGGCCCATGTCATGCTTTTCCGGTTATTACCCGTCCCCTTGTGTGTTATGAAGGTTTTTCTGCATGTAAACGGTCTGCAGAGTCACAAACCCTCAAAGTACACCCTGTAGCGAGTAAAACTCTAACACAGAAAGGGCCTGTCTATGCTGCCCCAGAACGCCTCGTTGGACATTTCTCTTTTTCCATTGTTTGCTTCCTGGGTTCTGTGACGTGTGAACACCCAGATCAACAACAAATGACCGGATTGGCCCAAATGGACCAATCCACGGAGCACCTCACACACCAGGATCCCTTGGCTAACTAACAGGGAGTCCCCATTGACTTGCATAGAGCTCCCTGAACGCTGGTAATAGACGAGTTGGGATGGTGGAGAAATGCTCTCCGCAGACCCATTCTCACAGCGTTATAAACCTTTTTCTTACTCAATATCAAGCCTCACTTATTGTTTTTACTTCGGCTGTGAGTGTTTGTGTGTGCTCAGGATGAGTTTCGCTTGTTCTCGCTGTATCGCAGACACGGAAACCTGTCCGCTCCTTGCAGCAACGAGCCTCGCAACGTCCCGACCAATCAGAGCACAGTGGGCTCACAGGGAGGGAGGGGCAGGAGCTCCAACAAGCCGTTTAGGACAGAGAGTGAATACACATACTATACAGAGATGCTGTATGAGAAACCAATGTGAGTTTGGAAAATTGCACAATTTAAATCTATTCTAGTAGACCTCAACAATGGAATTATGATCAGTAGAAGTGGCCATGTCATGGGACCTTTAAAGTTACAAAAAAAGAATGAGAAACACAGGGATGTTAGCCTTTGCAGACCATTAGCATGCACTATAACCCCCAAAGACTCTTTAAACTCGCCTTTAATGAATTTTCTGTAAATGACTTTTGTGCATTCCTTTAGAGCAGTAGGTGCAAATGGACCTTTTGTTGTTCTTCCAACAAGATACACACACTTTATTTCAGCTTTAATTTGCTTCTGCACTCCATCTTTTAAAGTCTTCTTCATCTTGTCTTTTCTATCACATTGGAAATGTTAACTCCGTCTTTCATTCTTTTCTTTAAAGCCCACATTGAAAGGTCCCATGTAGGCGTAAAAACATGACTCATCTTTTTCTCTATGAGAGATTACTGTTTGTACCTTCGGTGAACACTTGCTTCATCTCTACAGCAAAGTTTGAGCACTTCTACAGAATTTAAAGGGGACCTATCATGCAAAATGCACTTTTGTATGTCTTTTATACATGAATATGTGTCCCCGGTGTTCCAGGGAACTCACCAAGTGTCAGAAAACACAACCCTCTCTATTTTCCTCCATACCCAAATCTCTAAAAAAGGGGCTGCAACGGATCTGATAAAAACTGATCCAGATTTGAACACTGTCCTGACGTCAGGACAGTGGCGCTACGGCTATTGGGCCAACTCCACCAATCAGGAGGAGACAGCCACGGCCATTGCCGTTCGAAAGCGCTGGAGACGCTGTAGTACATATGCCAGGCCTCTAGGTGGTGCTGTTCTCACAGAATCTGCCCTTGCAAAAACAGAGCTAGAAATTTTCAAATTGAGCAAAATGAGGCATGGCTAAAATGCATGATCTGTTTGGTATTTTGAAAAAAAAAAAGTATAAATATGCCTTATATAGGTATGGTCCTACACTATATTATTCAAATATAGCATGATAGGTCCACTTTAAGTGTAGTTTCGTCTCCAGGGAAAATATGTAGACTACCTAAACTGAGACATCATTTTTGTCTCGTCAACCCTCGCCTCGTTAAATGCACGGACACTGGTTGGCCCTCTAAACATATAAAGTGACTGATGCATGGTGTCTGGAATTGGAAAGTGTTATCCTTTAGATGCAACTGTCAAATAAAAACAGGCCAACATCCCAATTATCACTTCCTACGAGACAGAGCAAACTCCTTAAATCCAGGATTGGAAAAACAGGCGTTAGCGCTTCATATGAGAACAGCTCGATAATTGAAGGGTTTTATTCCAAAAAGCTACACATCCACTGGAAAATAAAAGCCACCTTAAATCCCTACGTCACTTTTTTAAGACACAGATGAGTCAACATTTGCAGACAAAGATATTCTGTGAGTAGGTTTCGTGTTTTTCTTTCCAATCAAACCCAGTGGTTATTTACTTAATGCTGTCACTGTTTGGTTATAAACGCCCACATGGAGATTATGCTCGAAGCTTGTCTGGTTAATAGAAGCTGCAGGTATGATTGGTTTTCTTAAAAGAGCAGAAAGGCTGACTTATTTTTTTTTGTCTGAGGCAGAAATCAAAGCAATAATTCAAGAGATTCCCCGACATATAAACCACTGTGACATCGATATTAACCAGCAGATCAAAATCGATACCAGCTCAAGCTAACAAAATGAGTTTCGCCTCAAACACCGGCGTATCAGATTTTGTGTTTCTTTCTTCCACTCAGCAGAGTTTTGCGAGGGTGAACACACACTTTAGGTACTTATTAAATCCACTTCAGTCACACCGGGGCGACACACACTGATCACAGCCAGATATACTTTATTAAATAATACTTTTGAGCCGAACTGCTTTGAAGAATCGAAACATTTACATGCGGACGGAGCCCCAAAGTCCCTGTGCTCAGAGCTGTGGCTCAGAGGCGAGAATGTATTGGGTTTTATCCAAAGAATAGAGTACTCTGTCCGATTTTGAAGCCTCTCTTTTACCAAGCAAACCTCCTCTCTCATTGTCCATCAGCTCTTTTCTGCAGATCTCAGGGTCTCACACCGGCCTTATCCAAAAACACTCATTTGATTCCTCTTCCTATCGCTCTGAATGCGTCCAGAGCAGACAGCTGCTGATAGGCGATGAATCAAAAGCAGATGAAATGGGACAGAGCTTCACAGCAGCTGATGGGCACAGGGTTAAAGAATCCTGGTTCATAATCCAAGGATCATCCATCGCTCATCATGTCAAAAACACAAAGTAAAGAAACATTTTGTCATCTGGTATCGGCTCAAGAGCGGTTTTAAGCAATATTGTCCACAGTAGCACTCCCAATAATCCCTTAACCTAACAGAAGTCTCCAATAGCTGAGGATCTGTATTCTCTAAAGTATTTTAAACAATGCAATCGCTCATGTGTAAGTGTAAACCTCACATTGAGTCCCGTGCATCCAGATTTATATGGCCGCCTTAATGTTATGAAACTGAACGCCATAAGCAAAATAAAATAACTCACTTTAGTTTAAAGTAGCCGAGGTTTCACAGTCCTGGCAGCTTTTCACGACACATGCGTCACATTTATGTCAATATAACAATCATTTTCCACAAGATTTTACTGGCAGTGATGCTCCTAGATCAAGTCAGCATATACACACACATGATGTATAATCAACAGAATCTGCAGGGCAACACAAACGTATATTCATAGATGTCTCAATTATATATGGTGGTTTAATTAAAAATGTTTACAGCATCAAACACTTTAAGGGAAATCATGTGGCTTTGCACATCTGCTGCACAGACGGACGGTATGTATGGAGGTTTGTGCAATTAAAGGGAGCAATGAGGACTCTTTCGCCACTGAAACAGCGTCAACTTCAATCTTTTCCTCACCTTTACTGACTGTTTTTGCTCAGTCACATTGCAGAGCTACTGTAGAGCAGTTCTTACTGAGCTTTTTCCCTGTCTGACTCTCTATGTCTGGCTATAGTCTCCCTCAGTGTGCCTGATAAACCAGCACAGCAAATTGTACACCAGCTTTTCCCAGATGTTACATGTCATGTGCAGTGGTCAGTCAGCAGTAATAATTCACGTGCAACGCTGGTTTGCATATTTCCCTATTTTATGGCTTTGAACAGTAATTCTAGTCCTTTATAAGGTAAGAAAAACACAACTTTCTTCTACGAAAAAGGTCAGAGCATTGTGTGGGAAGTGACGTTTGCCTGACACTTTCCAAAAGACTCAGCAAATACAGGATTTCTGGACAAAAGTCGGAAAGTTTGAGGGTTTTTTTGTCGTTGTTTAGGAAGCAGTGATAATGAGGAGAATGGTACTTAAGTAAAAGTATTTTAGCAAGATCAGAAAAGTAATCATTGTACTGCTGTATACTGTATGTAACAGCGACGTGCAGTCAGTGGAGGCAGGGGAGGCAGAGCCTCACCTGTCATACTCCAATGTAACGGAAAAACAACTAAAGAAAAACTAAATAGTAATAATAATAAAATGTCTCCACTGATCTGTGTTGTAAGTGTGATTTCTGTATGATTCCAATCGCATTTTATAGTCAAAATCAGCAAATTTGCCGAGATCCGCTACGGGAGCGATGAGAAGTGAGGCAGGCACGTGCTCTGCCTCTCGTAAGCCCACAGTAACTTGCTGGAGCGCGGGCACTAATTTAGCGCGGCCACTTATTTTGTGAGCGCGCTCAAGCCAGTTACTGTGGGGTGAGGTGAGGCACAGATGAGCTCTGCCTCACCTCAGAATGCGTCACCCCACAGAAACTGGCTGGAAAGCGGGCACTAAGCGCATGCCTGTTACCATCTCACTGTAGGTCACCAATGTAATGTTTGTAGATCCCTTTATTACATTTATCCTCGCCATCCATAGTCTCTAAATAACTTATTTCACGTATATATGATATTTAGGCTCGCTGGTCTCATCGTACAACGGCAATGAAAAAAGCACCAGGAGAGGCAGCCATAACCTCTGCCGCACTGAAGGGGGCGCACGTGAGCCCACAGGTTCTTGTTGCTACTGTTATTCTACGCAGAGACGGTAGACGCAAACAACAAACTAGACTTTTGAAACTACAGGAAGATAAGGAGGACTTTTACAAAACAGTAATAGAGATTGTTGTCCAGAAGGATAGCATGGACTTCATCTTCAAGTCAAGTCAAGGTAAGACCACATTTGTAATGAAAATGGGATCTTAGTTAGAAAGAACAATCCAATATTTAGATTTTGGGTATCCTTTTGTTGAACGGTCTGTTTAAAATTAATCATAGCATCAGACTAAAAAAGCTTTTGAAAATAACAATATTTCGATTAAGGTCAAAATAGGCTACAATATTTGTAAATCTGACTCTGAAAGAGTCAGTGCCTCACCAGCCATGAACCTCACCGCACGTCACTGGTATGTAATGAGGAAGAATCTTCACAGTTGAGAAGCTGGGATGTTTTCTACGCAAATAATTACTAATAATTAGCAAAATTGTACAACACTTCAACAGCTGTTTTTTTGTGTGATCTATATCAAAAAATCAGATTTCAGAAGTTAAATACTCAAATAAAGTACCTCAAATGTCTACTTTCCTACAATACTTGAGTAAATGTACTTAGTTACATGCCAACACTGGCTGTCAACGGGTCCTTGTGCAAATACTGAAGAGGATAAAGAAGAAAGATAACACAGCGTTACTCCCAAACGCTTCATTTTAAGCAGAAAGGGATTTAAAAATATAAACCCTGATTGATTTATACTTTACTACATGCTCCCAATAATGAATAAGTGAAGGCTGCAGCTGGAGCATCGCAGTCAAACCAGATCAAAGTTTTTTTTAAAGCCTGTTTTAACCCACCAGCTCACCGCTCACTTAAAGAGAGATCTGCCTGTGTCGTTCAGTTATAATGAGTAGTTAAAAGCTTCCAATTGAGCTACAAGTGATCCTGCTGTACCCAGGGTCAGCACCATGAAGAGAAAACTGAGGAACAAAGACAAAGATGGACCGAATGGAGCTTCACGAGAGTCAGAGAGCGAGGAGAGTGATGTTGAAACTGTGTGAGGGGAGTTTTAACAAACAAAGAAAACGCTGAGAGCAGCATACAATAAAAACCAGATCGCACTAAGATTGGTACTGGATCTAAACACCCTATTTTAGGGCATAATAGATTAATTCACACATATAACACCCACAATGATACATACAGACACATTATATCTTGTTTTTGACTTTACTTTGAGGTGTTTGTCCACATTGGCTTGCCGTAGTTTCTTATGTACTAGAAAATGGATCCATAAATGTTGTTTTTCCCTCCTAATTCATTATTTTTCTGCTTAACCCTGAAGCACATGTCATAAGTAGTCAGCTATAGTCAATAAAATCAATACCTACATACAGCAACAGTTCTTTAAAACAGTTGATAAATATGTGTGGAAACTTAAAGAAATTGCAATGCTAATCGCGTTAGCTTTTCAATGGCTTTTCTAATGTTAAGTTAGCATTCATGCTAATCGTCAGCTGTATGTAATGCAGGACAGTGCTTAACAGTGTTGGGCAAGTTACTTCCAAAATGTAAAACAGTACATATTACTTATTACTGTCTTTTTTAAGTAATAAGTTACATTACAATATTACTGTCTCTGAAATGAAACTATTTTTATATTACTTTTGAGTTACTTTACCAAAATAACCTCAAAAGAATGGCTAGGTATTTTAAATGCTAAAATGTAGTTTAGTGCAGCTCATTATACATCCAGTGAAGGGCGATGTGGTATAGCATAACAACTGTGTAGGCCATTAAGGCTACGGGTAGTATATTACCCAAATGTCATCAGTAATGCGTTACATTACTTCGTTACAGCAAAAAGTAATACATTACTGTAACTCCGTTATTTTTGTAACGCGTTACACCCAACACTGGTGCTTAATGATGCAGTTTTTGTTAATGTGACACTGGAAGTCAAACTTTTACACTTTGTAAATGTGTGTGTTTTGTTTCTGTATGTCAGTTTTACAAAAAAAGATCTTCAGATAGCTAAACATCTTAAACGTAGTCAAATCTGCTTTCTATGGTGTTTATCAAAGACACTGTTAGCTATCGGTTGAATCAAGACAAATGTGTGTTGATCAAAACAAGATGCATGTAGAAGGAATATCAAGACATATAAACGGTGAACAAAAAGAGAGAATTAATGATATTCCCTGTGTGGTTTCAGCAGTCTAAACTAGCCATCTGCTGCTGGCCTCTGTAGGACACTCACTTGGCATTACAAACGACATAAGGGAATCTTTAAAAAGGCCCATCATCCATTTGCCTGTGTGTTTCCAAACCGACTGACCCATAATAGGTGCTGAGAGCCAGAGCTGCTGTACTGAATGACACACAGATGAGGGTTGGTTTGGCCTGAAGGAACCCAGATCAATTAGAAGCAGAGATTAATGGCGAAGTAATGCAACGATACTGTAGCAGCGTGACTTGAAATGACCGCAGCACTGATGGAGGTTTTCTGCCATGTAACTGTCAAAGTCTGCTTTCTTTTTCCATTAACCCGTCTTTAAACCCTGCCATAGCCTGTGTTACCCTTTCGTCCTTTCTGTCTTCTTCTGGTAATGCAATATTCACTCTCCTGAAAGCTCTGTTTTTGGGCTCCGGAGAAAGATATCTAGCTCTTGGTTCTTCTTAATCTAAAGTAAAGCAACTCTGCCTGTAAAAGAAGACTTTGGTGGGGATTATTCATGCTAATGTGTATCCTATTTTGGACAAAATCTGCCTTAATCTAGATGTCCCTTTGTCACTCTCTCAGCCTTCTATTACTAATTAAAATAACCGCTGTCGAAGTCTGTTTTCTTTGCCATTAACCCGTCTTATCCCTGCCATAGCCTGTGTTACCTTTACGTTGTTTTCTGTCCTCTAGACATTTCTGGGATTGGGGAAATCCTTAAAGCTCTGTTTTTTTACTCCAGAGAAAGATATCTGGTTCTTATGGTTCTTAAACTTAACCCTATTTTCACTGAGTAATCTAAAGTAACTCTTGTGTATTTCATGCTAATGCGTATAGCCTATTTTGGACAAATTCTGCCTTGATCTAGATTTTGTTTTGCCACTCTCTCAGCCTTTTACTACCAGGTTATTAAATCTGAAAATGGATCCTTCTGCTCTCCTCGAATGTCACACAGATGCCAGTGCAGGAACTCAGATCAATTAGAAGCAGAGATTAATGGCGAGCCGTGCTGATGATGAAGCGTCAGGCCGGTGGAGATGATATTAATGTTTGTCCTCTCGTCTGGCTGCTGTGCAAACCTCCAACAGATGGAGCCCAGATGAGACTGCTGGGCTTTTCAAGTCTCCCGGAAACCCTACACTCTATTAGGGCCTCAAACGCAGCACAATATATACGGAACAGTGACTTTTCTAAGTTTGCTAGGTTTTGTTGAAAGAATCACTGACACAGTTGCATGGCTTTAGCGATGGCAATGTTTGCTAAAATATCTCAGAAACTTTTGGAATCATTGCCAAGAAGTTCTCTACATTAGTCCACTGCGAAAAGCGTTTGATTTGGTCAGATTCTCAATTTCTCTTCCAGATTTACTGTTACATATTGTTTAATACATGTCTGAATTACATCTTTTTGCCTCACCATTCATTTATGTTTCCTTTAAGCTTCGTTCATGACCTCATTCTTGAGTTTCTTCCTCTTCTCTGACACATTATCCCAAAGAAAATGGTATTCAGAATACCTTTCATTAAATCCTGACATGTTTGAAACTATAAAGCAAGAACATATCCTGCTTACACCGTCATGGCAATGTCATGGTGTGTTTATAGATTATATCTTGATCTATGTAGAGCACTTAAATGCTGCATCGCAATTCCACTCAAACGCTCCATCAGTGCACTGACAGCCATGTCAATGAAACAGTCAAATCAAACTGGACAAGAGCCAAAAGCGCAAATAGCTGCTCTGAACAAGATCCATGACACACTTTAAAAACCTGACACCTAGAAATGTAAGGCAGCGGGAAAGAGTAGACATCAACACGGTGAGTTTCTTGATGTCATTATGAAATCCCTGCTGACAGATCCTGCATCTCTGCATTCATGTAAGAGTTTGACACCGTTTGTTTTTCCCTCACGTCCTTTGCTGAGGTTGCTAGAAGCTAAACACACACAAGAATCTTGCTCCAACATGAGGAACGTCAGGCGGGGGAATCAGAAGAGGTCCATTCAGCAGAAAATATTAAAACCCTGCAACACTAATCCTCCTCATTATAGACAGACATCATTAGCAAACCATAGAGCACTTCCCTGCAATACAGATGACTGTGCGGTTCTTCCTAATGTGTGTGTGTGTCTGTGTGTGTGTGTGTGTGTGTGTGTGTGTGTGTGTGTGTGTGTGTGTGTGTGTGTGTGTGTGTGTGTGTGTGTGTGTGTGTGTGTGTGTGTGTGTGTCAGATGTTTTCTTCTCTTTGCGCCCACACTATAAGCTTCCTCAGACTGTAGCTTCCCATGCTGGCCAGACCCTCTGTGGTCGGAGCAGGTGGAGGATCATGGGGCTTAGTCAGTGACCGAGACAAAAAGCTAGTGCACAACTACCCCCCCCCCCCCCACACACACACACACACACACACACACACACACACACACACACACACACACACACACACACACACACACCACACACACACACACAACACACACACACACACACACACACACACACACACACACACACACACGCACACACAAAAGTCACCAAGCCATATGCCTGCAGCTCGCCTTTAGTGAACAGTGTAACAGAAATGTACGTTTTACATTTACAACACACAGCTTTAGGAACAGTGTGTCACTAAAGCATGTGGTAAAGAAAGCCACAGTTAGTCACCTCTGGTTAAAGCGAGGGGTAATTATATCAGTGACGAACAGCAATTATACAGCTTGTCATCTCATTAAAAAGGCCCTATTATGCTTTTTTGGGGGTTTTCCCTTTTCCTGTAGTGTGTTCTATACTGTAGGTTTTAGTGCATGCATGGTCTGCAAAGGCTAAAATCCTAAAGTTCAGGAACACGGTGACATCACTACGGAACACTAGCGCTCCAATCGGCTAGCGCTCCAACACATTGTACGTGATTGGCTAAGGGGCGGGACATCTCTAAGTTGTTGACCAATCACAACAGAGTCGGCCAGCTAACCAATCAGAGCAGACTGGGCTCTGGTTTCAGACAGAGGGTGAAAAGAGTTGCTGCAGCACAGACAGTATGAGAAAAATAAAGCGCTTTTTGAACATTAAAGCATGAAGACATGTCCCAGTAGAGACACTACATACTGATATACACCTGAACATCAGCAGGAGAGGACTCTTTAAAGTAGAGACACTACATACTGATATACACCTGAACATCAGTAGGAGAGGACTCTTTAAAGTAGAGACACTACATACTGATATACACCTGAACATCAGCAGGAGAGGACTCTTTAAAGTAGAGACACTACATACTGATATACACCTGAACATCAGCAGGAGAGGACTCTTTAAAGTAGAGACACTACATACTGATATACACCTGAACATCAGCAGGAGAGGACTCTTTAAAGTAGAGACACTACATACTGATATACACCTGAACATCAGCAGGAGAGGACTCTTTAAAGTAGAGACACTACATACTGATACACACCTGAACATCAGCAGGAGAGGACTCTTTAAAGTAGAGACACTACATACTGATATACACCTGAACATCAGCAGGAGAGGACTCTTTAAAGTAGAGACACTACATACTGATATACACCTGAACATCAGCAGGAGAGGACTCTTTAAAGTAGAGACACTACATACTGATATACACCTGAACATCAGCAGGAGAGAACTCTTTAAAGTAGAGACACTACATACTGATATACACCTGAACATCAGCAGGAGAGGACTCTTTAAAGTAGAGACACTACATACTGATATACACCTGAACATCAGCAGGAGAGGACTCTTTAAAGTAGAGACACTACATACTGATATACACCTGAACATCAGCAGGAGAGGACTCTTTAAAGCAGAGCATCAAGTGTTAAATCAGACTTTAGTTCCACCTGGAGTAAATCCACAAGCTACCCTGCAGTATACAAAGTCATTCAAACTAGCTGCACCTTTACCAGCTTTGAGAACACTTTCATGATCAATCATTATAAAACATATCATATATATTATTCTGAAATGGACCAATCTGCACAATGACTACTTTTACTGTCGCTACTTTCACTATATTTTGATGATAATACTTTTCTTCTTTTACTTGAGTAACATTTTGAATGCAGGACTTTTACTGAAACAGAGTATTCCTGCACTCTGGTACTTCTACTTTTACTCAAGTACTAGATCTGAATAATTCTACTTTTACTCAAGAACAAGATCTGAGTACTTCTACTTTTACTCAAGAACAAGATCTGAGTACTTCTACTTTTACTCAAGTACAAGATCTGAGTACTTCTACTTTTACTCAAGTACACGATCTGAGTACTTCTCGCACCTCTCTGTGGATGTGAGCATCACCCAAATGTTGTACAATACTGTGTTAAAGTCACTACTGCCTGTAATCCCTGAAATCTATAAATGTAGGTTTATTGCCACATGTGTAAAACATTATCAAAGCCAAACAGCACACTTCAGACATCCCTTTCAAGGTACACAGAGCATTAAGGATGGATAACAATTGAAAAAGTGGAGGTGAAACACTCACCATCTGCGACTGGCTCCTCGGGCTGCCATTGATATCCTCCACCTTCTCATTCGCTGAAAGAGAGGAAACCAAGAAACCGTCACCATCGTCCCGTCCTCAACTCTAACATCCAGTGACTCCAGGTGCCCAAATCCAGCAGGAAAACTACTCTGGAGGTTATCACAGGAATGTGTGTGTGTGTGTTTGTGTGTGTGTGGGAAGCAGCGCTGCGTAATTCGTCAGCTGCCGCCAGAGAATTACTGACAGGCTGCTCGGACTCATTGTCTGTTCAGGAGAGCAGGGAGGGTAAAGTTTCAATCACACACAGAGAGAGAGAGAGAGGAGGAGAGAGAGGAGAGAGAGAAGTAGAGAGAGGAGAGGAGGAGATGATAGCGAGAGAGGAGGATGACGGATGAGAGAGAGAGAGAGAGAGAGAGAGAGAGAGAGAGAGAGAGGAGAGAGAGAGAGAGAGAGAGAGAGAGAGAGAGAGAGAGAGAGAGAGAGAGAGAGAGAGAGAGAGAGAGATCTTTTACTCAAGTACAAGATCTGAGTACTTCTACTTTTACTCAAGCACAAGATCTGAGTACTTCTACTTTTACTCAAGTACAAGATCTGAGTACTTCTACTTTTACTCAAGTACAAGATCTGAGTACTGTGTGTGTGTGTGTGTGTGTGTGTGTGTGTGTGTGTGTGTGTGTGTGTGTGCGTGTGCGTGCGTGTTGTGTGTGTGTGTGTGTGTGTGTGTGTGTGAGAGAGAGAGAGAGTGTGTGTGATAAACAGAGGGAGTCCCAGATAGAGAAAAGGGTAGACCAGTAATATGAGACACAAAGAGAAAGTCTGACACAGAGAGTAAGAGTGTGTGAGAAAAGTATTCAAAAAACTAAAATGCTTCTCAACGACTGATTGTTTATTAATGTGTGATTAATACATTAATACTGGGTTCAACTAGCACTCAGTTTCAAAGGCTTTGATCGATTTAAAGTAGGGAATTATTGTAAGCAACTGTAGGTTAAACCAGTTCAATCAATTACATCTAAATATCCTAAAATTACAAATGAAAAAAGTGCCTTTAGGGGCAGAGAAGAAGTCACTAACCATGTTGACTGGCTCCTGCACGGATATGTAAGCGAATATCAATAAAGCATGAAGTTGATTGTCATATTTCATCTTTATTTAAGTGAATGATTCATGATGTTGGCCCACAGCCTCCACCACCACAAAACTCAACTACTGTTTTCAGATAATTGAAATGTTCACGTCGCTTCAGCTCATTAACTTTGTCTCTGCCGTTCGCCGGATAGAAACTGTTTCTTTCTCTCTAAGCTGGAAAAATCTGAATCTGAGTTTCTTTATTAGTCAAACAGCGGGGACATTTACGGTGTGACAGCAAAAGTGGCATAGCAGGTAAGAAAGGAAGCGATAACTTATTAAATATCCAGAAGAAAAGCACACAAAATGACGACAGATAAGTAGACAACCATGGCTAAACATGAGGAGCAGCAATTAAAAAAACAACTAAGCAGTAACATATTAAGGTGTGTAAAGAAATGTCCCAATGTAAAGATAAGATAAGATAAAATGTACTTTATTAATCCCAATTTGGAAAAAAATGTTGTTGCAGCAGCATAAAACAAAACAAGGCATTGCACATACCGCAGTACTTTTCCCACTTTAGTTCCGATATAGTTCCGAAATGTGCGTTCACACCCAAAAAATCCGGAACTTTCATGGGAGAAAAAGGTTCCCATTTCTGATTGGCTGGGCGGATTGCACACCACGCCCAGTAAAAAAGTTTTGTGAAGCCGCCATTTTATTATCCTCGCATTAGCATTATTAGCATTAGCATTAGCCCAGCACACCAACGGAGAGAGACTAACTTATGGCAACACAAAATAAAACATGGGAGCGGTGGAGATGAGGAGGTGTCGGCCTTCTGGCGATTTACTCGGAAGGCTTCAGTAGAAGCTGCTGGGAGTCCCAGCAGCTTCTACTGAAGCCTTCCCCAACTCCGGGGACTTCCGGCCGGGGACTCCGGGTGGCAGTATACGCCGTGAAGTGGTTTGCGGCCTGCCGGTAAACCCAAAGCAGAAGAAGAAGAAGTGACGTCAGCGGCTTCATTTGACTAATCCTCCCTCAGGGACTTATTCCGGTGTGAACACGATCTGAACTTAGTTCATGAGAACTAAAGAGTTCTCATGAACTAAGTTCAGATGAACCTTTGTGGGAAAAGTACTGTGGTGTGAAAGCGCCTAATAACAAATTAGAAATTCTAAAATATAGACATCTAAAAATAAAGATAGAAATAAACCAGCATTAGAGAGTAAGAAAAATATACAGATTACCGGGAAGAAAGAAAATCTATGCACTGTATGACAAATAAAAAAACCCTATTGAAGGTTCTGTTAACACAATATAAGCAGGATATTATTTACATAAAGTGTGCGAGGAAGGTATGTGTTTACATAAGAGTGGTTGTTGCATTTGAAACACAACCCTTGAATGTATCGCAGATCTGTGATCAGTGAGAGTCAGCATGAACATTTAGTGTCTGCAAGCTGCAGATTCATGACTGTGCAGGTTTATAAACGTGCACACAAATCACTTCTCTGTATGCAGACACAAGATGGAGTACACACACTCTGATGTGCTGCTGTTGCACTGAGGACAGTCTTATTGCACTAAGTCTACAATCTACACCTCCATCATACTCCTGGTTATACGGTGAACAAGCTTCCAAGATATCAGAGTAACTGTTACAGAGATAAGTCATGTGATCAGTCCCTTTTAATTGTAATCCCTTACTCAACACTCAATGAAAAAGAGTCACTGTAATGCGTTAGACCCTGTTTGTGCTGCGAAATGAGAGAAAAGGGACACAAAATGTAGGAAAATGAGCTAAAGACATGACGATAAGAGAGAGGAAGAGAGGCAGAGACCTAGAAAAGTTCCAGACGGAGACAAAGAGACATGATGAGGAGGAGGAGAGAGAGAGAGAAAGAAGAAGGGTGGTGTGTCACTCTGCACCCGGGGTGTCAGAGCTACAGATGTGACGCTCACACACCACCCAAACCACAGAGGGATGCTGAGAAATGCCCCAAATATCAAACTACTGAGATACAGCGCACAGCAATAGTGTCTGTGTGTGTGTGTGTGTGTGTGTGTGTGTGTGTGTGGTTCTTCATCTACCAGACATAATGCATTCTACACAGTGTTTTATCACATGCCGTTATAAATATTCTAACTGTCAAAGCACTTATATTTAAATCTGAAGTAAGACATTACGTAAAGTAAAGTATTCCAATTAAGGCGAGACCCTGAATACTTTTGTAGTGTGTGTGTGTGTGTGTGTGTGTGTGTGTGTGTGTGTGTGTGTGTGTGTGTGTGTGTGTGTGTGTGTGTGTGTGTGTGTGTGTGTGCGTGCATGTGTGTGTGTGTGTTAGATTCATCTACAAGACATAATGCCTTTATAAATATTCAGTTTAAACATTGATATTTACTGTAATTCTGAAGTAAGAGATTAAGGAGGTGTGACTACTTTTGTATTGTGTGTGTGTGTGTGTGTGTGTGTGTGTGTGTGTGTGTGTGTGTGTATGTGTGCGTGTGCGTGTGCGTGTGCGTGTGCGTGTGCGTGCGCGTGTGTGTGTGTGTGTGTGTGTGTGTGTGTACCTATGATCTGGATGATCTGGGCCAGCAGCACTCCATCAGTAACGTCCTGGCTCAGATCCTTGATGAGCCGCTGGCAGCCGGACTTCGCCAGGTAGTGATTCGCCCAGTCTGTGTAAATCTGCAACCAAACAACAACAGTCCCGTCAGCATATTAAAATGAACCCAAAGTATGACATTCAGAAGCAAAGAGTGAGCCAACATAACGGGACTTTCTACATTTTCTCAAACAAAGAAATTCACAACTTTCTGTCGTGATAAAAAACATATTTATCCTTTCATGACATGTTATTTACTTTTCTGTAAGAACTTCTTGTTATGTGGCATTTGATATGAAACAAAGCATTGCATGCATTGAGCAGAAAAGCATTTAATTCATTTAGATATGTTGTCAGAAAACATGGATGATATCGTGGATAACTAGGAGTCTAAAACTCCCCAAAACAGCCAAAATGATCTTATCTTCATCAAAAATAAAACAAGTAGATACACACAAGAGTATTGGGAAGGAAAGCTGAGTTTCAGGTTCGACCATGAATTCTAGTTTCTCTTTTCAGTCATTCATAACCTGATCTCTCTCCATTGCTTTCCCATATAATGTCTCTTTTTCCTAAAGTAATGCTTATTTATGCAACTCAAACGCAACTATTTCAGTACATAAATAGTCCAAGAAAACACTTTGACAAAGATGTGTAAGAAAGATGTTAATGTGACGGTATACACTGACAAATACAGTACCCAAAACAACCACCTGTTGCACACAACGCAGTACTTTGGTAAGCTCAAATACAAATAAAAACAACATAGTAGAGAAATCAAACCTGACACAAAACAGAACAATCCCAGATACTTCATTCATGATTTGAAGTAGTCAAGAGTAATGAATGAAGACTTCTCCTTCATCAGGAGGATTCACTTTCCTAACTATATTTCAAAACTCGGCCGAGCAGCAGGTCTGAAAGTCTTTGTTTTGTCACCTGAACCTCCGAACAGCCGCTCAGTCTTTCATTAGAGCTTAGCGCCGGATGATAATCGTCGCTTTGTCCGCATCGACTGACTGCTCTGAACAGCTGTTGAACTTTCACTGAGTCCACAGACAGGATCCACGAACATAAGCATCTACTGAAAGACTCAGATTATTTTGTGTACGAATGGATCAGTTCTCACACGCGAACTTGCGGGTCAAAGTTGATGCGAAGGCTTTGTTATTTTCTCTTACAGTAAGTCACCAAAGTTTTTAAGATTTCCTTCAAGATTATAATGCATCCCTACAAATGTGGAAAGGGAGTGTTTGATAAGAGTTTCTACGTACAGATGTGGAGAAACTTCTTTATTTTTGCTGCCTTAATCTTCTACTAAATTATTTGGTGTTCAAATAAATCAGTTTTCACACAAGAGCAAGCGGGTCAAAGAAGCTGTGAAGGCTGAGTTAAGTTTTCTTAAATCACTTAAAGGTGGGGTAGGTCATTTTGGAGAAACCAGCTCGAGTGTGCTAGAATTTGAAAATACGCAGCCGGAACAAATCTGCCACTTCCTTACAGAGCCCCTCCTCCAACACACACGAACGCGCACATGACCAATGAGGGCACGAGATAAGTTTGTGCACAGATGGAAGGCTGACAGGCAGGTAGGCCATCTAGTTATTTTAGCCGGGCCGGCTCAGATGATTGGTCGTGCTTTTTACAGTACTACAGCTTCCACAGATGACATTTTTTTATGTATTTATTGTCAAAGCATTTAATATATTCATTGCTATCGGGATGTTAAGAGCATTCTATGGAATATAACAAAAAGTGTTTCTGAAATAAATTACATACCCCACCTTTAACCCTTAGTTGCATAGGTGAGTCTTTTTGGACCCGGTGAGGTGGTTTTCTTGAAGTATCTTTGTAATTAATTTTTTTATCATTTCATATTCCAGCTATTCCTCAAAAAACATGTTTTGGATATCATGCCATTCTAATTTTAAATTTACATTTTAAGAAATTGTAGTTTTTGTATTAGTACCCCAAGCTTCCATAAGTGGGTCAAAACTGACCCGCATGCATTTTCTATGGAATCCTACAGTATGGGAAAACGTTTTTTGTAAATTTTTCAAAATGTAAAAGACATTTCTAAAATTATAAATAGTGAAAAATTAAATATAAAATATTTCTAGTGTGAACCAAAATATAATACTAAATATTATACAAGAGATTTTTCTTAACCAAAATGACAAAAATGGCATAAAAACACATATTATTCTAATACGGGTCCTTTTAGACCCACTTACAGTATGGAAGAGTGTAGGGTCCAGTCACTCGTGCATCTAAGGGTTAAGTTATTTAAATTTCCTTCAAGATCTCTATCACAAAGAACCACTGGATTATAATGCATCCCTCCAAATGTACAAAGGGTGTGTTTCTACGTACAGATGACGAGAAACATCTTTCCTCCTGCAGGAGTTGAGGATCTGGGACTAAAAGAAAATCTTTACGAGCCGATATAAAGACTATCTGCTGCCTTAAACTTCTATTAAATTATTTGAGGTACAAATAGATCAGTTTTCACACACAAACTAGCGGGTTAAAGAAGTCGTGAAGGCTGAGTTAAGTTTTCTTAAATCGCCAAACTTTTCACGATCTTCTTCCAGACAAATTTCCACGTAGAGATGTGGAGAATCATCTTTATTCCTAGAGGAGTCGAGAATCGGGGACTAAAAGAACATCTTTGCCATTTCCTATATTGCTTATCATAAAAAAGCAGGCGTGAGAAGCATCTGCTCAGAAATGATGGGTCTTTTTTATGTAAAGAAATCCCTAACTGTATAGCGCTCTACATTAGTAGTCAAACTGCACGGTGGTATTTCAATCTCTTCCACAGATGAATCTGTTTAAATAAAAACATGCTTTGGGACATTTCTCAGGGAATACCCTCATAAAACGTGTTCCTCATGATGAAATAATCATGATTTCCCCTCATTAACCTCAAACCGCTCACAATTAAAAGCGTTTTCTCTCCCGCTCTTTCTCTGTTTTCTTGGAATAGAGACTCCTTTAAAAGACGCCGCCTCTCATAACTCTGGATCTGTGGTGGTTTCAGAGCCACTTTCTCCATGAGAGCCACTCAAATCTGCACATCTATAAACACACACAGGGCTCACTTACACGGACACAGAGGAAAACACACAACTCTAACGAAACCACATCCCATCGGGGGGGAAGTAAACAAACAGGATGATGGAGAAAGTGTGTGTGAGAGAGGGATAAAAGTGTTCTGCCCTTACTGACATCTCCAGTCACGTTACAAAAGAGAAGATTAACGTAGAAGGAGAAAGAGAAAAGACCTCTGCCTCTTACATCCAAACTTAGCGTGAAAGCTAACTTAATGTTAAGGGAATCTGCAGTGAATGAATATGTGTTTTTAGCACTGCTTTTATGCTAATGTTAGGAGTAAAGTGCAACTCAAGAAAGAGTTAGAGGCTTTCCAAGTTGGAAATGAAATATATGACAGGATAATGGAAACACACTTACTGTTTCCAGGAAATCAAAGAGGCCTTTCAATCAAGAAAGAGGATGTAAGTGATGCATACCCCGAGAGGAGGGTGTGATATGTGTAGCTACATAGCGGCTAACACTGTACATAAAACATCCTGCAGCTCAGACTGCGTTTGCATTTAATTTGGAGAGTTTTAATTCATGCTGCTTGGGGAGGATTAGCGTTCACTACAACAGGCTGTAAGTAAACCAAAGAGACTTTAAACACTGCTCTGGAATAAGCTCTGCATGTAGGAAATCAATTAGGTATCAATACGTCTCTCAGGGGTAATAATGAAACCTATAGTGCTGATGAAAACATCAACAAAAACGATAAAGCTACGTTCACCTACTTTTGGAAATCTTATCTTAATCTAACCATGTACAGATGAACAGAATACATTACATTACATGTCATTTTGTTAGACGCTTTTATCCAAAGCGACTTACATACTCAATACAGTGGGCAATCCCCACAGGAGCAATTTGGGGTGAAGTGTCTCAGGGACACAACGACATGCTGACTGCAGTGGGGTTTGAACCTGTGACCCCCTGATCCGAACACCAAAGCACAACCCACTGCACCACACGCCTAATTCAATCATAATTTGAATTCCCTCTTTACTGGACTGTGGGAAAGCGCTGAGTCAGCTATATTTTTCTTGTTTTGGTCCAGACTTTAACGGACATGACAAAGCTTCTAGCCAAATAACCTTCACATTGCTTGTTTTAACCCTTTATATATACAGTCTATGGTTTTAACACACAAATCAAACACATTTCCATGAACCAATCTGCAAAAATAGTAATGAAGGTACAACGACAACACTTTAAACGGTTGAGGAAAGTGAGAACCACAAACGTTTAAATCTAACATCAATTTGAAACATAACAAAGCAAAAACACAAATGAGTAAAGAGCGGGAGAAATGCAATGCTGAGAACAACAACAACAACAACTACAAGTCGTCCTGTTCTCACACCAACCTCAAATTAACCCTCAAAGTAGGGCTGCTCGATTATGGCAAAAATCATAATCTCGATTATTTGGGTCAATAATTGATATCACGATTATTAAAAACGATTATCCATTTACTTTGAAAACATCCATTTATTGAAAAGAAAAATGTGAACAGTATGTATTTCGATTATGTTGTTTTCATTATCGTTGCAAGCCAAAATCGTAATTGCGATTCAAATACGATTAATTGAGCAGCCCTACCTCAAAGCTTCTTCGCATTTATTGGTTAAACACACAAATCAAACACATTGCCAGTCACCAATCTGCAATAATAGATAAACAATGAAGGTAGAATGACAACACTTTGAACAACTGCAGGAAGTGTCAGCCACCAATTCCCCAAACTATTAGAAATATTAGAAGTAAAAAACATACATGTAGTCGAGGATGAGAAGAACTACAACTACTTCCTGTTCTCACACCAACCTCAAATTAACCCTCAAAGCTTCTTCGCATTTATTGGGTAAACACACAAATCAAACACATTGCCAGTCACCAATCTGCAATAATAGATAAACAATGAAGCGGTTGTGGAAAGTGACAGCGACTAACTTCCAAAACAATTAGAAATATTAGAAGACACACATTTTTTTTGTCGACGATGAGAAGAACTACTTCCTGTTCTCACACCAACCTCAAATTGACCCTCAAAGCTTCGAGCCAAAACCCCTGTCACCAATCTGTAATAATAGATAGAAAATAAAGGAACAACGACAAAACTAGAAATGGCAACTTTGTTTTTGAAGTTCCAAAAACAATTTAAGATAAGATAAGTAATTTATTGATCACAATTTGAGAAATGTTTGCGTTGCAGCAGCACAAAAAGACATGGCATTGCACATGAGATAAATGAAAAGAGTAGAAAGACCTACAACTACTTCCTGTTCTCACACCAACCTCAAGATCAATCAGAAGAAGGTAACATGTCACATTTAAATGTCCTCAGTTTGAACCTCACCTGTCACCCCCTCTTCACTTTCTGTCCCCCTCTTTTTGCTTTTCTAACAAAAAACACTAAAGCCACATTGTGAAGAAAACCTTCCTCCTCTTCCTCTCTCTCTGAGTCACAGTCGCTACAACAGAGCATCAGCAACAACGCCTCCTTCAGTACCGCTGATCGCTGATCACACACACACACACACACACACACACACACACACACACACACACACACACACACACACACACACACACACACACACACACACACACACACACACACACACACACACACACACACACACACACACACACACACACACACACACACACACACACACACACGTTAAACCCCCCCTCCTCTTGCCCACCCTCTTCCTGTCTCTCTCTCTCGGCAGCAGGCAGCATTAATCAGCAGAAATCGAGGGTCTTTTTCCTCCTGATGCTACATCTCTTCTTCTCTGCGGAGCCTCTCTCTCGGTGTCGCTAATATCCAGAAGCCCCCTCCCCAAAATAAGATCTTTTTTAGCCGTCCTGATCTCAATGCAGCGACTCCAGCTACGCAGGTGTTAGACGAGGCTGCAGTGATGCTGCTCAGCCTCCGGAGAGGGGGGGAGTCAGGGAGGAAAGGAGGGAGATGCAGGAGAGAGGGGAGACTTTGCAGGACCAGGGTGGGAGGGTGACTTTAAAAATGTAGTCTGTAGTTACCGGTAAAAAAAAATGGATTCAGTAACGTAATCTGAGTAAGAAACGAGATATGATACGACAAAAAGACAGTCAAAACTATTAAAAGAAATACCATACTGTAGGGTTACTTTAAACTAAGAAGATGAGAGTGTTAAAAGATAAATAAAATAACAGGAACATTATAAAAAGACAAGATAGAATGTGAAATATAAATAAAATGGATAAATACAACCAAAAAGACAGTAAAATTACAATAAAACTATAAAATAAAATACGAGAAAAGGTAGAACTCAGGAGGACAACCAGCTCTTACTATATAAAAGTAATGTAATCTGATTACTTTCCGTTAGTTTTGGACTACTATCATGTCCAATGCAACGCAAATAAAGTGCATTATGTAAGACAACAGAACAACGTGACCTTAGAAAAGAAGAAACCAAGATATTTAGCACATCAAAAGTACATTTAAACTAAAGAATAGTAGTTTATAAATGTTTAATACATTATTTTGAAAGCATCAGGTGGTCACCATCTGCATTTAAGAACATGATATTTAAATTAAAGTAGCCTTAAAGATAACTCTGACAGTATGTCTCCTTATAATATATTGATCTTTATTTTAAAATGTATTGTAATCATGCTAGTAAATGTTAAAATTGTAATCAGATTACTTATTTTTTCAATGTAACTGTAAGGGAATACAGTAACCCGTCTTTTGTATCCTGATTACATACAAACTGAAACGTTGACTTTAATTAAATGTATTATCTCAACTGTTGGGGAATAATTTGCCCTGCATGTCCTCCTTCGCCCTCTGACGCAGCTGACCAACCTTGAGCAGCCCCTATCTCCCTGAAGGAGGGGCTGCCCTAGCATATTGTTGATGTTACCAGTTTGTGACCGGGCCACTCTCGGTCAGAGATAGTTATTGTTGTGGGACACCTGGAACACATCCTTCTCGGGGTGTAGATGACCCCGAGCCATAACCGACAACAAATGTGATTCAGTGTCCTCAGCTGTTTAGTCTATCTATTGAAGAATGTTGATTATTACACTCTGAACTAGTTAAAACCTCGAGCTACAGGAGGAGGGGTCTTCAGAATTGATTGTGGCATCTGAACCGGGTGGTCAACTCGTGGCCCGTGACATGTCTTGTGAATTCTCCGGCCGAAGCTCCAAATAAACCGTCAGTGTTTGCCACCAAAGCTCCAGCTCTCCATCGTGTCTCTCCGGGTGTTTCTCAATGTCGAGTAAAGCTGCTCCAGAGCCACTATTTCAAGCATACTACGTCATCGAGTGCCGCCGAAGGACTGTTCCAATGTCCAGCATAATAGGAATTCCACCGAGCCCGGCGTACTCCGTTTGGAGAAATTTCGAGGCTGCACATGTGTAGACTCCGCGGTCTTAAAATCCCCACAATGCTTTGCGCACGGACCAATTTCCCCAAATCTGTGGCGGAAAATGTAAGGCGGGGCCTCTCAGATGACGCACACCTGCACACTTGCTAGCCTGTTCCACTCTTCGTTTTCCGAATGCCAGGAAGTATTCTTGCCTCGCTTCTGAAGCAAGATGCTCGGCAGACATGTGCTACCAAGCAAGCGTGCTCGACATTGAGAAACACCCTCTGAGTCCTGACTCCAATTGCTTCAAAAGTTTCCCCCACATCAACAGATTTCACATAACTGTATTAGGTTAGTTGAAAGCAATAATTGTGTAGGTTCAACTTAATATTGAACTAACCTAGTTATGTGAAACCTGTGGACACATTTAATTAAAGTCAGTTTCCAGTGTTTGCAGGACTCTATCACTGACCCTCTGTTAATGAACGGCCTCTTTAATCAGGGCATCATTCCAGCGTTGTGTAATAAATTAAATATGTGTTTGCTTTAAGGGCTTTGTGCTCATACACAATCACTTGGTAGACATTCGGCTGTGTGATGCAGTTTGAAGCTGGCTAGCCAGGAGAGACTCTGGCTCCAAAAACACAAACTTGGCATCAATGCTGCTGCCATATTGGTTTCTAAATGTAATTAAACACAACATGAAGCTGCCTTCGCTAAACGAGCCCAGAGACAACGGGATCGATGTGATAAAGATTGTTTTAGCCTCGTCTCCGTCTCGTGACAAAGCAGGAGTGATGGAAACAGAAAGGAGGCTGTCAGCTCAGTCTATAGAGGAAAGAAAAACCCTCCAGAAAGTCAGAGTCGACAGAAAACGACTTTCGCTGGTCAAATGACAGGCGATCTCAGGTAAGAAAAACGATAATTTGGCTTTGTTAATTTCCTTTAAGAAAACGTTGAAATGTACTTCAGTAAAAAGTACCCATAACTAGCAGCTGTTTTAAAGAGTACCTGACCTCCCTTTATATTAATAGAACAATAATGTCATTGTTAGCTAATGAATGTTTCCATGCTGAACAACGGCAACATGACAACGTTTTCATTGGTCCCTCTTCTTTAGAGAAGACCAGGAAATGATGGATACACGGATCGTGTTCAAATCAATAGGCACGCAATGACTCTAAATAATAATGATCACGCCACCAAACACACATTCAAACTAAAGGAACCAGCCTGTTTGGAAAATGTGAGAAGTAGAAAGTACAGGTATTTGGGTTCAAAATGTAAGAAGTAGAAAGTACAGGTATTTGTGTTCAACATGTAAGAAGTAGAAAGTACAGGTATTTGTGTTCAGAATGTAAGAAGTAGAAAGTACAGGTATTTGTGTTCAACATGTAAGAAGTAGAAAGTACAGGTATTTGTGTTCAACATGTAAGAAGTAGAAAGTACAGGTATTTGTGTTCAAAATGTAAGAAGTAGAAAGTACAGGTATTTGTGTTCAACATGTAAGAAGTAGAAAGTACAGGTATTTGTGTTCAACATGTAAGAAGTAGAAAGTACAGGTATTTGTGTTCAAAATGTAAGAAGTAGAAAGTACAGGTATTTGTGTTCAACATGTAAGAAGTAGAAAGTACAGGTATTTGAGTTCAACATGTAAGAAGTAGAAAGTACAGGTATTTGTGTTCAAAATGTAAGAAGTAGAAAGTACAGGTATTTGTGTTCAACATGTAAGAAGTAGAAAGTACAGGTATTTGGGTTCAAAATGTAAGAAGTAGAAAGTACAGGTATTTGTGTTCAAAATGTAAGAAGTAAAAGTAAAAAGTCGCCAGTAAAATAAGTCGTGGAGTAAAGTACTGATACCAGAAACATGTACTTAAGTACAGTAACGAAGTATTTGTACTCCACTGCTTCCCAACTCTTCCTAATCCTGAGGTCAAAGCAACAGGAAGCTCCACTCCGACTCCCAAACACCAAAATAAGGAGTTTATTCCGGCGATATACAAATCCTACGCTGGAAATTTCCCCGCGGCCTGGCGCCCGTTCAGAGGGATCACAAATAATAACTTTATTTACGGATGTCTTTGCTGCCTTGCCAAGTGTCAATAACAACGAGAGGAAATCTGTGTTTACAGCTCTAATAAAGACACTTTGTACACGCTGATAAAACACAAAGATGCCGCCACAGACGTCAAAATAAGACAGATTGAATGTGAATCATCGATTTATCCATAAATGGGGCTTATAAAAACACACACAAATTACCTCTAATCCTTCCAGGCTCCTTTTATTCCCCAGCCAACGTCTTACTCATCGTTTCCTGAGAGCCTGCACCACTGTTTGTTTGGCTTATTGCATCCAAAGGAAAACTGATTAACGTGATGCGTTCAAGGTCCTGCTGCATATTCGGCCACCTGCACTGTAAAAAACTCAAAATCTTGCAAAGTATATTCGTCTAATTTCTAGTCAGACGATGTCGTTACACTTGATATAAGACCTAATAACTGAAGAGGTAGCAATGCAGTGAGATATAGGGTCTTGTTTTTAGACAATGCATCTTCAAGACTCTTCAAAACATCTTATTTTGTATCTCAAATGAAACAAGTTTTTTAAGCTACTGTGATTTTTGTAAAAGATGGTTCATCTTGTTGTAACAAATACAATATACTTGATTTAAAACTACCCCGAAAATCATTTACTGATCCTGGTAAGATATAGTTCAAAATAAGTTTATCACAAGATCTCCTTTATCTAAATATCCCGTGTTATTTCAATAAATCTAACCAAGCAAATGTTCACTTGTTCTACTGGCAGATCTTTTTACTTTTTACAAGCGAAAACACCTTGTTTTCATTATTCTTTTACTTGATTTTGGAGCAGCATTTTTTCCAGTGGGGGTGTCTTTATACCACTTAGAAGTCATTGAGGAGCACCATACAAGAAGCTGGACATACAGTACAGGTGCCTTGCTCATGGGCAATTACGTAGAGTAGCTGTAGTGAAAGAGAATTACGATTTAAAGAGACAGTGTGAAGGATTTGGCGAAATCTAGTTTTTTTGGGTTGCAGATCCAACCACATGAATCGCCCTCTACTCAGTTCTCCAATTACAAAAGCCTCCGGGTTCAAAACCATACACACGTTGTGGTACCTTTAAGGACCTTTATCAAGCTCCAATACCATCCTTACAATAACAATACCTTAGGATCAATTAAACTCCAAAGCCAGAGTGTGTCTGTCCATTCTTAACTACGGTAGAAAAAAGGGCGACGCAACAAAGCAGACTCAGTGACAAGTGACTAGTTATAACATTAACGAAAACAGGACCGTCACTTTCAGGTGATTATACGTCAATAAAAACATGGTTATGAAGATTTTATTTCATGGTTGTTGAAGGCTTGCTTCTGATTGGTCAATTTGGACATTCTAGAGGTCTGCTATCTTTCGCTATCAGACCGTTGCAGTGAAGTCATATCAATTCGCAGAAAGAAGTCCGGTCAATTTACCATTTTATTGGTTTTCTCCATCAGAAAACACAGTGGAATACTTTATGAATATTAATGTTTAGATTAGTTGAGAGCCTGAAACTTGTATTCATGATGGTTATCAACAAGAACGCGGTATTGGCTATTGGCGGTGTTTAAAATTAAAGAAGAAAAATAAACCCTGAATCAGTGCTGCCTTCAATTAAAATTACTGCAATTCTGTCGCCACAGATCCAGCCGTTTGTACGCAGTGGAACGGACTATTTTTCCTTAGCTAAAGCAATAAGATAATTTCTAAATCAGAAAACGTTGGCGTTGGTTTATTTAGTATGTAGCTGTGTAATAAATAGGATAATGTGCTTCGAGGCAGTCATTAACGAAGAAAGAAACCAGAGATTGTAAGAAACATTATCACATTTTCTTTACAAATTCAATTTCAGCAACTACATTTCCCTAAATCCTACACTGGCCCTTTAAAGCAGCACCTCCACACTCTCTTGCTAGCATCAAATCAACCAAATGACCTCACTACAATCAGCAGACAACAGGAGAGAAGACGCTAAAGATCTGAAACATTGAGTCATTGTTTGCTCATCCCCCGATCTGCCAAGCCACTTCTTCGTCTCGGGGGAAATCCTGAGCAGAAAATGACATAATTGCATGGAAGGAAAAAAAGTTTGGATGTCAGTCAGCGCTGATCTGTCACGGTGCTGAAAGAGAAACTGAGGGGCCAAAGATTGAAGAGAGAGGGAATAAAAGAGGGGGAGGTCAGAGGAAAAATGACAGCTCCAAAACAGCCAGGAGACGAGTTTGTTCAACATCATTTTGAGAAAGATAAAAGCAGACAGACAGGAAGAAAGGACCGAGAGACATGTTTGTAGACCAAAACAAAAGCTGTCAGCCGGGGAGAAATGCTCAAATATCTTCTAATATTCTGCTTTATAAAGCCAGGAAGGCCACATCTAAATCATCAACTATCCACTGGAAAAAATACTGCTCCAAAAACAAGTAAATATATAATAAAAACAAGGTGTTTTCGCTTTTAATAAGTGAACAAATCTGCCAATAGAACAAGAACAAAATGGTTGGTAAGATTTCTCAAAGTAATTATTTAGATTAATGAGATATTGTGTTTAGCTGGGAAAACTTATTGTGAACTATATTTGACCAGAATTAGGGAATTTGTAACAAAACAATACAGAAATACTTAGATAAGTTCTGTTTCCTGATGTTCCTCTAAAATAAGATGTTTTTAAGAGACTTTGACTTAAAAAGATGCTTAAGATGCCTTGTCTAAAAACAAGACTTCAGTTATTAAGTCTTATATCAAGTGTAACGACATATTCTGACTAGAAATTAGACTTGGCAAGATTTTACATTTTTGCAGTGTACTATAAAACATCAAACACAATGTGACCCAAAGACTGCGAACATCCGCATCAACGCATCCATTTTACTGTAGAACCAACAAAGAAGAAGCATCGTGGGAACAGATTCTGGATCTGCAATAAGCTGACACTTGTTTAAGTTCAGCGGCTTTGTTTATGATGCAGGGGAAGTTATATCATACAACCTTCAAACACACACACACACACACACACACACACACACGCACGCACGCACGCACGCACGCACGCACGGACACACACACACACACACACACACACACACACACACACACACACACACACACACACACACACACACACACACACACACACACACACACACACACAACCTCACACCATCATTTTATCACCTTCCCCTCACGTCCATTAGGTCCTTAAAACAAATGAAAAAACCTGAAAATTGACCACTTGAGATTAAACTAAATAAGCCTCATGTGTCTGTAGCAGCCATTATAAATAGCCGGCAGATATCAGTGTGACATTCAAATTCTCACAGCAGATAATTAGCTCGTCTACAGCCTCACACACCTCACTGTTTACAGATATATCATCTCTGTTGGCTCCTCCCACTCCAAACTAAAACAAAACAAACTCAAGCTAGATGTGCACCAACAGATCCTTATCATCTCCCCACAGATCGCTTCTCCAAACTGCCTCCAACACATGATGATCTCTGTGTGTGTGTGTGTGTGTGTGGTGTGTGTGTGTGTGTGTGTGTGTGTGTGTGTGTGTGTGTGTGTGTGTGTGTGTGTGTGTGTGTGTGTGTGTGTGTGTGTGTGTGTGTGTGTGTGGGACTCAGCGTAGGCCTGCACAGATTCGTCACACTTCCTCTCTCTCCATTAAACAATCATGACTCAGCTGCTGAGGTTGAGCTGTAATTGGAAGAACTTTCACTCACGATGCTTCAATAACCAGAAACAAGAAGCCTGCCTCTCTAAACAGTGATGGATACGAGTTATTTTAGATTGCAGTTACAGCATTTTAATCAACTGCGAATGACGAGGACTGCAAGGGATGCGATCAGTCCAGAGCAGATCACCAGATCTTGATCCAGCACCTCTGGGATGTGGTGAACCGAGAGATTTGCATCATGGATGTGCAGCCGACCAAATTCCCCAAATTGGGATCAAATAAACGACTTCTTATCTTATCTATCTGTAGCAACTGCGTGATGCTATGAAGAAGAAGAAGGAACCCTTAATCATCCCACAGAGCGGACATTAACATTCTGCAATATATCATTCCAATAGCTTGCATATACACTCTTATTACACTATTTCACTTTTTTTAAACTATTTTTCTTTTTGTATTTACTTTTTAATATTTACTTGCACTATATTTTTCTGTTTATCTGTGTTATTGTGTTGCACTGTTGGAGAAGCCTGTGACCTAAGTTTTTAATCGGCATAACTACTCTGAAGCTATGTTCGTATGACAAATAAAGAACCTTGAACCTTGAACCTAGTGTTAGGAGCAGTGGACTGCCATGTAGCACTTGGTCTTTCAGTGACTTGAACCAGTGACTTTCCGGTTACCAAGCCAAGTCCCTACGGACTTCGCCACCACTGCCCCTCTGCCTATCATGTCAATATGGACTCTGAGGAATGTTTCCAGCACCTAGTTGAGTCAATAATAGGCGCTTTCACACCAAGTACTTTTCCCAGGAATAGTTCCCGGAACTTTTATTTCCTGGAACTATCTAGTTAATCGCGTTCACACCGGAATAAGTCCCTGAGGGAGCCGCTGACGTCACTTCTTCTTCTTCTTCTTCTGCTTTGGGTTTACTGGCAGGCCGCAAACAACTTCACGGCGTATACTGCCACCCGAAGTCCCCGGCCGGAAGTCCCCGGAGTTGGGGACTGGCTTCAGTAGAAGCTGCTGGGACTCCCAGCAGCTTCTACTGAAGCCTTCCAAGTAAATCGCCAGAACGCCGACACCTCCTCATCTCCACCGCTCCCATGTTTTCTTTTGTGTTGCCATAAGTTAGTCTCTCTGCGTTTGTGCGCTGGGCTAATGCTAATGCTAATAATGCTAATGCTAGGATAATAAAATGGCGGTTTCACAAAACCTTTTGGGAGTTTTACGGGGCGTGGTTTGCAATCCGCCCAGCCAATCAGAAATGGGAACCTTTTTCTCCCACGAAAGTACCTGCTCTCTAGCAGGGACTGAAAAGGGGGTGAAAAGGTTCTCATTAACTAAGTTCTAGTTCCGGATTTTTTTGGTGTGAACGCAAAATCCCAGGAACTATCGGAACTATACTGGGAAAAGTACTCTGGTGTGAAAGCGCCTATTGCCACAAAGACTTAAGGTAGGACTGAAGGCAAAAGGGGGTCCAGCCTGGTACTAGCTAGGGATGCCAGCGATTATTCGATTATTCGATTATTCGTTACAGTCTCCATAATCGAATATTATTTTTAAAAATCGATTTTATTAATATATTTTTTTATTAATATTTATGTTTTTCTTTTTTTTCCTGGTTTGGTTTCAACCAAAATATAGACTAATGCTAATAATAGTAATAGTATTAATAATTGTAAATGACCATTGATCACACCACCAGTTTGTTTTACTGTAAACTTGGAGGAAGCCAGCAGCGCAGAGTGCTGCAGCCTGCTACACACCGACCCCGCCCCTCCCCTCTCCGTCGTGGAAGGAGGCGGTTTCCTTGAGTTTATGGCAAACGTGGAACCAGATTACAGGGTCCCGGGCCGTACTCTTATCAACTGTCTCAAAGGTGTCGATAACCACCGACGGGTGGACGGCACTCACAACTGAATCCTATGTTACCATAACCTGACATTATATCGATAGTGAATGGGAGATGAAGAGTGCGGTTAATTTAGCTGAGAGGCTCCGCAGTGCTCTGTGCCCTCGGAAAGGGTTTTTTCGGCGGCAGGACTAATCCTTAACCGGCTGCGCTCTCGCCTACACCCATACATACACACATAAAGTAGGCTATTTATTTAATTTATTTCAATGATGCTATTATTAATACTGAAGAGCCCTTTTGTACCATGTACACGTTCCAGTAAAAGAAAACAACGGAATACCATTTGTCAGTGTTTTTTTTTTTCCTCCTCCCCGGGGGGGGGGGGGGCGATTAATCGATTAATATTCGCCAGGGCTGTCCGATCTTCGATTTTGGTCATGGTCAGTTTCTGGCATCCCTAGTACTAGCAAGGCGTACCTAATAAAGTGGCTGGAGTGTGTATAAAGCCCTAAACTCATGGCAAACACTGTTCGTCTGAAATAACTAATCAATCAGCGGCCCACCAACCTGCTGGAGGTGTCTGGCCTTTGTTGTTTGTGTACAAAAGCTCATTTATAATCCCGTTTTATATGCAGCACAGAACACATGTCTGTTTGCTTTCGATCGGGGCTGCCATCTGCTTGTTGAGAAACAAATTAATGTAGATGGCTGGATTAATGGCTTTTTGATTGGTTGCCAGTAGCTGTGGGTTTTTTTTTTTTTACCAACGCTCCTCTCAGAGGACGAGGAACGGGACAGCGACTCCACGCCCGGACACTTATAGACGCATTCAGGCTGATAAACTCTGATTGTTTCTAAACTTCTGATGAGCCAGGCCTTTGGAGCTTTCAGAAAAACACACAGAGGTTTGATTCGTGTCATTAGCTTCATGAGGGCTTTACTTGTTAAGATGTTAAAGTGCAGGCAGAGCTAAATCAAATATCATCCCTACTTTATCGGACATTTCAATCTTGCTCTATCAAGTGTTATTCCATTACGACGCTCAATGACATGGTATATTTCTATCGGATATGCTGCAATAATATTGACAAATCAGGTATTAATACTGCAATATATATATAAGACATGTCTACTTTAACCTGTTAAGCCCCGAGCCTGTTTTTCAGGTTTCAGGCTCGAAAATGACATGCCCAAAACAAATGACTACAACTTCACTTCTAAAAGAGTTATATGAATAATTTCTTTTATCAAAGTAAGGTTACATCTGTGAGTTGGATGTAGAAGTGTCAGAATCAATTTTCTCAGTCAGAGTAAATTCAGATGGAACATAATAAAAAAAGGTAAATTCTTACCTCCGCCTAAAGAAAAAACATTACTTATAGTGAAAACCACCCTTGAATGATGGGATGGTAGACTAAAAGCTTTAGGAATCCAAACTATAACATATAATAAGTACCCTGTATCAAGATTGAGGCAAAACAAGTTAAATTTGACCTTTTTAGAGAGGTTTAGCAAAGTTCCAGGCGGAATAAGCTTTCGGCACATTTGGGTACATCTGGTTCCATCAGTGCCAATTGACCTTTTTCAGGTACCAGACTATACAAATTATGTATTACATTGAATTATCACCATAGGTATTCATTCCATTAAAATAAAAAAAATTAATAAAAAATAAAAAATAAAGTTTTTTTTTTTTTTTTTTGTGAAAAAAAAAGACCCGCCGACGGGGGCTTTGGGGCTTTAAATATAACTTTGCGCAGCTGCTTTTATTCAGTATAAAATAGCTTGCGTTTAAATTGTATTAGTCTTTCTTTTGTATGTTATCCTTTCACTATGCGATGGACTTTTTCTTAGTGTTTTATTATTATTATAAGGTGCTCAATTTGACCAAAGAAACTCCAAATCCTCCACAGTCTGTGTGTTTTCTATAGTACTTCTAAACTGTGATAAGTTAGCCGTACTTCAGTTTCATATGACAACTTTCTTTTGATATTTTTTAGATGTTATCACTGTGTTGCAAACTACAAATAGGAAAGGTTGTGTACAGTATACTCTCACTTCTAACCCACTTGATTTCAGGTCAATACCCCCCCTTTTACTGTTTTGTATGTATATTTCCTGTCATTTCATGTATTATAAAATGCCTTAATGTAATACCAGTTGCCCTAAATAAACTAAAATGAAGTTGTGTTAAGTTACTGTGTGTCGGTAAGAAGGCATCATGTTAAAAAAAACACCCTAAAAACACAATTAAGACATGAATCTGATCATTTTAAACCATACAGAATTATTAATGACCCAGGTTATTAACGCTGAACTACACTTCCCCTGATATAGGCGAGTCAGGTGAAGGATTTTGTTAAATTTGCTTGAAATGTTTTCCCTGCAGTGTCCAGCAGAGGGCTCCACCTCACTGACCCTCTTCCTCTTCCTCTCTCTTCCTCTCAGAGCCTTGCTGAAGAGCTGCAAATAAACTCAAAAATCATCTCTGTTTTTCGAGGGACGGCCGGACACTTTGAACTCAGAGAGGCTTCGGCTCTGTGGAAACAAATGAGGCAGATTTCCTGTAAGCCATAAACCAGATCCTCATGTCCAGAATGAAGCAGCAGGCCGTCATGATGCATGAAATGCCCCTTTAAAAGCTTTTAAAACTCACTTTTATGAAGAGTTATAAAGCAGAACAAACTGAAAATACAGAGCATTTGGAAAGAAAAGGCAAACTAAATATACCCAGACTGTAAAAAGAGTTATAATGGCTTTGTTTTGGTATAATAAGAAGCTCAATGTTGGTTTGTTATGGGGATATGTGTTTGTGTAAGGACTATATATAGTAACATTGTTGATTTTCACAATAAGCTTTTACCTATGACTGTGCAACGTGGACATGTGTTATTGTTGAGGAAGAAAACCAGATCCAAAATTAATGGAGTCCCACTTTGTCTGAAGACAGATATCTCGTTCTCACTTAAAATCTCTTGGAAGATAGTTCTGTACTCAATTGAACTGAAAGATGAAGTAAGAGCACAGCAAAAGGATGCATCAGAAAGTATGATGTCTGCAGAACAATCCCATATAGAACCAATCGTTTTGTAACCTTAAAAAAACACATGTATTAACCGTGAATATATGTGTTTATAATCGGTGTAAAAATGGTTTGTTACTCACTATTAGGTGATCACTATATGTATGCGTGCATTAAATACCTATAAGAGCACAGAGGAGTACACACACACACACACACACACACACACACACACACACACACACACACACACACACACACACACACACACACACACACACACACACACACACACACACACACACACACACACACACACACACACACACACACACACACACACACACACACACACACACATCACAGTGATGGCGACATTATTCCCTGATGATGTGTACTATGGTCCAGAGCTCTCAGCATGACTAGCTGCTACTGCAAGATTAAGATCAAGATATAAGATAAGAAATACTTTATTGATCCCAATTTGAGAAATGTTTGCGTTGCATAAGAAGACATGGCATTGTACAACACAAATTAAAAGACAACATCTCATGCTCAGGCTTATTATAAACAACCACCTTGGGTATAAGCATGAAAAAGACTCTCTCTTTATCCTACTACGATCATTCAACTTATCTTGTCTCTTTTCATTTGATATTCCTTTGTTTTTGATTGAACAACAATGACCATTTACCCCTTCAATCACCTCCACGTGCAGACAGGAAGTTCAAACCCATCATATGCACCCAGCCGCCAAAGAGCAACCACAAACAGGCTGTAAACCTGACATTTACTGTAAATGTGGAACTGATGTGTGAAACATCTGGGGCCGAGCTGGAAGTGTGTGACTCGGCGCTGAGTCACAGGTGAGATATGCTGAGTCACGTGACTTCTCTCTCCTTTCAGTCGGCGACAGACTGTGAGTCGCTCCTTCATGCCTTGTGTGTCACTGTATAGCCATTAGATTTCTGTTTCTAAATCACTTATTTCTCCTTCATCATTGATTGTGTTTGGAGATTTCCAATTGAAGCGTTAATGTACAATTTGTTTGAATCTAGATACTGGTTTTGTTTCTACAAGGGCTAGGGAAGAGGATGAGGGACACATGAGAAAGTATTTTAGGATTTTAGATGTGATGAAAAAGAAAACATTTTTGGGAGTTTTCTGACTTTAATCACAGAATTCTGAGGAACAATTCAGAGCTCTTCCAAAAACAACATCCCAAAATATGTTTTCTCATGTTTCCCTTATCCTCTTCCGTAAAGGGCTTCAGCTCACACTAACCATTATTAGATCAGTATGTTGGTCTATAAGGTGTCAGTGAAAAATGCAGCATGAAAGCTTCTTTATTTGACTTCTTTCTCACTTGTTTTCACTCCTCTTCCCCTCGATGTGAACAGGCTGTAATGTGCAGCTGTTACAGCAGAGGTGAGAGTTCACTCAGCCGTCGCTCCGCCAGGATTTCCTTCTTTTACTTTTGGAGAGGAAACATCCTGAGGTGCCTCTGTCGAGTGGGAAACAGCTGTGTCTTAACAGATTCATGGAGACTGAACACACACTCGTACACACACTTGTACCATCACTGTGTTACCTGCTGATGGCCTCTGACAGGAAACAACACAGGTATCAGTCTGCATGTACTGCACTGACACACACATTCAAACGCACGCACGAACGAACGCACGCACGCACGCACGCACGCACGCACGCACGCACGCACGCACGCACGCACGCACGCACGCACGCACGCACGCACGCACGCACGCACGCACGCACGCACGCACGCACGCACGCACGCACGCACGCACGCACGCACGCACGCACGCACGCACGCACGCACGCACGCACACACACACACACACACACACACACACACACACACACACACACACACACACACACACACACACACACACACACACACACACACACACACACACACACACACACACACACACACACAGCTATCAAAACAAAGTCCAGACAGACAGGGGAAACAGAGTGAATGTATCTGTGTGTCAATGTGTGTTTGTCCAAGAGGAGAAAATGAGGCAAGAGGTTGGCTCTGAGAGAGAGGGGTAGAAAAGTGTGTGTGTGAAAGAAATCTGATATTCTTCCTGTGTTTAAGTTTTATTTAAGTGGCAATCTGAAGATCTATTGTCGAAGGAGGTAAGAGAAAGATAAGTGGGCCTATTACATTGATGGAAGTATTGTATAATGTGATATCAAGTACTACAAACTGGGTGTCTGTGGGAACATTCCCCAAAATATGCTGTATCACAGTTTCCCAGTTTCCCAGTTTCCCAGTTTCCCAGTTTCCCATTGCAAACTATGGGAAAACCTAAAGGTCATCTTTCAAAAACAGGATTTGTGGACATACCTGACAAAGCATCAATTCAGATTCAGTTAGGTTTGGGTTCAAATCTATGGTGGCTGAAAGGTGCCAATGGCCTAAAACTATTCCACTAGGAAAGACACGAAAAGGATGCAATTATAAAAACACAAATAAGTGAAACTCGCACGTTATCTTTGGTGTGATTGCATCCTTAAACTCCAAACCATTCTGTAGTTCAGCCGGGTAAAAGTTGGGATTTTTAAAAAACATCTATTTGAGCCAAACAAATACAGGCATGTTGTTTTTTTTACGAGTGAACCTGCAGGACATGCAGCCGGGGCAGAAACGAAAACACAGGAGCTATTTTTGACCTGAGTCAGGTTGACAAATGGCCTGGGCTTTTCCAATCCCCTCTGGCTGCGTTCCTTACAAGTCCTGATGCACAAACAGAACACAACACAGCCTGTACTGTGTCTCTCCAATCGCTGCAAGGTCGAGACAAACGCTGCCAATTCTGCTCACATGCATCTTAAGCAGAGGCTTTCTTTGTAACCTGCAAGAAAAAAGGCGACACTTTTAGAGATCAGTGCAGCGACGGGGCTTTTTTCCTCCTCCTTGTTCTTCAGAGGGGAATTTGAGAAGCTGCTTTCAAAGGGGAAAGGCTGCAGGATCTTTTTTAAATCATCATGTCAAGCTTTAGAAACCTCAGGGGCCTTGATCACAGCTCGTCTAAAATCTCTTTTTAAACCGGGAATTAACAGCAGCAGCATTCCCCTCTGTAGCCTATTAGCTTCTCTAATTACCACAAGGCGAAAGGTGGTGGGGGGGGTCAGGTTACAAGGACCCTGACAGCTTTATTTATCACCCGTTCATAATGGATTCGAAGTGACAGCAGCTTCAGTCTGCTGGCAGGGTCAAAGACAGACAACTCACGCCCAGACAGCTTTGTTACTGGGTCAGAAACTGGGGAAGAAGTGAGCGAGAAGTAAGGAAAGTGAGGCGAAGTGGACGAGGGACATTTCCCTTCTCTCCCAGGAGTGAGAGTGACGGAGAGAGATGTGTCTGTGACGAGACAGCGAGCATTTTTCCAGTCTATTTGCCCTGCGTCTAGACGAAGAGTCAACGGGACAGGCCCAATAAAAACCTGGATATTACAGCAGAGAGCGGGTGAGACTGAGTCCAACACTCTGCTGAAAGGCTGCTCTGTGGACGGGACGAGGACACTGAACTCCAGGGAAAGACATTATGAAAGAAAACGTATCATCAAAAGGGAACAGGGATTTAAAGAGGCCTTATTCTACTTTAGGGTTTTCCATTTCCTGTAGTGTGTTATATGGGTTTTAGTGCACTACATACACCTGAACATCAGCAGGAGAGGACTCTTTAAAGTAGAGACACTACATACTGATATACACCTGAACATCAGCAGGAGAGGACTCTTTAAAGTAGAGACACTACATACTGATATACACCTGAACATCAGCAGGAGAGGACTCTTTAAAGTAGAGACACTACATACTGATATACACCTGAACATCAGCAGGAGAGGACTCTTTAAAGTAGAGACACTACATACTGATATACAACTGAACATCAGCAGGAGAGGACTCTTTAAAGTAGAGACACTACATACTGATATACACCTGAACATCAGCAGGAGAGGACTCTTTAAAGTAGAGACACTACATACTGATATACACCTGAACATCAGCAGGAGAGGACTCTTTAAAGTAGAGACACTACATACTGATATACACCTGAACATCAGCAGGAGAGGACTCTTTAAAGTAGAGACACTACATACTGATATACACCTGAACATCAGCAGGAGAGGACTCTTTAAAGTAGAGACACTACATACTGATATACACCTGAACATCAGCAGGAGAGGACTCTTTAAAGTAGAGACACTACATACTGATATACACATGAACATCAGCAGGAGAGGACTCTTTAAAGTAGAGACACTACATACTGATATACACCTGAACATCAGCAGGAGAGGACTCTTTAAAGTAGAGACACTACATACTGATATACACCTGAACATCAGCAGGAGAGGACTCTTTAAAGTAGAGACACTACATACTGATATACACCTGAACATCAGCAGAAGAGGACTCTTTAAAGTAGAGACACTACATACTGATATACACCTGAACATCAGCAGGAGAGGACTCTTTAAAGTAGAGACACTACATACTGATATACACCTGAACATCAGCAGGAGAGGACTCTTTAAAGTAGAGACACTACATACTGATATACACCTGAACATCAGCAGGAGAGGACTCTTTAAAGTAGAGACACTACTTACTTTCATCAACTAAACTTTGAGAGCTCAATGCTAAAGTTAGCCTCAGTAAACGCTCTACTATTAGCTTCCATGAAATGGGGCAATTAGAAGTCATAAGCAGCGCAGAGAAGAAACTCCACAGTTTCCTGAATCCTGTCCAAGGGATAAATACATAAATTAAACATCAATTTTGGATGCCGAGGATCAAAGTATGCTGGGGGTGTTTGATGTAGGCACGGGTTGAAATGTGCATCATTCAAAAGGGAGTTCAGTGTGTGTGTGTGTGTGTGTGTGTGTGTGTGTGTGTGTGTGTGTGTGTGTGTGTGTGTGTGTGTGTGTGTTTGTGTGTATTCTGATTAATGTACATCCAGCGATCAAACGATGGTCGGACTGGAGCTGTCTGTGCTGCAAAAAGCATGACCACGAGCCTCTGAAACTCTACAACATCTGGACGCTGAGTTAGGCACCAAAACTAGGTTCAATTAATGTAAGAAATGCATGCAAAGTCTGAAGAACACTCACAACACACACACACACTGTAAACTGATGTGTCTAAGCTTAGGATTTCCATTGAATAAACTCAAAAACAGCATGGTCTGTAAACGTGTAATAAAGAGAGGGATGAGGTCACGGCTCTCCGGTTTGAGAGTCAGCAGAGTTACGGATAAACAATGATTGATTTGTTTTCCCTTATTTAGCTGGAAAAAAAACCCAAGAGGTGCAGAGCTGATCAGACGCGACGATCGATTGTTTGCCTTGCAGAGAGGAAATTACAAAAAATGACAGTGTGTGTTTTGAGTTTGTTTACGAAGCATTTTTCTACAACTACCAACCATTTTTCCATTTAGAAAGAAATGAAGGTGAGGAATTCACAATGCACAGCAAGTTGTGTACTCTGTGTATACAAACAGCTCTTAATGTATCTGGGAAAGTCACTGCAGAGATGTTTCTCTACATCAACAATGCAGCACAAAGCTCAACAAACCTCATGGGAGAACCTAAAATCTATCGCTGAGAAGACGAGATCTTGGCGAAAACATGTGGGAAAAGTTTCTGTACTGCTATAAAAATTGCTTTTAAAGCATTTCAACTTTGTTTAGCAGACAATAGAGAAGAGAACAAAATAGTTAAGATCAAACGTGGGTTATAAGAGATGAAGAAGCCATAGTACAGCAAAGAAACTATATTAAAGCCTTTGTTTTCTACACATTATAGTGTATGTTAAGTTTACAAATGCTCACAGCTGGGAGGTCCTCAAAGGTTGGAAGGATGCACCTTGCCCCAACACACTGAAAAACAGCACTTGTGTCCATATGCATGCTCACATTATATCAACAATCAATAAAATAGTCCTCAAATGCAAAGCGAGCGAAATGAAAGTGAAAGCGGGACAGAGGGATGAGAAGGGGAGAGGAGAGATAAGGAGAGGAAGCAATACTTCTTTGATCAAACCTCGTGATGGTTCTGGCAGAGCAGAGCAGGCGATAGTGAGTGTTCAATATTTCTGTATTCAAGGATAATGTGCCTGGTCTGAAGTGATCTCCTGTCTCTACAAATTCAACAACAAATGAGGGCGTAGTAAGCTGACGCAGTGACATCAGCTCCTGCCTTTTACTCCTATGTCCTGTATTTTAAACTTGGAACAACTTTCTTTTCTAAAGCGATATCACCAAACTGGGAGACAAAGATGGATTCAAGATTTATTTTTACAGCACCTGCACTTACACTCTACATTGTTACATCATTCCTGTACTGTTTTATGTTTAAAAAATAACAACTCGTGTCTCTTAAAGTAGCCTGCACTTAAGCAGTGTGCAATGATATGTTATGCTGTCAGCTAAAATGGGCAAAAGAAGGCCCATTTAATAACCATCCCCCTACCTTCTTCCTTCAGTCAGGCTAATGTGAAGACACAGAGAATAAGAACACAGCGTCTTTCTGATTTACTTCCACAACATTACGTGGATATATATATTCCCAATGGAGACCCCGAGTACCCCTCCCTGCAGCTGTACATTTTACAAATAAATATAACTTATACAATTTCTTGGAGGCTATAATCCAAAGTGCTTTTCAGTATGGAAGGTGTGGATCCAGAGGGAACCCCCAACCCTTATTATATTCCATTATATATCCCCAAAACCCCCGGCCTCGCTCCGTTTGTTTTAAAGAGCAGATGAAAACCATCTCATTACAGCAACACGCACGCACGCGCGCGCGCGCACGCACGCACGCACGCACGCACGCACGCACACACACACACACACACACACACACACACACACACACACACACACACACACACACACACACACACACACACACACACACACACACACACACACACACACACACACACACACACACACACTGTGATCAGGTCAGCGTAGCGAGTGTGTGTTCAGCATAAAGAGCTCAGACGGTGTGTGTGACGTTCTTTGTTTTTTTTTTGCTGCCAAATTGCTTTTCTAAAACAATTTATTCTGTTCTGCTGCAGCAGTTTTTGCCATTTTAACACTTTCTGGGAATATATGAGATGCATCTCGTTTATGATGAGCTGGCGTCTTTCCAAACCCTGCAATACAACATGTTCCCGTTTCTTTTCTTTGAAATGTGTGTATTGAAAGGGATCTGTCTGATCAGTTCGATGTGTCGGTTAGCTTCACAAACGTGGATGGAAACGGTTCTGTGTGAAAGAGAGACTTCCAGCTGTAAAAGTAGAAGTACTCAGATCTTGTACTTGAGTAAAAGTAGAAGTACTCAGATCTGGTACTTGAGTAAAAGTAGAAGTACTCAGATCTTGTTCTTGAGTAAAAGTAGAAGTACTCAGATCTTGCACTTGAGTAAAAGTAGAAGTACTCAGATCTGGTACTTGAGTAAAAGTAGAAGTACTCAGATCTTGTTCTTGAGTAAAAGTAGAAGTACTCAGATCTTGCACTTGAGTAAAAGTATAAGTACTCAGATCTGGTACTTGAGTAAAAGTAGAAGTACTCAGATCTTGTTCTTGAGTAAAAGTAGAAGTACTCAGATCTGGTACTTGAGTAAAAGTAGAAGTACTCAGATCTTGTACTTCAGTAAAAGTAGAAGTACTCAGATCTTGTACTTCAGTAAAAGTAGAAGTACTCAGATCTTGTACTTGAGTCAAAGTAGAAGAACCAGAGTGTAGGAATACTCTGTTACAGTAAAAGTCCTGCATTCAAAATGTTACTCAAGTAAAAGTAGAAAAGTATTCTCATCAAAATATAGTGAAAGTAGCGACAGTAAAAGTAGTCATTGTGCAGATTGGTCCATTTCAGAATAATATATATGATATGTTTTATAATGATTGATCATGAAAGTGTTCTCAAAGCTGGTAAAGGTGCAGCTAGTTTGAATGACTTTGTATACTGCAGGGTAGCTTGTGAATTTACTCCAGGTGGAACTAAAGTCTGATTTAACACTTGATTATATTTCACATCATTCATCCACATCTGTGAAGTAACTAAAGGTGTTAAATACATGTAGTGGAGTAAAAGTACACCATTTACCTCTGAATTGTATTGGAGTAGAAGTACAAAGTACCTCAAAATGCTAGTTAAGTACAGTACTTGAGTAAATGTACCTAGTTACTTTACATCACTGCTATACTTTATATTGATACAGAAATCATTTTTAGTTTACATCAACCATCTGAGTATTACCCAGAGACGCATCTGGTCAAGAGTCTGTCCAAACTAACTGATTTCTGCAGAGTTTCTATCTGAGTTTCTGGTCCTTCTGTTCCTCTCTGAGCCTTTTCCATGCCATCCATCATCCTCTGAGGTCACCGCAGCCTTTCCACTGAAATATTCTTGGCAGAGCGAGAAAAACAAAACATCAGGGCAACATTTTAACTGGCTTTGATGGGGGATACAAACGGAGGAAAAATCTGCTTTTTTACAGAAAAACCATGATATTTTTCTTTAAAGAGAATGGGCAACCCCTTAATTATCACTAAAAACCCAGAATGTTCCACATGCTTTGAGGCAGCGTGACGTCAAGATGTGTCTCTGTTGGAAATGAGACTAAATCATCAGAAACCAGTGAGTCATTTTGACCCATAAAGACGGGACGGCTCTGAAACCTTAACCCACAGGCGAGCTGCTTTTCGTGGAGCGTGTCAGTAATTCACCCCCACCATCATGGAGAAAGTGATATTTTGCAGCCACAGGGGAATAACCCCCCATCACCGCAAAACCTCATCTTAATACCCTAATATACAGAGAGGCCTGTAGAAAAGGGAGGGGGATGAAAAGAGACTTATATCAAAATGTCTTCAAAGGCTACTCTCAGATCAGTTTGTAATGAAACTCAGCCAGCTGGCGCATGCACTTCAATGTTGAGCTCTAATTTGAAATGCCAAATTGAATTGGGATTGAACCGATGCCCCAGCTGGAAGCATCGTCCGACCTGATTGGTTTAACCTTGATGATACAATACAAAAAACAAATGTTCTGAAATCACAGCAGCTAACATTTTTGATAATAGTTTATTCGACTTAAATACCCCACCAGAGCTTCAGTAAAAAGGATATCAAGCTGGCAGAAAATATCAGAGAGAAAGGAGGTTGCTGGTTCAAAACAGCCAGAGTGACCTCACACACTCAGGTACACACACACACTGAGCTCACACACTCAGGTACACACACACTGAGCTCACACACTCAGGTACCCACACACTGAGCTCACACACTCAGGTACACACACACTGAGCTCACACACACTCAGGTACACACACACTGAGCTCACACACTCAGGTAAACACACACTGAGCTCACACACACTCAGGTACACACACACTGAGCTCACACACTCAGGTACACACACACTGAGCTCACACACTCAGGTACACACACACTGAGCTCACACACTCAGGTAAACACACACTGAGCTCACACACACTCAGGTACACACACACTGAGCTCACACACTCAGGTAAACACACACTGAGCTCACACACTCAGGTAAACACACACTGAGCTCACACACTCAGGTACACACACACTGAGCTCACACACACTGACCTCTCACACACTCAGGTACACACACACACTGACCTCTCACACACTCAGGTACACACACACTGAGCTCACACACACTGACCTCTCACACACTCAGGTACACACACACACTGACCTCTCACACACTCAGGTACACACACACTGAGCTCACACACACTGACCTCTCTCACACACTCAGGTAAAAGCAATATGGATTTAGTCATCACATGTTTTTACTTATTTACTAATAACTGTTACTGATTCTTAAAATGGATGTTGATGGATCCAAGATATCCCTGAGAAATCTGTTCTCTAATCTAAAACAATAAAAACCCATGGTATAGCTGCAGGTAAGAGGTCCGTCCTAAAGTGCAGCAGGCAGACCTCAGGGCCTGAACCTTGGCCCCCGAACATTTGTCAAACAAACTCTCAGTAATGCATGTGTGGATCTGTGAAAGCCTCACTTTACCCCGAGCCTCGCAGGAATGCAGCAGCAGAGAGTTTCCAGTGAAGCACATCAAACGCTGACATGCTCAATTACTCCTGAACACTGAGGGAACCCGAGCTGTCCGTCACTGGTGTTAGGAGCAGGAATACGATCAATGCGTCAATCAGAAATAATGAGAGAGAGGTGATTCATTTATTATCTGCATTTACTTTTCTTTCCTACTCTTATTCACTCTCTCAACTCCCAATGACTCGTCGCTCAGAGGTTTAATTAGGCTCATCACTTTGACGCGTTTCAAGGGAAGAGGCCATACTGAAGTTATGGTTTAATGATGTCGAATGAAGACAATAAAACAAACAACAACAGGACCAAGCGGTCAACAAAAAAAGTTAAAACCAGCTCAACCTTTTTGTCACACAAACAACAGGTAGACTAAAAAAACCATAAAACATTCAAATGCGACACATGCCAGAAGTGATAATTAAATACAAACGTGTGCAATCTAGACTAATAATGATAATAAATTAAATAATAAACTCAGGATAAATAAGCCTTTTGCCTCCTACACCCAGGGCAATATAAAAACATTCATCTGTTTACATCTTGCAAATTATTTCTCTACATATCACATTCCATTTACTTGTATACAGACTCTTCTGGCACTGTTTCTATTCTATTTGTATCTACTTGCACATCTCAAAACATTCTCTTGCACTATTCTATCTGTTTTACGACTGTTGGAGGAGCCTGTGATTTCAGTTTGACAATAAAAGCCTTGAATTGAATCTTGAATATACTTCCAGTTGCACAAATGACCAAAATGTATCTGCAGGACTGTTGATCGATAATGATGTTAAGTTTAGTTAAGTGTTTTTATCTTTGTCTTGTGACTTTCCCCTTTATTTTTGAATAGTAACCTTCCCTCTCGTTTCAGATACTCTGACCTCCCTTCCTTGTGTGTCTCCCACTCCTGTGATTGTCGACCCCGCCCCTGATTGTTTCCACATGTTCCCCATTACCTGGTGTATCTATTGTCCTCGTCTCCCTTTGTCCTGTGCCAGTTCGTTTCGTTCCTTGTGACAACAACCAGTATTATCTATCCAGGAATACTCCCAAGCAGAGCTTCGAGCCGCGTCTTATTTAAAGGGGACCTATCATGCAAAATGCACTTTTGTACGTCTTGTATACATGAATATGTGTCCCCGGTGTTCCAGGGAACTCACCAAGTGTCAGAAAACACAACCCTCTCTATTTTCCTCCATACCCAAATCTCTAAAAAAGGGGCTGCAACGGATCTGATAAAAACTGATCCAGATTTGAACACTGTCCTGACGTCAGTAAAGTGGCGCTACGGCTATTGGGCCAACTCCACCAATCAGGAGGAGACAGCCACGGCCATTGCCGTTCGAAAGCGCTGGAGACGCTGTAGTACATATGCCAGGCCTGTAGATGGTGCTGTTCTCACAGAATCAGCTCTTGCAAAAACAGGGGTAAAAAATGTCAAATTGAGCAAAATGAGGCATGGCTAAAATGCATGATCTGTTTGGTATTTTGAAAAAGAAAAAGTATAAATATGCCTTATATAGGTATGGTCCTACACTATATTATTCAAATATAGCATGATAGGTCCACTTTAAGTATTTTGTCATTCATGCTCCTAGTGTTTTTCCTCGTTAAGAGTGATTTTGTTTTTTGTACCATTATAGTTGAGCTTTGGTTTGAATAAACCTTTTTTTGTACCTGTGTGAGTTGTGCATTTGAGTTCAAACCCGTTTACTCAGTCGTAACAGAAAAGGGAAGAAGTGAAACCAAGTCTTTACACACACATTGGTAAACACATCTATTGGCATGTATATACTGTAGACTTTTTGCACTACTTTTTATTTTGTATTTTTGTATTGTATTATACATGTTGCATCGTTGGAGCAGCTCAGGTCAGAATAAGTCCATTGCCATTTCTACACTCTTTGTGCACATGACAATAAAACCTTTGAATTTGACATTTCTGATCTCAAACGGGACTCCTAAATCTCCAGGTTTCTATTCTAGTCTATGACATACTTAGTTAACAAGCGTTCTCTCGAGTCTCTTCTGGTGAAGCTCAGCTCGTGTCTTCCTGTAACTGAACGGTGCCAGCAGGTAAACACAATTATCCCGCTGTAAAAAAAGACGAACGGCATGTCTGTAATTGTCAAAAGAATGAAGCGCTGAGAACAAAAAGGCGTCTTCTTTGCACTTAAACAGATTATGGTTTAACATGCTCTGCCTTTATGTTGAACAAAGCAGAGGGTAAGCATGTTTGTTTCACATCATTAACCACCACCACTACTAATGCTCCGAGACAAATCTGCTCCCCACAATGTCACTGATAAGCTTTATCACACAATCAAACATGTGCCTAGCTCTAATTACGATATCAAAGTCTCAACACGGGGTCTTTTATCTCTCCCCCACCGCAGCTAATTGAATCCAGAGCTGGATCTAGAGATCTAGTGAGTGTGTCAGTGGATTATTAGGGTCTGTCACCACAGTTTCCAAATGACTCCTTCTCGATATCCGCCTGATAACGTTTTTCTTCCTGCTCCACAATCCCTCATCTCTGTCGCTGTGTGTCGAGCAGGAAATGAGAGCAGATGTAAAACACGACGGTTCGCTGACTTCAGACCCCCTTTTTTGTTTGTTTGCCCATTGTTAGCTTGTTTATCTGATGAAAATAAGAGAGTTTTAATTTGGAAAACAAAACACAGCCCTTGGGTTTCTCTGTCTCTTTGTGAATCTTTCATATCCTCATTTTGTTTTGACTATCTCCCCTCCACAATATGTTGTTTGTTGGTCTTGTTTTCCTTCGATCCGTTCTGGGTTGTTTTTCCAGTCTTGACACATGTTAGCATTCACCAATTCACACACACTTCAGAAGCAGAAGCTGCCATACAAGATGCCACCTGCTCATCAGCAGAGAGGAACATTCACACACACTAGGACATCAAGATCAATCTGGGATTCAGTGTCTTGCACGAGGAAGCATTGCCCACCTGATTGGTCAATGTAAAAGCAGTTTTCTTGCAGCCATGTTTTGCCAAAGATCTTGAATTTTCACAGAAGGTCGTGCGGCCTGTTGCGATCAGATTAGAAGTCGAGCTGTTGTGTGGAGAGGCAACACGACCCTCTCTTTTGCTTCTTGGGCTTTTGGTGTTAAGTGTATGTCAGTGGCTCTAATACGTTCTGTAATTAACCTAAAACCTCTTCCCTGTATTTCATAGAAACAGGGTTAGGTTGAAGAGCAACCAGACACTGATGATCTAGACCAGTGGTTCTCAACTGGTGGGTCGTCGCGGACCCGTTTCGAGTGGGATGTGTGAATGAAGAAAAAAAAATAGAATTTATTTTTTTTGATTTTTTTTTTTTTGGGGGGGAAAAAGTCAAACTTTTATTTTGAAAGCCCGATTTTCTAACGCTGTGCATGCAGTAGGCGTTGGACTGGAAGTACCGGAGACCATAAACGTTTTTGAAAACTTCTGTCACGTACAGTAGTGATCATCTTCTCATTAAACATCTTTGCTGATGTCTACCCTTACCCACAATGTATAGTAATTCTCACAGACTATCTCCTCTTTACTCTTCTCTCTGTGAGGAGCAGCAGGTTCAGCTTCAGAACAAAGTGAAAAACAAACAATGGCATAAAATATTATTAATATGTCGGGTAGTAATAGATTTATTTATTTTCTTCTCAGAGTGTACCAGAATGTGTAGTTTATATGTAACTATTTCTAAAAATCTCCTGGGGGAGAATCCCCTCAGACCCCCTTCTGGGGTTGGGTTTTCAGCATGTGGGGCTTTGTATGTTATACAGTTCAGCTTTGATTCCATCATCTCATTAAAACTTTTTTTAAAGCATACTTTAGTTCTGTGAAGGGATATAAGGGATATATGCACTGTACTTCACTTTAATTAATATTGTATGCTGAAAAGCGTATATATTACAGCACGATCTTTTGTTGAATAGATTTGAGTGGTTCAAAATGTTGGGTCGCGATTTATTGACAAAGTAAAAAGTGGGTCCTGAGGCCTGACCAGTTGAGAACCACTGATCTAGACGTCTCTCACTAACTACATGCATACCAACAAGCACATAGTACACCGTTTATGTCCAGTGAAACCAACACACTAACAAAGAAGAACATGCTAATCCTTAAGTCCTCAATAAGTCTTAAGTCTCCTCTCTTGCTTTTCCTTTCTCATGACCTCCAACAGGGTCAACCACCTCGTCTCCGAGGGGCATCTTCCTCTTCCTCCTCCTCCTCTTTCCTCACTTCTGAATGCTAACAGAACGGTTGCAACACAGGAACTCCTGCTGGCCGAGGCAATCCCTCCTCGCAGAGCAAGCATGTCTGTGGAAATGCATTGTGATTCACTTCTAACTATGGGGTGTGCAAGATAAGGATGATAAGATACAGACTGGTGTGTAGTCCTGAGGCTACACTGATCTTTAGATACAAAGCAAGTCGAAGATAGCTAATTGCTTATCATCCAATGTGCTGGAGCTACAATGCAGACAGTTGTGTTGCACAGTCTGTGAAACTGCAGCAGGTGCCTTCAGTCGGCTGCTGCATTGAGTCACTGTGTGCAAAACCTGTTTTTTTTTAACGGGGATAAACTCACAACAAGAAGCCAGGTATCCTCAGCAGTGAACTGGATACAAGCCTGTAAAATCCCTGATAAAAAGCTACATAGGGAGGTGAGCTGGAGAGCGTCCAAACAGGTGCTGCTGCAGGGTGTGTGTGTGAGTGTGTGTGTGTGTGTGTGTGTGTGTGGGAGCTAGAGTTTTAGTGTGTTAGTACGCGGGCAGCAAAGAGACCCTGTTAAAAATCAAAGGCGAGATTTTCTTTTGTGTGTGTGTGTGTGTGTGTGTGTGTGTGTGTGTGTGTGTGTGTGTGTGTGTGTGTGCGTGCGTGCGTGTATGTGTGTGTGTGTGTGTGTGTGGGAGCTAGAGTTTTATGGTTATTATATTATCATATCCTCCTGGGAACTGGTCCTAAATTGCTGTTTCCTGCCTCGGGGAAAGAGAGAGGACACAGTTTGAGAGATAAATGTGTCCTATCGAAATGATGGGAAGTGTGTGTGTGTGTGTGTGTGCGTGTGTGTGTGTGTGTGTGTGTGTGTGTGTGTGTGTGTGTGTGTGTGTGTGTGTGTGTGTGTGTGTGTAAAGACAAGACGTATCTTTCATTTTATCATATAATACTTCTGACATTATGGCAAACTATTTTTACAGTTATCAGAACATGGCGTCCTGTTTAAGAAGGCCATACTGGGGTTTCCCCTCTCCTGTAGTGTGTGTTATATGGGTTTTAGTGCATGTAAATGGTCTGCAAAGGCTAACATTTCAACGTTTCTCTCCCACACACAGAGTCGGACCCTTTTAAGTCACACACACTCACACACTTCAGACACTTCAAAGCCTTGAGGCGGATTGAGGCGTCAGTAGTGGACTGACAGGTTTGGATGGTCGCAGGGCTTTGGATTCAAGGTGCAGGTGCGACTCTGAGGAACCCAAGCCGAGGAGAATGTCAACACACACACACACACACACACACACACACACACACACACACACACACACACACACACACACACACACACACACACACACACACACACACACACACACACACACACACATTTAAACACACTTAAACACACACACACATATCAAGGTGTCAGAAAGGTATATGATTGTTTTTTCTTTGCCATCATGCAGGCACACACACACACACTCCAGAGTCTGACGCTGTTTTTGAAAAACACCTTTTCTCAGAGAGAGACAGAAAGTGTTCTGGGCTGAGAAGAAACAGAGTGACATCACAGCGTCGCTTCAAACAGAGACGCTCGACAGCTCTCTGTCTGTCAGAGAATACAGTGTTCAGGCAGGAGCTCCAGAGGAATGACACACACACACACACACACACACACACACACACACACACACACACACACACACACACACACACACACACACACACACACACACACACACACACACACACAGAAGTGATAATCGTCTCGCTTCAAGAAACACTGCCGTCTTTTCTCATATAAAAAATGAGTGTTATAAAACCTGCATTTTAAGGAAAGACTTTATTCTAAAAGTGTGCACATGGTGAAAAGTACCTAACCCTTAAGCACAATTTTGAGGTACTTTTACTTGTGTTTTTCCATTTAATACTACTTTATACTTCTACTCCGCTACACTTTGGAAGCATATATTGTACTTATTACTGTATTTAATGCTCATTTTACCAATTCATAATGCAACAGTAGGAGTTGCTGAATTTGCATATACAAATACAAATGTTTGGATTGGTAAAAAGTGATATTATGCGTCATGTTGACATTTTGAAAGTAGTATATCCAAATTAAACAATTGTATTCATTCAATGTATCCGCTCGTTTGTTTTGTTCGATGTGAACTGACTTGAAATGTGACCTAAATCCAGTCAAAGCTCCAAGTTAAAGTGGATTTTTCTCCTTGCTAAATATCTGTTCACTGGTAATCAAAGTCCTCTAACGTTTTTAATAAAAACTGAGCACTGAAACCATCACAACCGCATCTAAATAATCCTGCTGCACCGCTCATAAAAACACAATCCATCAAGAGTTGCTCTGCATCTCCTCAATGTTTAATGAAAAGCCTGCAAACAGTCTGCAACACCCTCTCAGAGGAAAACTACTTAAGGCTATCAAACGGTTTGCTTTGCTCAACTTCACTGATGATTCCTCCTCAAATATTCCAATTAAGATCACACAAATCAATGCGCCTGTCTCTGGCCTGGAGGAAACACTCCCTGCACATTCTTGGACGGTCTGCAAACTGACACAGCGTCTAAATAAACACCATGTGCTTTACGATAGGGCCGCAGCGTTTAATCTTCCCTGTTAGTGTTTATTAGGCTGCTACGAAACTGTTTCCAAGTCAGCGCCGTGTGAAATGAGCCTCAGGCGGTGAGGTGCAGTTTTGTCTAACTTAACCTGAGGAAAGTTGCACAATAGGGACTGAAAAGTATCCGCGAACATCATCCTTGTTGACGTGTCGTTGAAAACCGTCAGATTCAGGGGATGTCAAACAAACTGGACGAGTGGTCAAAAGGGAGGGGCCTGTGACCTAAGACTTTCATTGTCATAACTACACGGTAGCTATGCACAAATGACAATAAAAGCCTTGAAACGCAAACTTACTGTACCTGATGGTATTTAACCTTCTCAGCAATGTATGAGGCATACAAATATATAGATTAAAGTGGACCTATCATGCTATATTTGAATAATATAGTGTAGGACCATACCTATATAAGGCATATTTATACTTTTTTTTTTCCAAAATACCAAACAGATCATGCATTTTAGCCATGCCTCATTTTGCTCAATTTGACAATTTATAGCTCTGTTTTAGCAAGGGCAGATTCAGTGAGAACAGCACCATCTACTGGCCTGGCATATGTACTACAGCGTCTCCAGCGCTTTCGAACGGCAATGGCCGTGGCTGTCTCCTCCTGATTGGTGGAGTTGGCCCAATAGCCGTAGCGCCACCGTCCTGACGTCAGGACAGTGTTCAAATCTGGATCAGTTTTTATCAGATCCGTTGCAGCCCCTTTTTTAGAGATTTGGGTATGGAGGAAAATAGAGAGGGTTGGGTTTTCTGACACTTGGTGAGTTCCCTGGAACACCGGGGACACATATTCATGTATAAAAGACGTACAAAAGTGCATTTTGCATGATAGGTCCCCTTTAAAAGTCTAGAGCAAGAAGGGTTTACTTAGACTCCAATAAAGTGAGAAACAAATGAACATTTAACCCTGAAAAGTCAAATTTGCCTACAGAAATTGCCTCATATATATTGACCATTAAGTCTATATTGTGCACAACCTCCTTGTGTTTCAGCTTTAAATCCATGTCTAGCTCTCTGAATTACGCATGGTCTCGAGGCAACTTGCGTTTAAGGACCAAACAGTGTCTTGTCATGTGAGTGCATTTGTTTCTACGATGAAAACACAGAGCAGAGACGGCAGTATTTGTGCACAGAGCGTCCAGATAACCTGTGTTCTGTTTACAAGGCAGAACATCGCGTCTCCCAGCAGCCGATCCGTGTAAACAACATCCTGTCAGCTGACCTGTTCGTACACAGAGAAGTGCCAGACATTTGGAAAAAGCATAAAAGTGTGCAGACTAGTGTCTCTGATGAAACAGTGCTGAAAAAAAAATCCTTTTTAAGTAGTTTTTTTTACAAGAAAAACTAGTTTAAATGAAAAGAAAACGCCTTTCGGGCCGTAGAGAGTGGATCTAAACGTGGATTTCTTCAATTTCTTATATTTATTTATCTAGAAAAGTTATACTTAGCATCCAGCAGATGATTCAAAGGGCCAATGCCTTGCTCAAGGGCAGTTTCTCAAAGCTTTTTTTTATTCAAATTATCCATTGCAGATTGAAAACAAAGTGCCTTTTTCCCCAAAATTGGAAATGGAAATTGCGCATGCTTGGTAAATTGGTATTTCAACATGTATATTTTCTACTTTTTGAATGCTGTTGTATTTCTTATTTGAGATGTTTACCTTCTAGAATTGTTTATTAGTACTCATTTAATTTCTCTTATGTGCAATACCTTGTCTTTTTATGCTGCTGCAACGCAAATATTACCAAAATGGGGATCAATAAAGTACATCTTATCTTATGACGCTTGCGTTTTGGAAACTGAAGGTGGAAAGGAGACAAACAAAGAAAGGGGAGAGGAGAAAGGAATACATCTGCTGGAGTCAAACCTCCAAGATAAAAGCATACTTATTATGTTATTTCTTGTCATTTACAACATGACGCTGATGGCGATGACCTAATCTTTTATTTTCAAGAAAAATGTCCGCTAGAGGGGGACCAGGAACGTTTGTTTAAGCTATTTGAAACTATTTGAGAATGTATTAATTTTAATTGTGTTGTACCTTGAACGTTTTTTGTTGTTGTTTTGTTTTGCATCTGTTTGTTATAATTATTAAAATTATTATATAAAAGAAAAAAGTTTCTGACATGTTCAATACATTTACTAATAAATAAATACATAATAATAGGAAGGTGTTGACTGGAGTTAAAATAGGAAGAAGTGCCTAAGGGTGGCATGACTTATGGAAACATACAAAAAGTGTTGATACAGTAAATCATGCAGAAAACTCCCTGAGAAGCTGAGCATAATCCCACATGTCAAAGAGCATCAATAAATATGCTCAAATATTAAAACAGATTTCCCCTAATTACAGGCGTCCTGACCTCTGCACCACTTCAGGCTCGTGTTGACATACCGCAGATGTAACTCTTCCCGTTTGGCGTCCAAGTTCGTTTAAAATGGATGGCAGTGCTCACCATCTTCCAAAGAAAACATACTTTCTTTAGCGTGGCTCATTCTGCAGCCCGAATATAAGAGATGGCAAAAGTCCATACATCCTTTACTCAAGTAGAAGTACAGTGTTTACAAATACTCTGGTAAAAATACTGACTAAACTTCTTTACTCAAGTAAAAGTAAAGAGGGCTTTGAAATGTACTTCAGTAAAAAGTACCCATAACTAGCAGCTGTTTTAAAGAGTACCTGACCTCCCTTTATATTAATAGAACAATAATGTCATTGTTAGCTAATGAATGTTTCCATGCTGAACAACGGCAACATGACAACGTTTTCATTGGTCCCTCTTCTTTAGAGAAGACCAGGAAATGATGGATACACGGATCGTGTTCAAATCAATAGGCACGCAATGACTCTAAATAATAATGATCACGCCACCAAACACACATTCAAACTAAAGGAACCAGCCTGTTTGGAAAATGTAAGAAGTAGAAAGTACAGGTATTTGTGTTCAACATGTAAGAAGTAGAAAGTACAGGTATTTGGGTTCAACATGTAAGAAGTAGAAAGTACAGGTATTTGTGTTCAAAGTGTAAGAAGTAGAAAGTACAGGTATTTGTGTTCAACATGTAAGAAGTAGAAAGTACAGGTATTTGAGTTCAAAATGTAAGAAGTAGAAAGTACAGGTATTTGTGTTCAAAGTGTAAGAAGTAGAAAGTACAGGTATTTGTGTTCAAAATGTAAGAAGTAGAAAGTACAGGTATTTGTGTTCAAAGTGTAAGAAGTAGAAAGTACAGGTATTTGTGTTCAACATGTAAGAAGTAGAAAGTACAGGTATTTGTGTTCAACATGTAAGAAGTCAAAGTAAAAAGTCGTCAGAAAAATAAGTAGTGGAGTAAAGTACTGATACCAGAAACATGTACTTAAGTACAGTAACGAAGTATTTGTTCTCCACTACTTCCCACCTCTGCCTAACATCAGCCAAGGAGTTTTCTGCTGAGGAGGACAGACACTATAAGGCTGGTTTCTGTCTCAGATGTTTGGGGTTGGGCAGATTTGAGGACAGCGGTGGAAAAAGTACCCATAATTCCCTCCTAATGTCCCCCCCCCCCCCCCCCCCCCCCCCCCCCCCCCCTCCTAATACACTACTGACAAAATGACCCATTTAGGCTTAAGTGTCTCTCTTTTCTTTAACCAGCGTGTCTCTTCGTGGTGCTGACAGCTCAGGCTAATGCCAACCTTTGGTAATGTTAAAAATAACTTGTAGGGTATAATTATTATACATTAAGAGTGATTTATTCTGATGCGCTAATCTCCTGGGCTGTTTCAGGGAAAGATGGAAATATACATATTGGACACATAGGAGTAACTTTTTAGGAGTCAAAACACTATTTTATTTACCTGTTTTTACAACTAATGACAATAATAATAATACGTGACATGGCACTTTTCAAAAAACTCAAAGACGCTTTGACAAAGAATAAAACGAAGAAAAAAACAGAGACAAACAAAAACAGAAAGAAAATAATGACAATGAGGATATCACAATTTCACTTTTAAACAAACTACAAAGATAGTTTAATAATGCATGTTTGAAACTTCGCAGTAATATTAAATCAACCCTATTATGCCCATTTTCAGGCTATTCAAATGTTGTGTGGGAGAGATTTTAGCGTTTGCAGACCATTTACATGCACTAAAACCTATAGAACACACTATAGGAAAGAGAAAACCCAAAACACACACACACACACACACACACACACACACACACACACACACACACACACACACACACACACACACACACACACACACACACACACACACACACACACACACACACACACACACACACACACACACACATACCATGTATACATCACTTCAGGGGACACTACATTGACTTATATGCATTTCCTGGAGACTTATCCTAACCTTAACCATAACCAACACATGCCTAACCCTAACCCTTAACCTTACCCTAACCCTAACCAAGTCTTCACCCTAAAATTAATGATTCCCCTCATGGGGACCTCCATTTTGTCCCCATAAGGGAGGCGAGTCCCCACACGTGACTGTGTAAACAGATTTAGGTCCCCACAAGTATAGTAATGCTAGGCCACGGCCACACCCACACACACACACACACACACACACACACACACACACACACACACACACACACACACACACACACACACACACACACACACACACTCTTAATCAGACTGATCAGTTTTTCCTCCCGTCTCTGACTCATGTTTCCACCGCTCCATTCTGAACCCTCGCCCTTTCACACGATGAAATATTTAAGAGAGAGAGAGAGAGAGCGATGCAGCCAAAATATTGAAAATGTCAACGTCTTGGAAAGCTCTGATCACCTTTAACAAACATATTGTTGGGATATTAACTTTATGGGCATTCTCTCATGTGTTGCTCTTTACATAAGGCTAGCTTTCTACCTGTGTAATTCACTGCTAATGCTGACATGTCACACCTGTGAAAATGTCAGATATTAAACACAATAAACTCAAAATCCACCTGGAGTGTTAGCACCGTGGTTCAAGTGGTCATTATGTCATCATTAAGCCCTTCAATAGTGTTTTATTATCAGAGTTTATAGATATGTTATCTTCACGGTCAACTGTATAATTTCTACTTTTTAATTATGCTCTCATTCTATTTTGAGATGTTTAAATTGTAGTATTGTTCATTTCTACTTACTATGACTTTCATACAAGTTGCTTCACATCTCTTTCCAAAAAATGCCTCAGAACCACAAGTCAATCCAACGTGGAGAGGAGGAGATAAAACTCAACTTTACCATCACACACATTGGCTTTTTCCCTTCCTTCACACCAGTTTGCTTTGGTTCAGGTCGACTAACATCCTGTCAAATGTATCCCTGAATCTGTCATCAAGATTTTTTGTCCGAATGTTGGGAGGACATTACCTTTCAACTCAACGACCCTATCTCCGTCTCACTCTAAAACACTGTTTATGTGATTCTGTGAGAGCAAACCCTTCCTCCTCCTGCTCTTTCAACACATCTGGAGAGCAGCGATCACGAGGAAAACTCAAACATCCAGCCGAGTCAGCAGAAATATCGGGCCCCTCAGCCTCAGTGAGTCTACCTCAGGTCTGATATACACATCATTAAGGTTTCCCTCCTGCTGTTTCACATAAACAGCCCTATCAAACCGAGTGTATTCCATCGAGTATTCACACCGTGATGCTGCCCGCTGAAAGAGGCATCAATTCTGTGTACATCCAAAGCATAAGGAGGCGTGTGGTGCAGTGGGTTGTGCTTTGGTGTTCGGATCAGGGGGCCACAGGTTCAAACCCCACTGCAGTCAGCATGTCGTTGTGTCCCTGAGACACTTCACCCCAAATTGCTCCTGTGGGGATTGTCCACAGTATTGAGTATGTAAGTCGCTTTGGATAAAAGCGTCTAACAAGTGACATGTAATAAGTAAGAAAGAGCAATTGAGAAATGTCCACATTTAAAGCCATCCAAGAGTTTTCTACTCTAAAGATCAATGATTAGCATTAAATTACTGTGTTACACATACTGTATATACACATACCGTACATACTGCTGCCTTCACCAGAGGACCCTTACTCCCTAAAGGCCATAACTCAAACCTCCTCCCCAAGACAAACGGCCTGTCGAGCTCACGGAAATGAACATCAGTCAGTGCCGAACTGCAGAGGTGGGAAGTAGTGGAGTACAAATACTTTGTTACTGTACTTAAGTACATGTTTCTGGTATCAGTACTTTACTCCACTACTTATTTTACTGACGACTTTTTACTTTGACTTCTTTCATTTTGAACACAAATACCTGTACTTTCTACTTCTTACATGTTGAACACAAATACCTGTACTTTCTACTTCTTACATGTTGAACACAAATACCTGTACTTTCTACTTCTTACATGTTGAACCCAAATACCTGTACTTTCTACTTCTTACATGTTGAACACAAATACCTGTACTTTCTACTTCTTACATGTTGAACACAAATACCTGTACTTTCTACTTCTTACATGTTGAACACAAATACCTGAACTTTCTACTTCTTACATTTTCCAAACAGGCTGGTTCCTTTAGTTTGAATGTGTGTTTGGTGGCGTGATCATTATTATTTAGAGTCATTGCGTGCCTATTGATTTGAACACGATCCGTGTATCCATCATTTCCTGGTCTTCTCTAAAGAAGAGGGACCAATGAAAACGTTGTCATGTTGCCGTTGTTCAGCATGGAAACATTCATTAGCTAACAATGACATTATTGTTCTATTAATATAAAGGGAGGTCAGGTACTCTTTAAAACAGCTGCTAGTTATGGGTACTTTTTACTGAAGTACATTTCAAAGCCCTCTTTACTTTGACTTGAGGAAAGAAGTTTAGTCAGTACTTCTACTTTCACCAGAGTATTTTTAAACACGAGTATCTGTACTTCTACTTGAGTAAAGGATGTGTGAACTTTTGCCATCTCTGGCGACCTGACAACAACGAGGGAAAAAGGAGGATATTTGCCGTCCCCCTTCTTTAATCCTGACTGTATTCTGATTGATTGGCAGGGACTGGGTGTGATATGGTCCTACATGGTGATCAATGGTTCCCAAGGATCCTTGTAAATTCCCAAATAATGGTCCAAAATGTAGGGTATCTTTGACATGACACACCTGACCCACAATGCATCCAACTCCTAATCCAATAGGATCAAACTCCTCTCCTTCCTCTCCTTCCTCTTCTGTTCTCAGGCCCTTTCATACAGTAACTCCCTTCACATGGTTTGACTCCTACAAAGTTAAATATGGCTCATTAAATTATACTGAGGCAGTGTCCTGACACAACTTCCACTCTTTCTTCTTTCATGCTTCCAATTTCTCATTCCCACCCTTCAACTTTTCCTCCCCTCCACATCCTCCGCCCCCACGCTCTTCGGTATCTTACCTTCAGCGTTTCTCCGCACAAGGCCAAGAAAGAGGGAGCCAGATGCGGAGAAAGATTAAAGTTTAAAACCTGAATGAGGTGCCTGCATCTGCTTCCAATCCAGGGGCGAGTTAACTCCTACCATCCACATCTTCTTTCAATAAATACTGAGGAATAAAAGAAACAGGGCTGCCACTCAACCTCCCTTTTCTCTCTGAGTGTTTACAACTATTTCTACTTCCTGGTTTGCTAAAGGTGAAATGACCTTCCTTTTTCCAGCTAGGACAACAGAGTCAGAATTGGATCACGAGTAACTCCTCGCATAGTGAAGTGCATCAACTTCTCCACATGAATCATATCTCTTGACTCAAATGATGCCTCTTCTTGACTGGTCTATCCAGAGCTTTGTTTTCAAGCACTCGCCCACTTAAAATGTCATTATCTAGAAATGATCCCTCAGTTTAGCCAGTTTACTGTGACAGAAAAACACTGCAATGATTACACGTTGTTTATGTTTGTTTTCAAATGGATATACAGTACGTAAACACGTGGTATAAGAGGTTAGAGGTCCAACTGCAATGTCCGTGGTTCAAATCTAACAAGAGACCTTTATTTATGTCATAATTCCCCCAATCACCTCTCTGCTGACTCTGATTGGTCAACCGCTTAGATATGTCCCGCCCCCTTAGCCTATGACGTACAATGTGGGGTTTTAGACTTTGCAGACCACAAAAAGCTGTATACCACACTGTAGGAAAACCTGAAAAGCATAATAGGGCCTCTTTAAGAAAAATAAGATGACCTGTTGATGGACTTTGCCCTATACATCTGTGTTAGAAAGTGGTGAAGAGCAATACAAAAGCCCGTTGCATTTCATCTTGGAGGGCAGCTGACTTTGGACTGTAAGCCAATGGGATGAGGCCAGTTAGCATGTGGACACTAACTGCTACAAGGAACCTCTTGTCCTCTCAAACAACAACAGTAATGAGTCTCTTCAGTCTAAAATGGCACGCAGCCCCTCTGCACCATTAAGGGATTATGAGGGGAAATGTTTTCATTTTTACCCAAGTTTTCTGGATAAATAAATCTGCCTCGACCCCATGTAGCCATCACTGAGACAATGGCCTTCCAGTGTTGATAGGGACAAAGAATCTCTATGTATGCAATCCACCTCCCCTTAACCACATGAGGGGCGCCAAAAGAAGGACGTGTCGTAAAGTGTAAGATTAGAAATTAAGATTGAGTGCTATTCGTTAACAGCAAAACAGAAGAAATGGGTCCTTGTTTGGCAGAGTGTCACGGTTTTGTATTTATGTTTTCATTTTCCACCTTTGTTTTGAAATGTTTTCCTCCTTGTGTCTTCTCTGTTCCTTCTTCCTGTGTTTGCCTTCCTGTCGTTAGTTTCCCTGGTGTGTCTGATTGTCTGATTGTGTTCACCTGTTGCCCTTGTGTTTCTGCCTCCCTTACCCCAGCTGTGTCTTGTCTTGTGATTACCCCTCTCTGTATTTAGTCTTGTCTTTCCCTGTGTGCCTTGTCGGTTCATTGTTGGTTTTTCCTGTCTTCCTCCATGTCAGTCACGGTTGTCTCTCCTGTCTCCCTCCATGTTGGTCACGGTCAGTTTTTTGTACAACCCATTTGTTTCATGCCTTGTTTTTGATCAGCTTTTAAAATAAAGCTTGCTTTTTGTTACGAGACCTGTTACCTTTTTTGATAGTCTGCATTTGGGTCCTACCTTTCCACGCCATCCTAACAGAATGAACCGACCAGCTTTGGACTCAGCAGACTCTGATTGTTTGTTGCTACAAGCGGATCGTCTTGGGTGCTCTCTGGAGTACATTTTTTATACCTGGAGAGACGCCACATCTATACGGGGTAGAGTGGCGGCTTTGAAGGAGGCACGCCGGGAGGTTGCTCGCAAGCCCGGGCTCAGGGGTTTGTTGCCCGAGTGGCTACAACATTTTTCATGTGTTCCTGGAAGCTTTTCTCAAGCCTCTAACCCTTTCCTGGGAACCGACTACTGTGATGTTGGAGGTCCACAGCGTCTCCAAAAGGCCTCTAAGAGACGCAGGGCCAGGATTCCAGCCCGTGCCCCAGCAGCCATGGTTTCAGCCCCAGGTCTGGTCCCAGAAGCCATGGTTCCAGCCCCAGTTCTGGTCCCAGCAGCCATGGTTCCGGCCCCAGTTCCGGCCCCAGCAGCCATGGTTCCGGCTTCAGTTTCGGCTCCAGTACTGGCTCCCCGGCCGACGCCAGCCCCCCGTGTCCTGTCGGTGGTCCGGCCGACTCCAGCACCTCGTGTCCTGTCGGTGGTCCGGCCGACTCCAGCACCTCGTCTCCTGTTGGCTCTCCGGCCGACGCCAGCCCCCCGTGTCCTGTTGGCTCTACGGCCGACGCCTACCCCATGTCCTGTACCGTTGGAGGACCCGCCGACTACTCTTCTGCCGGGGGTCCTGCCAACCCTATGTCCTGTGATGTTGGAGGTCCCGCCGACTACTCTCCTCCCGGGGGTCCTGCCAACCCTATGTCCTGTGATGTTGGAGGTCCCGCCGACTACTCTCCTGCCGGGGGTCCTGCCAATCCTATGTCCTGTTCCGTTGGGGGTCCCGCCGACTACTCTCCTGCCGGGGGTCTTGCCAACTCCATGTCCTGTCCCGTTGGGGGTCCCGCCGACTACTCTTCTGCCGGGGGTCCTGCCAACCCTATGTCCTGTGCCGTTGGAGGTCCCGCCGACTACTCTTCTGCCGGGGGTCCTGCCAACCCTATGTCCTGTGCCGTTGGAGGTCCCGCCGACTACTCTTCTGCCGGGGGTCTTGCCAATCCTATGTCCTGTTCCGTTGGGGGTCCCGCCGACTACTCTCCTGCTGGGGGTCTTGCCAACTCCATGTCCTGTCCCATTGGGGGTCCCGCCGACTACTCTTCTGCCGGGGGTCCTGCCAACCCTATGTCCTGTGCCGTTGGAGGTCCCGCCGACTACTCTTCTGCCGGGGGTCTTGCCAATCCTATGTCCTGTCCCGTTGGGGGTCCCGCCGACTACTCTTCTGCCGGGGGTCCTGCCAACCCTATGTCCAGTGCTGTTGGAGGTCCCGCCGACTACTCTCCTGCCGGGGGTCTTGCCAACTCCATGTCCTGTCTCGTTGGGGGTCCCGCCGACTACTCTTCTGCCGGGGGTCTTGCCAATCCTATGTCCTGTCCCGTTGGGGGTCCCGCCGACTACTCTTCTGCCGGGGGTCCTGCCAACCCTATGTCCTGTGCTGTTGGAGGTCCCGCCGACTACTGCTCCGCCGGGATTCCTGCCAACACCAGATCCTGTCCTGTTGGGGGTCCCGCCGACACCTGCTCCGCCAGATTTCCTGCCTACACCATATCCTGTCCTGTTGGGGGTCCCGCCGACACCTGTCGCGCCGGGGGTCCTGCCAGCTCCATGTTCTGTTCTGTTGGCGGTCCCGCCGACACCTGTCCCGCCGGGGGTCCTGCCAACTCTGTGTCCTGTCCTGTTGGAGGTCCCGCCGACACCTGTTCCACCGGGGGTCCTGCCAACTCTGTGTCCTGTTCCGTTGGGGGTCCAGTCGACACCAGCCCTTGCTCCATCCGGGGTCCCATTGACACCAGCCCATGTCATGTTCAGGATCCCGTCTACGCCTGTCCCGTCGGCTCCGGTTCCTGTCCGGCCGATACTGGGTCCTGCCCGTCCTCCGGAGCTGTCCCGTCAGCGCCTTCCTGCCCGGCCTCCGGAGCTGTCCCGTCGGTGCCTTCCTGCCCGTCCTCCGGAGCTGTCCCGTCATGGCCTTCCTGCCCGTCCTCCGGAGTTGTCCCGTCAGCACCTTCCTGCCCGGCCTCCGGAGCTGTCCCGTCAGCGCCTTCCTGCCCGTCCTCCGGAGCTGTCCCGTCGCCGCCTTCTTGTTCGCCCTCGAGCCTGGCCCCCTGAGTGCCGCGGTCTTCGCCCTCGAGCCCGGCCTCCTGAGTTCCCCAGCCGCGGTCTTCGCCCTCGAGCCCGGCCCCCTGACTCTTCCAGCCGCTGCCTTCGCCCTCAAGCCCGGCCCCTTGAGTTCCCCAGCCGTGGTCTTCGCCCTCGAGCCCGGCCTCCTGACTCTTCCAGCCACTGCCTTCGCTCTCATGCCCGGGCCCCTGAGTTCGCCCGCTGTGGCCTTTGCCCCTTTTTGGACTCTGCCTTGCCCCCGGGCCATCCGCCCGGGACCCCTTCCGGGCCCGTCCTCCGGACCCCCTCCACCCACCCTTTTGGTCCTGGTTGTGCGTCCCTCCTCCGGGCCCCCTCCGCCCACCCTTCTAGAGGTTTTGGACTTTTGGGGGTTTTCTTGGGACGTCTGGAATCCGTCCCTTGAGGGGGGGGTTCTGTCACGGTTTTGTATTTATGTTTTCATTTTCCACCTTTGTTTTGAAATGTTTTCCTCCTTGTGTCTTCTCTGTTCCTTCTTCCTGTGTTTGCCTTCCTGTCGTTAGTTTCCCTGGTGTGTCTGATTGTCTGATTGTGTTCACCTGTTGCCCTTGTGTTTCTGCCTCCCTTACCCCAGCTGTGTCTTGTCTTGTGATTACCCCTCTCTGTATTTAGTCTTGTCTTTCCCTGTGTGCCTTGTCGGTTCATTGTTGGTTTTTCCTGTCTTCCTCCATGTCAGTCACGGTTGTCTCTCCTGTCTCCCTCCATGTTGGTCACGGTCAGTTTTTTGTACAACCCATTTGTTTCATGCCTTGTTTTTGATCAGCTTTTAAAATAAAGCTTGCTTTTTGTTACGAGACCTGTTACCTTTTTTGATAGTCTGCATTTGGGTCCTACCTTTCCACGCCATCCTAACACAGAGAGGGCTCCCATTGGCTGTAAGATTTAGCAACACCACTATCCTCGAAGCAGTTTTTTTTTTTTCAACAATCAAGGCTGCCGGGCTGGGAGAGGAAATGAGCAGTGCTCCGAAAAACAAGGCCTCAGAGGATGCATCAAGAAAAAAACAAAACCCCGGGTTGTTAAAAGCGAGTATGAGCGTTCACGAGGGAGCAACAAAAACAGCAGCCAGTAAATAAAACCAAACTCAAATGTGTGTCGGGAGACTGTGAGAAAACTCTCTCAGGCACAAACAGCAGAGCTTTGTTGGCCAATAGTAGGGAGGATGAGGAGGAGGAGGAGGAGGAGGATGAGGAGGAGGCGGAGGAGGAGGAGGAGAGATTAAGAAACGAAGAAGAGGAATTCAAGTCAAAAACCCCAATTCTTGAGACAAAGTTTAAGTTTAACACACATTAATGACCAGAGGTGGGAAGTAGTGCAGTACAAATACTTCGTTACTGTACTTAAGTATATTTTTCTGGTATCAGTACTTTACTCCACTACTTATTTTTCTGATGACTTTTTACTTTGACTTCTTTCATTTTGAACACAAATACCTGTACTTTCTACTTCTTTCATTTTGAACACAAATACCTGTACTTTCTACTTCTTACATGTTGAACACAAATACCTGTACTTTCTACTTCTTACATGTTGAACACAAATACCTGTACTTTCTACTTCTTACATTTTGAACCCAAATACCTGTACTTTCTACTTCTTACATTTTGAACACAAATACCTGTACTTTCTACTTCTTACATGTTGAACCCAAATACCTGTACTTTCTACTTCTTACATTTTGAACACAAGTACCTGTACTTTCTACTTCTTACATGTTGAACCCAAATACCTGTACTTTCTACTTCTTACATGTTGAACACAAATACCTGTACTTTCTACTTCTTACATGTTGAACTCAAATACCTGTACTTTCTACTTCTCACATTTCCCAAACAGGCTGGTTCCTTTAGTTTGAATGTGTGTTTGGTGGCGTGATCATTATTATTTAGAGTCATTGCGTGCCTATTGATTTGAACACGATCCGTGTATCCATCATTTCCTGGTCTTCTCTAAAGAAGAGGGACCAATGAAAACGTTGTCATGTTGCCGTTGTTCAGCATGGAAACATTCATTAGCTAACAATGACATTATTGTTCTATTAATATAAAGGGAGGTCAGGTACTCTTTAAAACAGCTGCTAGTTATGGGTACTTTTTACTTAAGTACATTTCAAAGCCTCTTTACTTTTACTTGAGTAAAGAAGTTTAGTCAGTACTTCTACTTTCACCAGAGTATTTTTAAACACAAGTATCTGTACTTCTACTCGAGTAAAGGATGTGTGTACTTTTGCCTTCTCTGTTAATGACACACTTTATGGAAGATCTTACTACAGTGGAGTGGCAGAGACGATAAAGGTTGGGATTACTTTTTGTCATGAAGAGGTGATTTTCCCTTTGGGTAAAGAGGCCCACCTGCAGCCCAGAGGAAGTGCTAGATAAGAGGTACAGTATGCTACTGTGGGAAATATGTACACAGGGGTTTCCCATACACTGTTCTAAGCTATAACCATGAGAAGATATATCACAAAATACATTTGAATGTCATTTTGAACCAGCTAATTTGTCCCGTAACTTCACCACTTGTTACAAATCAAGACCTTTTTCTTAGTGTAACCAAGTAGTTTTGGTGCCTTGAGCTAGACAAATTGTTTCTTTTGAAGATAAGTGTATTTAAGGCAAGGCAAGGCAAGACAAAAACTATAAAATGAGAATGTAAAGTATCGTAGAAACAGTCTGAGGATATGTTGATCTATATTATATTAATGGACAAAGATGTGAAAAGTGATCCTACCTCGGAGTTATGGGACGATCCAATGTATCTGCTGACGGGTAAAAGTTGTTTACTTGGCGTCACTATCAAACGCAGTGGGGGGACCTTTAGCCTACATTTTCAACTAACAGGGAGTCCCCATTGACTTGCATAGAGCTCCCTGAACGCTGGTAATAGACGAGTTGGGATGGTGGAGAAATGCTCTCCGCAGACCCATTCTCACAGCGTTATAAACCTTTTTCTTACTCAATATCAAGCCTCACTTATTGTTTTTACTTCGGCTGTGAGTGTTTGTGTGTGCTCAGGATGAGTTTCGCTTGTTCTCGCTGTATCGCCGACCCGGAAACCACACCAGTAAGCCAGCTCATTGAGCAGCGAGCCTCGCAACGTCCCGACCAATCAGAGCACACTGGGCTCACAGGGAGGGGGGGGGGGGGGCAGGAGCTCCAACAAGCCGTTTAGGACAGAGAGTGAATACACATACTATACAGAGATGCTGTATGAGAAACCAATGTGAGTTTGGAAAATTGCACAATTTAAATCTATTCTAGTATACCTCAACAATGGAATTATGATCAGTAGAAATGGCCATGACATGGGACCTTTAATACGCAGTAATGGCACCTTAAAAGGGGTAGCTTTACTAGTTGTACTTGTATAATGACAATAAATGCTTCTAATCTAAATCAACGAACTGAACAACATAGAGCAGAATGTGAATCCCTTCTCCTCCAGTTTATCTCAAATTAATAACATTTTGTTGACTTTATTTAACATTATCTGTATGTTGTGTTCGACACAGATGTCAAGTAAACATTGGTATTCTGCAGAAGTCCATATCAGTCGTCTCCTACTCATTACCTTTGTCAATCTGTGTTGTTTTCTCAGAGCAATTGAACTGCACTAGGGTCTGATTTAAAAACCACAGCAAGGTCTGCTCTAGATTACGATTACTGCATTCACAACTAACCAGATTAACCTCAACAGGGTGTGTACCGCAAGTAAACTAAATGGCTTGTGAAAGGGTCTGAAGACAATGGGAATGCACCTAAAAAACCAGGGATTTGATTCCATGAAACTAAACAAGCATGCACGTTTCATCATTTCAAGGCAATTTGAATAAAACTCCCACAAACTCCACATGGTGAAATCCCAGGGTTCTGCAGTACGAACACAAACATGTGAGAAAGATTTTCATTTGGCATTTTATGAGTCCTTACATAAGAGGCAGAAAATAAGAAAAACCAACATGTTTTTGGGTTGAGAAATAATAAGAACGTAGCTGCTGGTCGCGGGTAATGATGAGTCTAAATGTGAGTCTCTCTGTAAAGTCCCCTGTAAAAAAACTGTGCCAAGGGTGGGTGCAGAAAAGAACCAGCACAACCATCTGGGACTAGTGTGTGTTTTCTCTTTGTTTATTAAAAAAAACACCAGCTTACAGTCTCAGCAGCACGAACAGTCAACCCTTAATGGTTTGATGATTGATGCTGTTTCTGTTTCACATTCAAACTGTTACAAACTTTCACACCTGGGATCGACCACTGAAACCACAGTTCATTTTAAAAGGAGCTTTAGAGAGGATACGATGTGAGTTATTTTTCAGGTTTTTCCCCCACATGGCCCTGGTTTCAAACTAGCCAACATAAGGATTTGTGCCAGCTGATTATATCCCAAGAAATACAACTATCTTCTATTTCTTCAGACGGGGAAACCTGGTTTGTTGTTCATCATCAAAAAGACATTTATTTTTACCATGAGTGATTGTAAGTTGCTAGTTTGAGAGATAAAACATTGCAGATGTCTAAATCTGTGTTCCTGTATGAGCCTTTTTCTTACACTTCAGTTGTTGCCATTTTGGTCGTGAATAGTTAATGTTATAAAGAAATACATGCGTTTTGAAAGTAACGCTTCAGGGTTTTTAAAGGAATGAATTATGATATGCTGTATTAAACACTCACATTGAGGTAAAACAATATATTCAACTGTCAAATGCGTCTAATGTTAAAACTGTCAAGCATTAGATATTATTAAGGCTGATCAAGTAGCTATTCAAGTATTTCATCATTCAATCTTAAACCCAGAATTGTATCAACATGTTCTTTTTTAAGAAAGTAATATTTCAATCATTGGAGGAGAAAGTTATTTAAACATTTTCAGGGTTTTTCTTACTTTAACAGGACTTGTGTTTATAGCTCTCTTTTCTCTTTGCATATCCCATACTGTGTCTGCTTCGTAAGGACCTTGATGTTGTGAACAGTGTTTTTTTAAAGGCACAGGGACATGAAATCAGAGCGGTAAAGGGTTCTGCTCTTCCTGAAAGAACGGTACATTCTTGAGCCCATAGGTCCACTATGTTCCTGTAAATCTAACTGTATATATCCGTACACTAACATTAACTTCCCGTTACATCCCTCCTCATTTAATGTGCCTCGGAAGTACCCAGAAACACAGTAATCATGTTGATGTTAGTTATCTGCTGCTCTGTGAGCCATGAGTCAGCACCACAGACAGGCCTGACTCATAACACCAGCATCCTCCTCTGTGCATAAAAGACTACACTTCCTCACAGCAATGAGCCTTGTTAGCATGAGATATCTGTTAGGATGTTGCTTCACTTTTTACACCGTTTGTTGTTGATTTCCCAGATGTTCTCCTGCAGCGGCATGGGTCACTGTTACAGAGAAAAGGCAGTGAAAAGAGGTCTAAAAGAGAAGGTAATAGTCTGTTTGCAGCTCATAGAGTCCTGTTGGGAACCCGGAAATGTTGAGTACGTTTTGTGTTAGAAAAATGTATAGTACGGGTCCCAAGAACATAGAAACTGCCGGATGCTAACTAGCATATGTTGGGCACTTTGCACAATTAGCCTAAGTTGCATGAATTAACATTAATGAGCATATGCAGACAATAGCTTAACATTTTTTGTGTGGTTTTAGAGGTTATTGAGGAATTTCTTGAATAAATTATGAACAAAAATGACAGTTTTGAGTCCCCTAAAACGTTAAAGGTCCCATGTCATGGCCATTTCTACTGATCATATTTCCATTGTTGAGGTCTACTAGAATAGATTTATATTGTGCAATTTTCCAAAATCACATTGGTTTCTCATACAGCATCTCTGTATAGTATGTGTATTCACTCTCTGTCCTAAATGGCTTGTTGGAGCTCCTGCCCCCCCCCTCCCTGTGAGCCCAGTGGCCGTCTGCGAGACAGCGAGACACAGCGAAACCCAGCCCGAACACACACACCCGCAGCCTGGCTGGGAGTTTGTGTGTGTGCTCCCACACCGACTCACAGCCTCGCGGCGTCCCGCCGCCTCAGGGAGGAGAAATCGGCGGAGCTGCAGCTGAGAAAAGATTGAGTGTGTGTGTGTGAGGAAGTCCACGGATTGGTCAATTTGGACCAATCCACGGACTTAACGTAACGGCTCCACGGATTGGTCCATTTGGATCCGTGTCTATGCTCCTGGGGCAGCATAGACAGGTCTTTTCTGTTCTACAGGGTGTACTTTGAGGGTTTGTGACTCTGCAGACCGTTTACATGCAAAAAAACCTTCATAACACACAAGGGGACGGGTAATAACCGGAAAAGCATGACATGGGACCTTTAAAATCGACACAAAATTCATCAGAATCAGCCCACCAGGAGTACAAATATGTCCACTTAGTGGTTACATCCGACATCTCTGATCCTGATAATGTCAGAAATTGTTTTGGGCATCATCAATAACCTCCAAAACCACTCCAAAGTTGTCCAAATGGGCAAACCATTGTTTAGGTA
>NW_022987608.1:332500-362500 GCF_902827165.1 Trematomus bernacchii
GAGGCACTGACTGATGTGCCAGCAGAAAGGACAACAGGAAGCGAAAACACCTCGCCTTGTTCTCGTCTCCATCACACAAAGAAACTCCCTCACAGCCAGGAATCAGAGACGAATTAGGACGGGAAGAACGCAGGTGTTGAACAACTCCATGCTAACGTGCTGCATGCTAATGTGTTAGCTGTGCAACGTAAGCATTGGTCATGTACGTTCGGCAGACAAATCTTAAAAGTCATTAGCAGCGTCTCATTCAAAATGATGTGATGCCTTTAGGAGACAAATAGGAAAACACATTGAAAGCTTCAGTCTCACAGCACTTGGAGATAATTAATTCATATGTCTCTCTTTATGGAACAAAGCTCTGTACATGTTACTTTGCATAATCTAGGATGTACATGCATGTATGATTCATCGGGTGATGATAACATGTTGACACATTTCCATATGGTACAAACATACCATGATTAACATCTCCAACGATTACAACTACAGATATCTTGTCACTTGACAGCTGTGGAGCATGTATAGTTAAATCTGTCATGCAAATGGTTAGATTTAAACTGTAAAATGATGGTACTGCAGTTCAAACTTGATGCAAAAATGCTTTTGTGCATGCTTCCTTTTTGACTTATCAACCTGAAATCTTAAAATAAAAAATAAAATATCTTTTGGCAAACACCACCCAGGTCAGGATATGTTCAACCTCTGTCAAACAGGCCAGCACATGTTGGCACAATTGTATATACGGGGGGTTTGCATGTGCACAAACAAGAGTGCACGCACACACACACACACACACACACACACACACACACACACACACACACACACACACACACACACACACACACACACACACACACACACACACACACACACACACACACACACACACACACACACTCCGACAGGCCGGGGCAGGCAACAGCTCTGCCTGCTTATGAGCTTCTCAAGGACAATGACATTTCAGAGAATTTAGCCGCTGCTTTACCGACAGGAAGAACAAATCTTACAAAGCTCCAACAATAACAAGCGAAAGGGTCAGAGTTATAGCGTGTAGCATGTCTGAAAACACACAAGAGTTCGAGTGTGTGTGTGCGTGTGTGTGTGTGTGTGTGTGTGTGTGTGTGTGTATTATTAGTGTATTTTTATTTTATTTACTTCATAAATAATGCTGTCTTTTAAGTCATCTACAGCAGACATATTGTGAAATTAAATGTTTTAATAAGTATAAAAAAAGTCTAAATAGCAAGATGTTTTTTTAACCTGCAGTTAGGATATCACAAAAAATGTAATTGGAAGAAACATGTTCTCCCTTGGTTCCCAGGAGGATATTACAACACATTCAATACAAATTAAATTATACAACAACCTCAAAAAAGACTAGGAGACTGTGGGGAAGGATGCCAACAAATCAGTCCTATGTGAAACTCACAAAAAACAAACCCTCTTAGTGTAAAAAGCAAGAGCAAAAACCCTGTAGTGTTAACAGGCTGAAGGTCAAGCTGAAGGGTGCAGTTCAACAGCAGGTTAATGATGAATCCTTGCACCTTAAACCCCACTTTTTGGTTATTTCGAGGCAGGCGGCGCTGACCCGTGCTTTGATTTCTCCTTTCAACGTTTTCCTCCGAGGAGAATCATTGTTCAGTATAAAAAAAAGGGTTGTGGTAGGAAGAGCAACAGGGGGGAGTAAGAGGCAACATGCCAAACAGGAAAGTGTCAGTTTCTGCTCTGACAGTTTGTCGTGGGACGGGCCTGAAAATATTTGGCGGGGAGTTTTGAAAAACCCCTTCCTCTTTCAGGGAAAAACCCCGCCCTCTCTGCTGCAGCCGGAGAAAGTGAGCCAGAGGTTTTTTTGGGCAGAAAGGGAAAGGACTTGGCACGGCGTTCGTTTGTTCGGTGTGGTGAACCGCTTACAAAATCTCTACGTCTGTTACACTGTCTGCACACCCTCGCTGGGGGTAATGAGTGAGGAGGGGGCAATCAATCTGAAATATTATCCAGCCTGGGGGACAGAATCAGGGGAAAAAAGGACCCCTTAATATTAGAGACTTTTCTTAGGGAGCACCCATTACTGTTGCATTCGTTTTTATTTCCTTAGTAGAGCAGGCAGGGCTCACTAACCAGGTAGATATCTTGAAACTTTAAACACACTCTCCAAACTAAACTCTGTAGTCTGACAGTGACACACACACACACACGCACGCACGCACGCACACACAGCAGATCAGTTAATAATGTGCAGATATTTTGGCTCATGTTATTCTAGTTTACATGTGCTTTTACTTGCACATTGAACATTCTCTTGCACTATTATATTTTTATTCAGTTTCTTTTTGCACAATTTTTTATTGTCTTACGTCTTATATACAGTATATTTATGTGTCATTGATGGAGGAATGCTACACTGTGCATATGACAATAAACCCTCTGAATCTTTGCATCTACTCATCCAGGTTCCCTTCTTAGTTGATGACCAAAAAACCAGCGACACCATCCCATCATAGCATCACACATGACTCATCATTAAAGTCACTTTTAGACCCCAGCTCCCACCAGGACGCAGAAACAGAGCCTCTCTCTGATCTCTGACACCTGTGGAGTCGCACAGAAACCCAGAGAGAGAGAGAGAGAGAGAGAGAGAGAGAGAGAGAGAGAAGGAGGAGAGAGAGAGAGAGAGAGAGAGAGAGAGAGAGAGAGAGAGAGAGAGAGAGAGAGAGAGAGTCCAGCTGCACTCACCTTGCAGATTTTGCTCTCCTCCGTCTCAGCTCTGGACTTCCCTTCAGGTGTCCTCTCCGGCTGGTATTGGGATTTGATTGACACCGGCTTACTGCCCAATGAGGCCGGCTGCCTCAGTTTGGAGGCGACGCCAACAACCGGCATACTTCCCAAAACTCAAAAATAACAAACAGGCGAGGAGGGGAGAGGTCCCAACAAGTGCTGTGAGGAAAGGGAAGTCTGCTGTGACTCTCTGCACAGGAGAAAGTAAATCGAAAGAAATAGAAACAGCCTCTCAGACTGAGAGGAAAGCTCTCATTGTGTTGCCTTCAGCGAGCAGGACTCACATAAAGTGAGACAGCTTCTCCTTCCTCACATTTACTCCCTCCTCCTTCTCCTCCTCCCACAAGCAACAGTATTCCCTCCCCTTCCCTTGCCTCTCTCCCTCTCTCTCTCTCTCTGTCAGAAGTGCAGCATAAAGTCAGCCAAAACAGTTCAAGGAGGGGACTGAACTCCTCTGGAAGGTATATGTGAAACCTGGCTGAGAGTGGCCCAAAGCACACCGTTAAAAACAGCTTCATGTCCCCCTTAAGACCCTCTCTCTTCGGCCACCTCTGGAGCTGCTCATCCCTCTGAAGAAAGGGGGAAAAGTCCTCAGAGTTACACAGAAAAAAAGAAATCTAAACAAAGCCTATTTGATGGTTGAAATAGAAATGGAGGATTCCAGTTTGAACATCTGTTGCTCCTGGAACTGTTTCCTTTCTTTTTTACTTTAAAGTTTGTTTGTTGTTGAACTGGTTTATTCTGCTGATTGCTCTGTGAATGAGATTGAACAGTATTTCGTCTGTCTTTTTCTTAGTAACTCATTGCCATATTCACGTTTTCCCTTTATGAATGGAGTCAATGCCTCACAACATGAACAAGTATCAATCAGTACCAGTTCAGCAGGTGCCAAATGTCTTAAAGAGGCCATATCCTGTCCATCTTCAGGTTCATATCAGTATGTAGTGTCTCTACTTTAAAGAGTTCTCTCCTGCTGATGTTCAGGTCTATATCAGTATGTAGTGTCTCTACTTTAAAGAGTCCTCTCCTGCTGATGTTCAGGTGTATATCAGTATGTAGTGTCTCTACTTTAAAGAGTCCTCTCCTGCTGATGTTCAGGTTCATATCAGTATGTAGTGTCTCTACTTTAAAGAGTCCTCTCCTGCTGATGTTCAGGTGTATATCAGTATGTAGTGTCTCTACTTTAAAGAGTCCTCTCCTGCTGATATTCAGGTTCATATCAGTATGTAGTGTCTCTACTTTAAAGAGTTCTCTCCTGCTGATGTTCAGGTGTATATCAGTATGTAGTGTCTCTACTTTAAAGAGTCCTCTCCTGCTGATGTTCAGGTTCATATCAGTATGTAGTGTCTCTACTTTAAAGAGTCCTCTCCTGCTGATGTTCAGGTGTATATCAGTATGTAGTGTCTCTACTTTAAAGAGTCCTCTCCTGCTGATGTTCAGGTTCATATCAGTATGTAGTGTCTCTACTTTAAAGAGTCCTCTCCTGCTGATGTTCAGGTGTATATCAGTATGTAGTGTCTCTACTTTAAAGAGTCCTCTCCTGCTGATGTTCAGGTGTATATCAGTATGTAGTGTCTCTACTTTAAAGAGTCCTCTCCTGCTGATGTTCAGGTTCATATCAGTATGTAGTGTCTCTACTTTAAAGAGTCCTCTCCTGCTGATGTTCAGGTGTATATCAGTATGTAGTGTCTCTACTTTAAAGAGTCCTCTCCTGCTGATGTTCAGGTGTATATCAGTATGTAGTGTCTCTACTTTAAAGAGTCCTCTCCTGCTGATGTTCAGGTTCATATCAGTATGTAGTGTATCTACTTTAAAGAGTCCTCTCCTGCTGATGTTCAGGTGTATATCAGTATGTAGTGTCTCTACTTTAAAGAGTCCTCTCCTGCTGATGTTCAGGTGTATATCAGTATGTAGTGTCTCTACTTTAAAGAGTCCTCTCCTGCTGATGTTCAGGTGTATATCAGTATGTAGTGTCTCTACTTTAAAGAGTCCTCTCCTGCTGATGTTCAGGTGTATATCAGTATGTAGTGTCTCTACTTTAAAGAGTCCTCTCCTGCTGATGTTCAGGTGTATATCAGTATGTAGTGTCTTTACTTTAAAGAGTCCTCTCCTGCTGATGTTCAGGTGTATATCAGTATGTAGTGTCTCTACTTTAAAGAGTCCTCTCCTGCTGATGTTCAGGTGTATATCAGTATGTAGTGTCTCTACTTTAAAGAGTCCTCTCCTGCTGATGTTCAGGTGTATATCAGTATGTAGTGTCTCTACTTTAAAGAGTCCTCTCCTGATGATGTTCAGGTGTATATCAGTATGTAGTGTCTCTACTGGGACATGTCTCCATGCTTTAATGTTCAAAAAGCTCTTTATTTTTCTCATACTGCCTGTGCTGCAGCACCTCTTTTCACCCTCTGTCTGAAACCAGAGCCCAGTCTGCTCTGATTGGTTAGCTGGCCGGCTCTGTTGTGATTGGTCAACCAGCTTAGAAATGTCCCGCCCCTTAGCCTATCACGTACAATAGCGATAGCCAATAGAAGCGCAAGTGATCTCACTATGTTCCTGAACTTTTGAATTGTAGCCTTTGCAGACCATTTACATGCACTAAAACCTAGGACACACTACAGGGAAGGGGAAAATCCCAGAAAGCATAAAAGGGTGTTTGAAACACATTCCCCTACAATCTGTCTTTTATACAACTTTCTAAAAGCTACAATCTCACAATCAAATCAACTTTGAAGAAAGATATTTATAGAAAGATACAAAATAATTGTCCATTCTCCTCAAACAAACATTTATATATCCCAAATGTTGTTTTCCTCAAGCGTTTATTTTTGAAGGTCTCCATTGTTTTCATGCTTTCAGTTCATTGTTACAGTTTGTGATGTCACAGCAGGATCACAGCAGGACGGCTCTGAGACGAGGAAGCCATGTTTTCTATCTGATGTGTTGTTGGTGAGACTCACATCAAACATGTTGCGTTTGGACTGCATTAACCGGACACAATATGACATGTAGTAACTCCCCCTCTCCCTCCCTTTCTCCCTCTCTGTGTGAGACATAAAAGACAGTGAAAGTTTTATATGGAAAGGCTCCATCTGGTTCAGTTTAGAGGCGAATCAGAGGGGTACACTGCAGTGTCACAGCTAACCGGAACTTTCTAACACGCTATTGTCTCGTAAAAAGAGCAGTAGGCCTGTCTCACAAAAATTACAACACCTATCAACACTGACAATACTGAAAAATGTACTTTAATTGATAATAATTGTATTATTTCAACAGATTTCACAAAACTGTATTAGGTTAGTTGAAAGCAATCATTTTAACTGTACACTTAATATTATAGTATAATAATATATAGTATTATAAGTACATCCTGATGCCTTTACAACCGAGGTGGGAAAAGTACTCAGATCTTGTACTTGAGTAAAAGTAGAAGTACTTGAGTAAAAGTAGAAGTACTCAGACCTTGTACTTGAGTAAAAGTAGAAGTACTCATATCTTGTACTTGAGTAAAAGTAGAAGTACTCAGATCTTGTACTTGAGTAAAAGAAGAAGTACCCAGATATTGTACGTGAGTGAAAGTAGAAGTACTCAGATCTTGTACTTGAGTAAAAGTAGAAGTACTCAGATCTTGTTTAGTAAAATTAGAAGTACTCAGATATTGTACTTGAGTAAAAGTAAAAGTACTCAGATCTTATACTTGAGTAAAAGTAGAAGTACTCAGATATTGTACTTGAGTAAAAGTAGAAGTACTCAGATCTTGTTTAGTAAAAGTAGAAGTACTCAGATCTTGTTTAGTAAAATTAGAAGTACTCAGATCTTGTACTTGAGTAATAGTAGAAGTACTCAGATCTTATACTTGAGTAAAAGTAGAAGTACTCAGATCTTGTACTTGAGTAAAAGTAGAAGTACTCAGATCTTGTACTTGAGTCAAAGTAGAAGTACCAGAGTGTAGGAATACTCTGTTACAGTGAAAGTCCTGCATTCAAAATGTTCCTCAAGTAAAAGTAGAAAAGTATTATCATCAAAATATAGTTAAAGTAGCGACAGTAAAAGTAGTCATTGTGCAGATTGGTCCATTTCAGAATAATATATATGATATGTTTTATAATGATTGATCATGAAAGTGTTCTCAAAGCTGGTAAAGGTGCAGCTAGTTTGAATGACTTTGTATACTGCAGGGTAGCTTGTGAATTTACTCCAGGTGGAACTAAAGTCTGATTTAACACTTGATTAGATTTCACATCATTCATCCACATCTGTAAAGTAACTAAAGGTATTAAATACATGTAGTGGAATAGAAGTACACCATTTACCTCTGAACTGTAGTGGAGTAGAAGTACAAAGTAGCATAACATTGATAAAGTCAAGCACACTTAAGTAAGTGTACTTAGTTACTTCACACCACTGCTTCCTCCTCTTCTCTCTTCCACACCGCCTCTCTGCCTCAGACGGTGTATTGCCTTAATAAGGACGCTGCTTCCCCCCCGTCCCAGAATAGAAACGGCTCTGCCTCATGGTTCTAATCATGAAGAGGCTGAAACAACAGGACACCACGAGAAAGACTGGCTCAAATCCAACCTCCTCTTAGTTGGCGGGCGTCCAACTTCCCCCTGAAACTGTCGGGAAACCTGTCTCTGAGGTGCAGAGATAAAAAAAAGCCAACCTGAGAGAGATCTTAAGAAAAGAGCTCTCACTTACCCCTGTGTTTTATTGCTTCATGGAGATCACCTTACGCGGCAAGATAAGTTTCCAGTGGGAAAGCTCCCTGATGTCTGTAGGTAAAAAACTCAGTGGATATTATTAAACGACAGCTAAAGACACGTCATAAAGAAGGTAAAGATGAATGTATATGAAGCTCTGTGCAAGTTCTTTAAAGAAAACTGGGTAATATGCTCACGGCTGCATTTCCCCCTTAAGATATACGATTTCAGGATCGGGGTCTAATCGCCAAAGACTTTTAACATTTTGTCATATGGCGCATGTGTCAATAAATGTTCTTTAAACAAAAAATGAAGTATTTCCTGATTGAACTGGTACTTGTTTCATATTCTTATTGTTGGCCAAATACTCTTTATTGAACACAAGACACAGAACAATGCAACAACATCAGCTCGCAAGATGTGAGATCAGGGTGGTCAGTTATCAGAAGCTGAATCACATCAAGTGTCCCACAGGTGAGGATGAAAACTCTTAATTTAACCCAAGCAGATCTGAGGTCAGCAACTTATGTTTAGCTACAGGAGTCGACCACTTCAATCAAATAGTGACACCTCAACTGTGTGATGGTTGAAATGTGGACAGAACGAAATCCACTTCTTCATGTCTCTTCTACATCAACATGTGTCCCCTCTTCTCCATGTCTCTTCTACATCAACATGTGTCCCCTCTTCTTCATGTCTCTTCTACATCAACATGTGTCCCCTCTTCTTCATGTCTCTTCTACATCAACATGTGTCCCCTCTTCTTCATGTCTCTTCTACATCAACATGTGTCCCCTCTTCTTCATGTCTCTTCTACATCAACATGTGTCCCCTCTTCTTCATGTCTCTTCTACATCAACATGTGTCCCCTCTTCTTCATGTCTCTTCTACATCAACATGTGTCCCCTCTTCTTCATGTCTCTTCTACATCACCATGTGTCCCCTCTTCTTCATGTCTCTTCCACATCAACATGTGTCCCCTCTTCTTCATGTCTATTCTACATCAACATGTGTCCCCTCTTCTTCATGTCTCTTCTACATCAACATGTGTCCCCTCTTCTTCATGTCTCTTCTACATCACCATGTGTCCCCTCTTCTTCATGTCTCTTCCACATCAACATGTGTCCCCTCTTCTTCATGTCTCTTCTACATCAACATGTGTCCCCTCTTCTTCATGTCTCTTCTACATCAACATGTGTCCCCTCTTCTTCATGTCTCTTCTACATCAACATGTGTCCCCTCTTCTTCATGTCTCTTCTACATCAACATGTGTCCCCTCTTCTTCATGTCTCTTCTACATCAACATGTGTCCCCTCTTCTTCATGTCTCTTCTACATCAACATGTGTCCCCTCTTCTTCATGTCTCTTCTACATCAACATGTGTCCCCTCTTCTTCATGTCTCTTCTACATCAACATGTGTCCCCTCTTCTTCATGTCTCTTCTACATCAACATGTGTCCCCTCTTCTTCATGTCTCTTCTACATCAACATGTGTCCCCTCTTCTTCATGTCTCTTCTTCATCAACATGTGTCCCCTCTTCTTCATGTCTATTCTACATCAACATGTGTCCCCTCTTCTTCATGTCTCTTCTACATCAACATGTGTCCCCTCTTCTTCATGTCTCTTCTACATCAACATGTGTCCCCTCTTCTTCATGTCTCTTCTACATCAACATGTGTCCCCTCTTCTTCATGTCTCTTCTACATCAACATGTGTCCCCTCTTCTTCATGTCTCTTCTTCATCAACATGTGTCCCCTCTTCTTCATGTCTATTCTACATCAACATGTGTCCCCTCTTCTTCATGTCTCTTCTACATCAACATGTGTCCCCTCTTCTTCATGTCTCTTCTACATCAACATGTGTCCCCTCTTCTTCATGTCTCTTCTACATCAACATGTGTCCCCTCTTCTTCATGTCTCTTCTACATCAACATGTGTCCCCTCTTCTTCATGTCTCTTCTACATCAACATGTGTCCCCTCTTCTTCATGTCTCTTCTACATCAACATGTGTCCCCTCTTCTTCATGTCTCTTCTACATCAACATGTGTCCCCTCTTCTTCATGTATCTTCTACATCAACATGTGTCCCCTCTTCTTCATGTCTCTTCTACATCAACATGTGTCCCCTCTTCTTCATGTCTCTTCTTCATCAACATGTGTCCCCTCTGTGGAAAGAGACTCTGAAAGTTTCAGGAACAAAGATTCTCTCTCTTTTTGATCCATTTCTATAAAAACCTGTCTGAAAATGAGCTGATCAGATTTTGGCCACTTTATGATGTCATAATGATGTTTTGTCTTGTGTAACCATTAGCCAATCAGCAACCAAGGTAACCCCGCCCCCCCCTTTATCACCTGAATCTCCTCCTAGAGCACCATTGTGTTCTTTGTAACCAAATCTCTCTCAGAGGGGCGTGGGGAGGGGCTCCTTATTTTCATCTAAAGTAACAGACAGAGAATCAGCTCTTTGGAAACAGGGCTGAAACAGAGGGGATTATGGGATGCTGCAATGCTCTGTTTGGTGTTTCAGCCAATCAGAGACAGGCTCTGTATACATCTGAGACCTATAATATATTGATGAAAAACAGTATAATAGGGGACCTTTAAAGGGAATGTGGCAGCCAGACTGCAAAGCCTGGAGACCACCTCGGTCAAACCATTCCAAGATTAGGAGCTGTCAACTTTATAAACTGAGTCTGAGCAATTGATCATAGCGAAGCCAAGAAAAATACCACAGCAAAGCAAATCCTACAGACGTTAAAGCAACAGATATTTGCAGAAACACAACCAACATGTGTGCCTCTCAAGGCATCCTCGCAATAACTGAAGATAACCTGTTGTTAAATCCATGTTGTCTTATTTTGGCAAAGACATGAAAGAGAGCTGACCGCACAGCTCCGGTGATTATTCCTGCTACTTTCCTTATTTTAGGTTTCCAGCTAAACCACCACTAAATATCTGGTGGAGACAGCACTGAAGGGAGGCTGTGGGTAGACATGTATTTATCTGTATATCATATTCCATTTACTTGTATGGAGTCAGACTCTTCATGCACTATTCTATTTTATTTGTATTTACTTGCACATCTCAAAACATTCTCTGCCTGTGACTTCAGTTTTTCATTGCCATATCTACAAAGCCTTGAAAAAAACACAGAGCTGAATGAGGTGGTGCCGTCGTGAATCAAGAAATAGCAAAAACGACGATTGCGAAATGATAAATGAGTCCTCGTGTGATACTCTTGTACAAGGCATCTGTGGTTAATAGTTGTATTCAGCAAGTTAAAGGTGGGGTAGGTAAGAATGGAGAAACCAGCTCGAGTGCTCTAGAATTTGAAAGTACGCACCTGAAAAAAATCTGCCCCTTCCTTCAGACTTCCTTACAGAGCCCCTCCTCCAACACACACGAACGCGCACATGACCAATGAGGGCACGAGATAACTTTGTGCACAGATGGAAGGCTGACAGGCAGGTAGGCCATCCAGTTATTTTAGCCGGGCCGGCTAAAATGATTGGTCGTGCTTTTTACAGTACTACGGCTTCCACAGATGACATTTTTTATGTATTTATTGTCAAAGCATTTCATGTATTCATTGCTATCGGGATGTTAAGAGCATTCCATGGAATATAACAAAAAGTGTTTCTGAAGTGAATTAGCTACCCCACCTTTAACATCATTGTATGTTATGCAACAGAATCAAATTAATATATTAATGCATGAAAGCTCTATACGTACACTAACAGTTCAAAAATACAACAGCAAACTCTCTCAGAAACAGAAACTGCAGAAACTTTTCGTAACAACGGTTTCAAATCAGCATCTCTTGCACAAAAGAAAATACATATCTTAGAATAAAACTCTAAAAAACGTTATTTTTGTCCTTAAATCTGTTGATTATATTCTGCTTGGTACAGTACCTGTAAATACACAAAAACAAACAATCAAATGTCTCCCATTTTCTACATTAGACACAAGCAGCCTGTATATAATCCTTATTAAAAATAAGTGCTAGGAATTATTTGTACACATCGGTTTCATGACAAGTTGGTTTGGAACGACACTTAATGTGGAAGTTGGTGAGGAAAGGTGGTACGGGTTGGTTTGGAATTGGTCCAATAATTCAGCGCAGTGTGTAATTGGGTTTACTCCATCTTTCTTCAAACTATTAGTCTTTTTAGTGCTTTAATTAACATCTTAAATGTCCCTTCTAATTGAGTTTGATCCACCTGTGACGTTCATGTTGACGTTCTCATGTTGACGTTCTCATGTTGGAAATAACAGCCATTTCTCTGATAAGGAATTACAAATATCATGTGTTTATTATCTGTTCCAGGCAGAGGGTGGATTGGTTGGTGTGTGTGTGTGTGTGTGTGTGTGTGTGTGTGTGTGTGTGTGTGTGTGTGTGTGTGTGTGTGTGTGTGTGTGGACATTATGGAAGATACCACCCAGGGTCACATGACATCAGCACTGTGGTTTTGCCGTGGCTGTGAAAACAAACACGCCGGGGTGCTGCAGATAAGAGGGGTCAAACACCTTCCAACCTCCAGGCATGCATGTCCACACGCACGCACGCACGCACGCACGCACGCACGCACGCACGCACGCACGCACGCACGCACGCACGCACGCACGCACGCACGCACGCACGCACGCACGCACGCACGCACACACACACACACACACACACACACACACACACACACACACACACACACACACACACACACACACACACACACACACACACACACACACACACACACACACACACACACACCCCGCGGGAGGCTGGTTAGATAGTCACGCACCTGGACCTTTCAGCACTCTGAATGCTATCAGTCAGCCGCACGTCAGACAACATGGGCAAAAAAAACAAACACACACACACACACACACACACACACACACACACACACACACACACACACACACAACTTCACCCGGTGAACACAGGCATGTGCGGTTAACATATATCAAGCGTGACCTGGGAGGACATGAAGGTACAATCTCTTTCATCCAGAGATTCCTGATCCTCAGTCAACCTTTAGCTTCTCCGCGCTAAACCACCCATGCAAAACACAAGTGCATCATGGGAAACGTCTCTTCATTCTCTCATCCTCTAGTGCAGATAATTGTACTTCATTTCTGCTCATATTAGATGTTCATTGTCTCGTTCTTGCACATATACTTTGACTACTTGTGTGCTATTTTGTAAATTCAAATCACGTAAAACCATCAATTCCATAAAAGAATGTCAATCCATTCAAGTTAATGTATAGATTTAAGGATATAGATTTCCTTTTTCCCCCTTTTTGCTTATATCGTATATTTAAAAAAAGCACTTATTAGGAGATTTATCACACTTGTTGTTTTGCAGATTCACTCTTTCTCTGTTATTTACAAATTCACTTACATATGCATTTCCCCACTCCTTGAATCCCACATTTGCATACTTCATTTTCACTTTTCTCTCATTTTTTTACTATTAATAATTGGACTTATTACCCTCCACCTTTCTCCCATTCACTATGCATATGTTTGTCAGTAGCTTTAATGCTTTCTATTGCATCCAGGTCTAAACTCACTCATCCCCTCACACTTTCACATGGATATTTCTCCCCCTGTGGCCCTGTCTTCTTCTCTATCAACGATAAAATAGCCCACAAGTAAAGTAATACAACACCTACGAGGTTCAAAATAATAATTGTTCTATGACACCAGGATAAATTACGCTACAAAGAGGGAATAAGGGAGTAGAAGAAGATGGCAGTACATTAGGCGCTTTCACACTGGAGTACTTTTACCCGTACTTTTCCCGTTTAGTTCCATTAGTGCCTGGAATTTTGCGTTTACCCCCATTTTTAGTGCCTGCTAGAGAGGTGGGACTATCCTGGGGAGAAAAAAGTACCAATTTCTGATTGGCTGGGCGAATTGCAAACCACGCCCCGTAAAACTCTGAAAGGTTTTTTGAAACCGCCATTATATTTGCTGGCATTAGCATTATTAGCATTAGCATTAGCCCCGCGCACCAACACAGAGAGACTAACTTATGGCAACACAAAAGAAAACATGGGAGCGGTGGAGATGAGGAGGTGTCGGCGTTCTGGCGATTTACTGGGAAGGCTTCAGTAGAAGCTGCTGGGAGTCCCAGCAGCTTCTACTGAAGCCAGTCCCCAACTCCGGGGACTTCCGGCCGGGGACTCCGGGTGGCAGTATACGCCGTGAAGTTGTTTGCGGCCTGCCAGTAAACCCAAAGCAGAAGAAGAAGAAGTGACGTCAGCGGCTTCATTTGCGTAATCTTCCCTCAGGGAACTTATTCCGGTGTGAACGCGATCGGCTCTTTAGTTCCATGGGGGAACTAAGTGCTGGCACTAAGTGCTGGGAACTAAGTGCGGCAAAGTACTTGGTGTGAAAGCGGCTATTATTACCTAAACAGTCAGATGCTTCAACTTTTTCAATGCGTACGATACAGAACGTTATTTTGGATAACATTTGAAGGAATCATGACCCATAACTGCTCCTTTTCCCGTTAAAAACAAAGACCCAGCTCACCCCTCCATCACAGAACTTCCCTCCTTACTGTCTTCTGTCAGATCTTTCCTCACTTCCCCTCACACTGCACGTTAACACTTCACGAAACACAAAGGCCAAACACTTTCATTCTTTGCGGCCCAGTCAGTTAAATCAACCCCGTTTACAACCATGGCATTCCTTCCCCTGGTGATTCACTCCCGTCTTCCACGTTGATCTCACAGCTGGAGTTGATAAAGTCTTGAAGGGGGCTCTTCCTCTCGTAAACAACAAGCAGGAGAGAGGATGAAGAGGTGTCATAAGTTTGGTGTTGCAACTATGCCCGATGCCTCATCAGAGCTTTAAGACTTGGTTTCCTTTTGTTTGATAGATTACCTTTTAAAAGTGTCCTTCGTTCATTGCTGGCCAGCCAATGTGGGCTTACAATACAAGACACTAATAATAATAATAATAATAATAGATTACATTTGTATAGTGCCTTTCAAGGGACCCAAGGCTGCTTTACATGGTGAACAAACAAACAAACCAACAAAACAGACACAGTATCCACAGCCAAGAGGACCACAAAACCAATTATAATGTAAGGATCCATATATTCTGAGATAGGACAGTCATTTTCAAACAGTGTTTTAGCATCGTTTACTTAGTGCCAAGAATAAAATATCCTAAATAAGCAAATATCAGGACTTCTTGAGTTCCTCCTGCAAATGTCCGATGTACAATTATTTTAGTTGTATTTTTTCACCATTGTACCGTACATTAGATTCTGTACAAAACTTTGAGTAAATTACAGGCTTCTTTTCCCCTCTTTGACATCTTACGTTTGTCCATCAAGTCTTTGTTAGACCCATGAATGTTATGTATGTTTGACGTTCGGTTTCTTCCGGTATCGAAGCCCTTCTTTCGCTCCAGTAGATGATATAATTGGCTCGTGGAAATGTCTCTCTGGAGGCAGGGAGCGTGTAAATCTAACTCGTACCAGGAGCTCCAAACGGTGAAATGAGCTATACTCCATTAGCGGCTGCTACTGACGCCGCCATCGGTCCGTATCTCGACAATCAGTCAATCAAAGTAATGATGCTGAGGAGCGTGTTTTGGAAAGTTGCTTGACATGCTTGCTGCCTTTACTCATTTCAAAAAACGAATGTCTGCATACATTTACTTCTTTAAAAAGTCTGTAGGGAAAAGCAATTGGAAATGTGGATTGAACGCACAGTGAGATGGAAACGTGAATTGATATACTATATACACTAGCTCAGTTCAAAGAGGCTCTATTATGCATTTTGGATCATCATCAAGGATTATCTCTGAAACAGTATGGAGCTCAAATGCTTTTTCTCTCGCAGGTTTATCACAAGGTGAGTTCCTTTTTTTATTTCCTGCTTTTTAAACACATGTGCTCTCCAGTACAGGTTAGCTCTGAGTGTTAGCGAGGCTTGCTAATGTAAACAAAGACGAGATTACGTCCAAAACACGTCAGGCATTGTTTCTGATAGCAGCTTTCTGTGGGTCCGCCGCCGATTTGACGTCAGATCGGCAGCAAATCTGTATCCGCTCGTTGTACCCCCGTTTTTAAAAGATTTAGGTACGGAGGAAAAGAGAGAGGGTTTTATTTTCTGACGCTGCGTGAGTTCCCCGACGCACCGGGGACACATATTTATAAAAGACATCACAAAGTGCATTTTGCATGATAGGTCCCCTTTAAAGCAGAAATGTTTTGTTAACTGTGAATCCACCTGAAATCAGGCACCGTAGGGAGACAAGATGAAGACAAACTCAGCAGTCATGACTTCCCTGAAGCCATCTGAGCGAATCTAATGAAACACATGACATCTCTGCTCCTATCATCAGAGAAAAGGACTCCCACTATAACCACAACACTGTAATAATACCCACAAAGGCATCGTGTGTTTAACCTCATAAGCTCTTGTGCTAAACAAGTGCTCTGTATCCCCTGAGCAACTAGCTTAAGCCTCATTACTTTCAAATGGGTTTTAAGACACACAGCTTTTACCCTCCATCCCTTGGGCTGTAAATAAGGAATAGCTTGTTGTTTGCTTATCTGATAAACACATATTGTTGTCTTGCTTGCTTTGTGTCGCCCTCATTAGCGCTGGGGCTCATATAAAGGCCACTTTAACGCTGTCTGAGAGCACCGTCTGATTAAAGAAGAGGGTTAAAAAGTGCCTTTAGCCGAACCCCTGTGAGCTGGCACGCTGTCAACATGTCCAGATGTGTGTGTTTGGGTTATATTGTGCACCTATGGGCTCTCGTATGCACAGTCACATGAAAAACACCCACAACATCGCATGCATACACACCAAAACAAGCCGAATGAAGCCGTCTGCTTTCCATATACAACATCTCATTATGTTTCATGTCTGCTCAACAGCACTAGCTTGTGAAAGATGCCTTTAAACACAGCTCACGGCGCTGCGCTAGACATGTTTTCTGTCTTGTAAACCAGCCACAGTCTTTACATACCGCACGATTCTGAGAAACAGCAGAACTGTATTGATTTATGATGAGAAAGAGATGAGAGGAAAGTGAAGACGGGTCATCAAAGTGGGTTTCTGAAAGATCCAGCTCCAACTCCACAGCTGAGATGCCATGAGCTGAAAACGTGTGTGTGTGTGTGTGTGTGTGTGTGTGTGTGTGTGTGTGTGTGTGTGTGTGTGTGTGAGGTTAGGTAATCATTCATTTTAGGGTGAAGACTTGGTTAGGGTTAGGGTAAGGTTAAAGGTAAGGGTTAGGGTTAGGCATGTGTTGGTTATGGTTAAGGTTAGGATAAGTCTCCAGGAAATGCATGTAAGTCAATGTAATGTCCCCTGAAGTGATGTATACATGGTGTGTGTGTGTGTGTGTGTGTGTTTGTGTGTGTGTGTGTGTGTGTGTGTGTGTGTGTGTGTGTGTGTGTGTGTGTGTGTGTGTGTGTGTGTGTGTGTGTGTGTGTGTGTGTGTGTGTGTGTGTGTGTGTGTGTGTGTGTGTGTGGGAGTTCCTTTCCTCTGACACAAACGTCGGCTGTACATCCTGTTGTCTGGCGACATGTTGAAGCAGGCGCAACTTATGGGCTCCTTGCGTCATTTCTGCTGTACATTAGAACGTTGTCTTAATCTTAATTCCTTATATGGGCAAAATGAATATGAGAAACCTTGATTTTTTGGGGTATTTCAGAAAATAACCTTCTACCTGTTTACTTCAGCCATGGTTTGCAAGTGTTCCCAAACTGCCTGTAGGACAGAAAAGCACTGAATAAAACACTGAAAATATACTTTAATGTAATGATTATGTCAACAAATGTCACTGTTTTAGGTTAGTTGAAGGCAATAATATTACATTTTAAGACAAAATATTAGTTTTTAACCAACTTAATACAGTTTTGTGACATTTGTTGACATCATACATTTAATTAAAGTCAACGTTTGAGTGTTTCCAGTGAGATCAACTGGTTGCTCACTTGTGTTTGTACTAAGATCTGGTGAATATAAGCGTGTAAGGGGAATAACTGCTGATGCCAACAACTCTACATCAACGCAGAGACTCTAAATCTCTGCTGTTCCACTGAGGCGGTTATCTCTCTGCACCTACTGTCTACATAAATCAGTGTGATGCATGCGGTGTGTGTGTGTGTGTGTGTGTGTGTGTGTGTGTGTGTGTGTGTGTGTGTGTGTGTGTGTGTGTATATCATAGGGAGAAACAAACACTTCAGAGTGCAAGTAAGTGAGAGAAAGAGCCAGGGACAGAAAACTAAGAGGCTGAAGAGAAGCGTGTGTGTGTGTGTGTGTGTGTGTGTGTGTGTGTGTGTGTGTGTGTGTGTGTGTTCACTCTTATTGGAGGTAAACAAAAGAAGACAATGTAACGAGTGTTTACCCCTGTGTGTGTGTGTGTGTGTGTGTATCCAAGCTACAGCCAGAGTGCTTAAGCTTAAGGTTATTTTTCTGTGTGTTCAGCACTCCTGTCTCGTCAGAAAAACTTGACTACTAAACCAAAAGCTAAACCATTTTTCTGAACAGAAATCTTGACATACAATATTAGTGTTAACCGAAACATGGCCATTCATAAGATGTTATATCTGGAAGTATATGGGAATCTGAGAGTGAACATAAATGGACTTGATTGTGTCTCCTGCGTTGAGGATTTGACTGCAATTTGTGAATGTTTTAAGACAAATGATATCCAAAAAGTGCTCATATTATATTCTTTCTCAAGGCCTCTGCACCATATGCTTTAAAGCACCGTCAGTACATGTACAGTTCTTTGTGAATCCAGGTTGTAGTGTTAATAGGCAGCTGTTGACAAGCTTGAAGACTTACTGTCAGCTTTCAGATTCCTTTTGCTCAGGCTACCAACGGAAAATATCACCTGTCACTGATAACACATTATTATTGGACTGCATTCACCTTATTCGCCTCTGTAAAGGTCTCCAGGTCATGAGGCATTTTCAGAGTCAAACTGACATTTTATTATAGGTATCTCCCACTCAAACATACACTTATCTTTTGTTGATGTTCCCTAAAATGTCTCACTATCCTGACTTGTATCTGTGCAAAGAGAGGTATTTTTTGAATGTCTGTGCACTTCTCTTATAACATATTTCAATAAGACAAATTGTCCAACCTCAAAAGCCCTTTTAGTATGTACAGTTGCGGCGCTAAACACACAGGTAAGAGGTCTGTGTCTCTACATCAACTTTAATGAGCCTGTCATTTTCAGAATATATGATATGTTGACACATTTCCTGTGGGTTAAAAGGTAGAGCAGGATGCCAAAGGCTTAATGGATCCATTTAATGTGAGCTTCAGTAAGTAAGGCACGATGGGGCTGGGTTCATACGGGGACCAACGGTGCAAAGAAGTCAGAAGTTCACCGTGCAACATGCTTTGTATTCTCAAACTACTTCCTGCATTCTTTACTCTAAGTCACTGTGAGATTAAAGCTTATGTGGCGGTACTCAACATCCTCCAATGCCCATGACAGGTGAGTGTGTAAGGCCTCGGAGCGACAGGTTACTTAAGTTCATGTCAGGTCGTCAAATAGATCAGGTGACAGGTCTTCATTTTTACAAAGAGCTGCCCTTAAAGTGAACACACACACACAAAAAGCACTGTTCGATAGAAATAGTATTACGTAGGCTAGCAAAAAGAAGTATATACTGTATGTGCAACATTTACAATAAAACGATCAGACAAAGGAAATACAAGGGGAAACAGACGGTGTGCAAAAATGTGAAGGTATAAGGAAGAGGAGAAGTCTGAGTACCTGTATTGTGTTGGGGTATCAGTGGAGGAGTCATTAAGTGTTTTCAAAGTTGGGCAGTGGCGAGCCGTCAGGGCCCTCTAGGCCCTCTGTGAGGGCCTAAGATATTCCAAAAAATAATATTTAAAAACATTAAAAAAAAATATATTTTTTTTAAATATATATTTTTTTAATATTATTTTTGTTATATTTTTCATTCGTTTTACCGAAAAAAAACTTGATTTAATAAAATAACATTTCCAAAGAAATTCCTAAATAAATCCTTCGAAGCTATAGTAACTGAACGAGAGAGTAATGTCAAATGACAGTACAATTGACCAATCATATCTTCCCTCTAAATGGGTGGGTTTTATTATCGCGGACTTTATGACGAGTTCCGCCCGCTGTGAAACTTTTCTTGTTTCCATAGCAACAACAACTTCCTGTCAACAGCGTGAACTCGCCTTCAAAATAAAAGCATGCCAAATTACACTTAAGACATACAACTGCAACGAAAGTAACAAACACAATGCAATATCATTTTCAATGTCAAAGAACACAAATTGGGTTCACAGGTGTTGTTTTGTGTGGTAGAGGGTCGCTGTCATTGATGCGTTTTGCACCCTGCGCCGTTGTTTTGATACTCCGCTCTTTTTTTTTCTTTTTTTCGAGGGAAGGGGTGGGGGTCAGAGGGCCTAGGTATAAAGCTCACGGCTCGCCACTGAAGTTGGGAAATCATAATTTAGCACCGCAGTAGCAGCTGCCGCTACATGTCCCAAACACACATAGGCCCGATTCAGTATCTTTGCTCAGATCCACCTTCATGTAAAGCCCCGGACACACCAAGCCGATTTTGGCCGTCGATGGATGTCAGGCCGACGATGAGCGTCCTGCCGCCCTACTCAGATTGGTGTGTCCCGCACCGTCGTGTCTTTTCGGCCGTGCCGACAACTTTTTGGCCGAAAACCTAACCGACAGCCTTTGGCCGATTCGCTGTCAGTCAAAAAAATCACTCTGATTGGCTGTTCAGCTTAGCGAATCAGTGCATGAGAAGCGAAACGGAAGTGAGGGACCCAAACAAACTATTAAGAAGGCAAATCTGAGATTTCATTTAACTCCAGCTCTCGACACAGGTTCGGGAAAGCCCCATGAGCTTCTCGCTGTAGAGTGAAAATGGAACGCACACGCTATTTGTTGTTTGTTTATATCACGCAGTCTGTTCTTCTTCTCTCGGTGTATCACGCAGTCTGTCTTCCGGTTGTTGCCTCTTTTGAATGACGAATACACACTACCGCCGCCTGCTGGTAAGGAGAGTTATTGCCACTCACGCATGCGCAGTTCGTACGTGCTTCTTGGCCGTCGGCTGAAGTCTTTGTGGTGTGTTCCAGTGCGACACATGGCCAAGACGCAGGAGACGCGAGTCGACACAACAGTCGGGGGTCCGTCTGTGTCAGTTCTTTGGTGTCAGCTTGGTGTGTCCCTACCTTAAAATGCATTCTCAGCGCAGTCACTGGTACCATGATGGGATTAAGGGGCTACATTTACTTTAAAAACACACCCCAGAGTAGCACAGACTTTATTTCTTGTACTTGTAGCAGTGGAAGTAAATCAAATTGAGGAGGAAAAGAGTGATTTGCAGAGCAGCCAAACACTTTCTAATTCCTTCCTATCCCTCTCTTCGTTGGCTCCTCGCCTCAGGACAAACTGTCGGTTTTGCTGTCGCAGAGATTAGACTTTGATTATTCTGTAAAGACATATCGGAGGTGCAGTCAGATGGCTCGCAGCCCATTTCACAGGTTGTGATTGGCAACAAAAATGCAATTAAATTAACAGAAACAGACGTTGCTGTTACCTTAAAAATGGTGGGATCCGAGCCTCATTTCGCTTTTTATTTAAAGGGGCCCTATTCTGCTTATTTCCAGGTTTCATATTTCTATTGTGTGTCTCTATTCTGACACGTTTACAAACTCCCTCTAGGGGGAACTTTGGGATTTTAGCCTTTGCAGACCATTTACATGCACAGAAACCTATAGAACACACTACAGGCATCTGTAATTTCCCCCTTTTGACTAGCCTCAGCTTGCCAGAGATAATGATGGTTATTAGTAGGTCACTGTCACTTATAGCATTTTCCAAAGTCAGTGTGTTATCCGACTAACAGCAGCAGTAATTGTGTTTTTATGTTGACCTTACATGTCTGCCTCATGTTGTTATTGTATTCATGTTTCTGTCTTAATTTGAACTTTTGTTCTTTCTTGTGAAGCACTTTCTGTGAAAGGTGCTATACTAAATAAACGTATCATTATTATATAATTATTATAATTCACTGATATCTTTACCTCACGTTGACTCTCCTTACATTTGGGAATAGACGTTTATTAGCATACAAACTCTGGCACACTCACACATCATCTGAACCAAGTCACTCTGCTGGTTTAGTAAAGTGAAGATGAAGCGTTTGTCTTCTCTGTGGCTGCATTCAGACTCGTATCTCGCTCAAATCGCTTTGACTATTTCTGTGTTATTGTGTTGCACTGTTGGAGGAGCCTGTGAACTAAGATGTCCATTGTCATAACTACACTGACTGTAGCTATGTACACATGACAATAAAAGCCTTGAATCTTGAATCTGGATGAAAACCAGACAAACCAACGATCAGCCATCCAGTGAGTTAAACCCCCCCCACCGTGACCTCACCATCACACACTTGTTGTCCAATTAAGGTCTGCTGCTCCGCGCTCTGTTAATCTGGCTGTCTGTGTCCGGCACTTCATCATCAGTGGGTGTATAGATTAGCAGCGGCGCGTGGGCACAGGACTATAAAAGGAGACTAGATTCAAGATCCAAGGCTTTTATTGTCATTTGTACAAAGATGCAGTGTAGATATGACAATGTAAATGTTACAGGCAGAGGTGGGAAGTAGTACAGTACAAATACTTTGTTACTGTACTTAAGTACATTTTTCTGGTATCAGTACTTTACTCCACTACTTATTTTTCTGATGACTTTTTACTTTGATTTCTTACATTTTGAACACAAATACCTGTACTTTCTACTTCTTACATTTTGAACACAAATACCTGTACTTTCTACTTCTTACATGTTGAACACAAATACCTGTACTTTCTACTTCTTACATGTTGAACACAAATACCTGTACTTTCTACTTCTTACATTCTGAACCCAAATACCTGTACTTTCTACTTCTTACATGTTGAACACAAATACCTGTACTTTCTACTTCTTACATGTTGAACCCAAATACCTGTACTTTCTACTTCTTACATGTTGAACACAAATACCTGTACTTTCTACTTCTTACATGTTGAACACAAATACCTGTACTTTCTACTTCTTACATTCTGAACCCAAATACCTGTACTTTCTACTTCTTACATGTTGAACACAAATACCTGTACTTTCTACTTCTTACATGTTGAACCCAAATACCTGAACTTTCTACTTCTTACATGTTGAACCCAAATACCTGTACTTTCTACTTCTTACATTTTGAACACAAATACCTGTACTTTCTACTTCTTACATGTTGAACCCAAATACCTGAACTTTCTACTTCTTACATTTTGAACCCAAATACCTGTACTTTCTACTTCTTACATGTTGAACACAAATACCTGTACTTTCTACTTCTTACATGTTGAACACAAATACCTGTACTTTCTACTTCTTACATGTTGAACCCAAATACCTGTACTTTCTACTTCTTACATGTTGAACCCAAATACCTGAACTTTCTACTTCTTACATGTTGAACACAAATACCTGTACTTTCTACTTCTTACATGTTGAACACAAATACCTGTACTTTCTACTTCTTACATGTTGAACACAAATACCTGTACTTTCTACTTCTTACATGTTGAACCCAAATACCTGTACTTTCTACTTCTTACATGTTGAACACAAATACCTGAACTTTCTACTTCTTACATGTTGAACACAAATACCTGAACTTTCTACTTCTTACATGTTGAACACAAATACCTGTACTTTCTACTTCTTACATGTTGAACACAAATACCTGTACTTTCTACTTCTTACATGTTGAACACAAATACCTGTACTTTCTACTTCTTACATGTTGAACCCAAATACCTGTACTTTCTACTTCTTACATGTTGAACACAAATACCTGTACTTTCTACTTCTTACATTTTGAACCCAAATACCTGTACTTTCTACTTCTTACATGTTGAACACAAATACCTGAACTTTCTACTTCTTACATGTTGAACACAAATACCTGTACTTTCTACTTCTTACATGTTGAACACAAATACCTGTACTTTCTACTTCTCACATTTTCCAAACAGGCTGGTTCCTTTAGTTTGAATGTGTGTTTGGTGGCGTGATCATTATTATTTGCCATCTCTGGTCACAGGCTCCTCCAACAGTGCAACACAATAAAATAGAATAGAATAGAAGTCTATATACAAGCAATTGGAATATGATATATTAGATAAATAATTTGTGAGTTGCAAACAGATGAATGTTATGGATGTTCTTTCAAAAGTTTGTGTGTGTGTGTGTGTGTGTGTGTGTGTGAGTGTGTAATGTACTGAACTGGTTGCTCTTGAGTAATCTAAGTACATTATGCAGGAGGATCCATGAACTATGAAGGAACAAGTTAGTCAACTTAACAGAACATTTTGTCATAGACACTAAATGAAAAGGAAAGATGATCCAAGATGCCTTCAGCGTTCTCATCAAAGTTCATTTCGAGGTAATTGAACGGAAAGGTGGGGAAAAGGGTGTGAAAGATGCCGGTAAAAGAATGGTTTGACCTTGTTTGCATTACTCTTGCAGCATTTGCCTTCTTGCTAATAGTTAGATCAGAAATAAACAAATATGTGCAAAGTTAGCTTAGCTTAGCAACGTCTAGGTGTGTTCAAAGCAACAAAATCCAAATACAAGCACCTCAAAAGCTCCCAAATAGACAGGTTATATCTTAATTATTTGATTCATGCAAACACCAAAGTGGAACATTACGTTATAGTCTTAATGTAGCTCATGTATAGGATTATTTATTGTCTTGGTGAAGTGCAAGTTGACTTGTGAAAGACTGAGAGCTCCACAGACCACTGACTCCTTTAAGAAGGGCCTAAAAACCTTTAATTAAACTTGTGTTTTAAGTATTTATTTAATGCCCCCTGTAGAACTTTGGGTTTGCTTTTAGTAATGAAAGTTGCTTTACAAATCAAATGTATTAAGACTGAATTGCAGACTGTCCTTTAATGCTTGGACTTCCATCAGATATGAAGTTGTTGTTTTAGCACATTTCCAACATGCAGGGCTACAGACCTTTTGTATAATAAGTCATATTTTTAAACTCTTAGTTTGGCAGGAAAAGTGAGGCTCAGTTTCAGAGTGATGGATGTTTCTGCACAGCCGATCACTCTTCTGCTCCTCATGCTATCTGCACGTCAGGGGTCAAAGTGCACCATTAGCAGATCACTTTGTAACCATAAAGTTTGTCTGAAGTAGAGCGAGACGATGACGACTGAGAGACCTGAGGAGGAGTCAGCTATCGCAAGTCAATTAACAACAAAGTTCAGTTTCTTCAGGTTGAGTCAAGAAGAGAAGAGTCTTTTTTGTGGCATCTGATTTTGGAGATTAATGGTGCGTTCGAGTTGTCATGGGAAGTGGGAATATCCAAGTTCCCAGTTGGAAATGTCTACAAGAACACCCCCTAGGGTCGGACATCCTACTTGGACATTTTGCGATAAGTCGCCATACCTGAGATCACCATTCAAAACTGAGTCTCCACATGTGATCATTAAGAGAACACTTTGATAATATAACACGTTTTAGCCATTCTGTGTTATTTGTATCAATTCAATTCAAGATTCAAAGGTTTTATTGTGATATGCACATAAGCTACAGTGTAGAAATGGAAATGGAAATCTTATGATCCGAACTCCTCCAACAATGCAACATAGTTATATAATAAAATACAAAAATAAAACCACAAAATAGTGCAAGAAGTCTATATACACATACATACTGTAGAATATGATACGTATACAAGAACAGAATGTAAAATGAAATATTGTACACTAAGATGAAATTAAATGCTGTTTATAACAATGCAGATGAATGTCTATCTGTGGATATGTTGCTACCGTGTTCACAAAATAGAAAATAAAGCGTAGGTATCAACCGGTATTGCTAACAATGGCTAACCCGAGGTGACTCCTGAAGCTTTAAACAAGGCGAACAACTTTCCCGCTGACATCCATCTCTTTCTGACTTGTGCTACTGGAACGAAGTCAACTCGGATGTGACGTCACTCCCAGTTCATACCTCCGACTTTCAATGTTAATAGCCGCTTTCACACCAAGTACTTTGCGTAAGGGAGGATTACGCAAATGAAGCCGCTGATGTCACTTCTTCTTCTTCTGCTTTGGGTTTACTGGCAGGCAGCAAACCACTTCACGGCGTATACTGCCACCCGAAGTCCCCGGCCGGAAGTCCCCGGAGTTGGGGACTGGCTTCAGTAGAAGCTGCTGGGACTCCCTGCAGCTTCTACTGAAGCCTTCCGAGTAAATCGCCAGAACGCCGACACCTCCTCATCTCCACCGCTCACATGTTTTCTTTTGTGTTGCCATAAGTTAGTCTCTCTGCGTTGGTGCGCGGGGCTAATGCTAATGCTAATAATGCTAATGCGAGCAAATACAATGGCGGCTTCAAAAAACTTTTCAGAGTTTTACGGGGCGTGGTTTGCAATTCGCCCAGCCAATCAGAAATTGGTACTTTTTTCTCCCCAGGAAAATCCCAGGAACTATCGGATCTAAAAGGGAAAAGTACAGGGAAAAGTATACTCCGGTGTGAAAGCACCTATTGGAAACGTAGAATCAATACTCTAGCTGTGGAGCAGGAGGAACCACATTCTCAAGTTTCGTTTGATGAGACTGAAAGCTTCAAGCCTGACAAACACACTCAGCATTATCTCCACCTGTAAATCCTTCAGCTGTGAGAAAGTCCAGAATCTCAGCCTTTTAAAAGACTGATGTAACCGGCTGCTTTTATATCATCTTTAGCCTTTAACATAACTAAAAGTACATCCCCTCAGAAATGCTTCCACAGAGTAACTTTCAATACTTACAAACTGTTATATTAAAAGGTGAATTAAGGTTTACTACGATTTTAAACTCATTTTAGTATTTAGTGTCAGCGATTGTCATCAGTTATTTTCGTCAGTTTTTTTGTCAATTGACGAAAATGGCAAAAACTATGACTAATTGAGTAACTACTTTAAAGAGTCCTCTCTTGCTGATGTTCAGGTGTATATCAGTATGCAGTGTCTCTACTTTAAAGAGTCCTCTCCTGCTGATGTTCAGGTGTATATCAGTATGTAGTGTCTCTACTTTAAAGAGTCCTCTCCTGCTGATGTTCAGGTGTATATCAGTATGTAGTGCCTCTACTTTAAAGAGTCCTCTCCTGCTGATGTTCAGGTGTATATCGGTATGTAGTGTCTCTACTTTAAAGAGTCCTCTCCTGCTGATGTTCAGGTGTATATCAGTATGTAGTGTCTCTACTTTAAAGAGTCCTCTCCTGCTGATGTTCAGGTGTATATCAGTATGTAGTGTCTCTACTTTAAAGAGTCCTCTCCTGCTGATGTTCAGGTGTATATCAGTATGTAGTGTCTCTACTTTAAAGAGTCCTCTCCTGCTGATGTTCAGGTGTATATCAGTATGTCGTGTCTCTACTTTAAAGAGTCCTCTCCTGCTGATGTTCAGGTGTATATCAGTATGTAGTGTCTCTACTTTAAAGAGTCCTCTCCTGCTGATGTTAAGGTGTATATCAGTATGTCGTGTCTCCACTTTAAAGAGTCCTCTCCTGCTGATGTTCAGGTGTATATCAGTGTGTAGTGTCTCTACTTTAAAGAGTCCTCTCCTGCTGATGTTCAGGTGTATATCAGTATGTTGTGTCTCTACTTTAAAGAGTCCTCTCCTGCTGATGTTCAGGTGTATATCAGTATGTAGTGTCTCTACTTTAAAGAGTCCTCTCCTGCTGATGTTCAGGTGTATATCAGTATGTAGTGTCTCTACTTTAAAGAGTCCTCTCCTGCTGATGTTCAGGTGTATATCAGTATGTAGTGTCTCTACTTTAAAGAGTCCTCTCTTGCTGATGTTCAGGTGTATATCAGTATGTAGTGTCTCTACTTTAAAGAGTCCTCTCCTGCTGATGTTCAGGTGTATATCAGTATGTAGTGTCTCTACTTTAAAGAGTCCTCTCCAGCTGATGTGCTGTCTTTCCTTGATCTCTATCTGTCCGTTTGGCAGAAGTAAAACCCTCAGAGAAACCAGAAACAAACTAGAGCAGAAACACAGGATAAAGCCAGCCACAGACTCGCTCCTCTGACTCCACCACTGCCGCTGTCTTCTTGAATTTATCATCACGGGAAGCAGCGTGGAAAACGTTCTTCAGAAGTGACAGCGGTTAGTCACAGTCGGGCGCTACACTTTCCTCCAGTCACCGTAATTAGATTAACAGCAGAGATGATATGTGTGTGGATGTGTGCAAATCCATAATCTCACTATTGGCTTGGACTCCAGATGACCGTCTGAACGCGGTCATTACAGCTGTGTCTCGCCAGAGCCTGGTGGTGATTGGATCTTTATACATGCAGGAGGTATGTGTGTTTTTTCAACGTCTAAGATTTGTCGTTAAGTGAAGAAGAAATGGATCTAACTGCTTTCCATTTTCATATCAAAACAAATAAAGTCACAGCATCTTTCAGAACAAATAGCACAGAGAGAGAGCAGTGTGGCCTATGTCATAAATAAAATAAAATAAATAAATAAAATAAATAAAATAAATAAAATAAATAAATAAAATAAATAAAATAAATTAATTAATAAAATAAATAAAATAAATAAAATAAATAAAATAAATAAAATAAATAAATAAAATAAATAAAATAAATAAATAAATAAAATAAATAAAATAAATAAAATAAATAAATAAATAAAATAAATAAATAAAATAATTAATAAATAAAATAAATAAAATAAATAAAATAAATAAAATAAATAAAATAAATAAAATAAATAAAATAAATAAAATAAATAAAATAAATAAAAACATTTTAGGGAAGGAAATAAGATGCAAATCAGGTAAGATGAGTGACACACATATCCATGCTTCGTAAACTGCATGAACAACTGATGCTTTCCATCAAGTCTTTATCCATCTTGTCCTGAACTCACTAACTCTGCAATGGCCCACTAACATGTAAGACATAATGTTCTGCCTCGCATTTCCAGAAAGCTTTATATGTAAGTCTTCCAAAGTCAGCAGCAGGACAAATATCATGCATGCTGTGTGGTTCGGTTGAAGGATGACATAAGTGGTGCTAAAGCACTTCAGTATTACATAATTAATGAAGGGACTCCTGACACAGCAGGAGATTTATTATGGATAATGAAGATTGTGTTTACTTAGTCTCTTCTGTCCTTAGATAACAGCTCTCTTTTCAGTCATGTGATTGTCTAAAAGAGGGCTAAAACACAAGAAAATATCTTTATTGATATTTTTTTTTAATTAGTGACATCCTTCTAATCGGAATAGGAGCAGCGGGAGCGGTACTCCAGTCGCTTTACAGCACCGTTGTGACGAAAAGAGAGCTGAGCCAGAAGGCAAAGCTCTCTGTCTACCGGGCCATTTTCGTTCCTACCCTCACCTATGGTCATGAAGGATGGGTCATGACCGAAAGAACGAGATCGCGGATACAAGCGGCCGAGATGGGTTTTCTCCGCAGGGTGGCGGGCGTCACCCTTAGGGATAAGGTGAGAAGTTCAGTCATCAGGGAGGGACTCGGAGTTGAACCGCTCCTCCTTCGCGTGGAAAGGAGCCAGTTGAGGTGGTTCGGGCACCTAGTAAGGATGCCACCTGGGCGCCTCCCTAGGGAGGTGTTCCAGGCACGTCCAGCTGGGAAGAGACCGAGGGTTAGACCTAGGACCAGGTGGAGGGATTATATCTCTTCGCTGGCCTGGGAGCGCCTTGAGATCCCCCAGTCAGAGCTGGTTGATGTGGCCAGGGAAAGGAACGTTTGGGGCTCTCTGTTGGAACTGCTACCTCTGCGACCCGACCACGGATAAGCGGGAGAAGATGGATGGATGGATGGATGGATGGATGGATGGATGGATGGATGGATGGATGGATGGATGGATGGATGGATGGATGGATGGATGGATGGATGGATGGATGGATGGATGGATGGATTGATGGACATCCTTCTATAGAAAGTAAGCAGAGTCTGAAGCTTCCTACCCAGCAGGAGAAGAGCTCCAACAACTATGGACTGGGAAATTGTTGGGCCATTAGCTGTTCTGTGGTTTCTGCCCGGCAACAGAAAAACAAATTAACTTGTTGTCCTTAAAAAAACATTTCAAAAGCTCAATTAGGAAGTTTAGTTTAAGCTTAATGGAGAGGCATGAGGTGGGAAGGTGTGAGGATTTATCAGGCAGTCGGGAAGTGTCAATCAGAATACATTTAATTAAAAAAGATGGAGGAGAGTATAAACAACAGGCTGGATGAGGCAGTTTCTCATTTAGTGGATATTTGTGGAATAAACTGACAGCAGCTGTAATTAAAGGCACATAGGGATTTTTTTATTCCCTCTTTTGGGGTTTTTGAACCTTGTTGTTGTTGTTTTTTCTACGTGTTCCAAGATATATTCTTTGCACGCCCACTTAAGCGTGAGGTTAGGTGGTGAGAGAGACCAGGGGATGATG
>NW_022987608.1:367500-372500 GCF_902827165.1 Trematomus bernacchii
GCGGGCCAAATCCGGCCCCGGGGTGATATTTACTGGCCCTTTGAGTATAATGTTAAAAAGTAATCTTTTTTTTTTTTTTTAAGATTTTTTTTTTTTTTTTTTTGTGCCATAGTGCCTTTATTCCAGAGAGGGTGTTACATTGAGAGATAGAGGGGTAGACAATGCCTGAAAACTTCGACGGGCTCGGGTTTCGAACCCACCTACTATACTGTAGTGACAACTCCTGTCATTGATTGCATCTCTGCGTGAATGATTAGATCATTTCACCTAAATGAAATCAAATGAAACATGTAGGCCTACTGAGTTCTGAACTTGCCATTTAGATCTAGAAAGGCCTTGGGGCTATGTTGTTTGATTGAATTAAACACAATATATGCACTCCACTATGCTGTTGTAGTATTTACTGTATCTGAAGCTCTTAATATGATTGCTCATATTTCAAGACATCTTTTTCCCGGCCCCTTGCTTTGGATCATTTTCATCAACCGGCCCCCATTCCAAACTAATTGAATAGCCCTGATCTATACATTGTTACGGTGCTCATATTGTAAATGTGTACTTATCAACTTGTTACATTTAAACCTTGAGGAACTCACTTTATCAATGATGTACTAAATTATGGTCATCCTTGTGAAGCAATATTATGGAAGCCAGAGAGAAAACAGTGTGTGTGTGTGTGTGTGCGTGCGTGCGTGCGTGTGTGTGCGTGTGCGTGTGCGTGTGTGTGTGTGTGTGTGTGTGTGTGTGTGTGTGTGTGTGTGTGTGTGTGTGTGTGTGTGTGTGTGCCCGCCCACATTCCTTCATTCATTGCTATAAAGTGTGTGTTCAGCGTGTGAAGTGGTCACACCAGGAGCAGAGATTAGTGAAGAGGACGTCAGACAGAAATACTCAGACAGCAGTGAGGAGAGAGAGAGAGAGAGAGAGAGAGAGAGAGAGAGAGAGAGAGAGAGAGAGAGAGAGAGAGAGAGAGAGAGAGAGAGAGAGAGAGAGAGAGAGAGAGAGAGAGAGAGAGAGAGCGAGAGAGAGAGGGGAGGAATTAAAGAGTGGAGTGATGATACAAGTAAAGAGAGAATGGAGGTTAATGGGGAAGTCAATGGAGCTCAAACAGTCTCTTCAGAGAGATGGTCAATGGGTTTTATCAGCATAACACTTGAGTGAACAAAATTGAGAGAGACAGTCAGAGAGTCAATGAGCTGTTAGCATTATAGCACATCACATCTGCATGAGACTCCTATCTATTCGTTTGGAACATTTTTAGGTAAGTTAATCTTGCAAAATGTTGTATTATTCAGCCCTAATATATTTGTATGCGCACATCTCTATTAGTGTAAGTAAGAATAAGCAAGGTACTCTAAAAAGGAAACGGCAGGTCAGTGTGATTTATCAATAATTGTGAGAATAACAACGTGAAAGAGGAAGACACGTTCTCCTTCTCTTGGTTGGCTCCACATGTCCATATTATGCGAGTGACCTTCACACTTGGTACATTTAATAATAGCATTTCTCACAGAAACTCAAACTAGTACTCTGCACGCCTCTTAATTCAGTTTAATGTGAACTGAAAGTCGATGCTGATTACATTACATCACATGTCATTTGTTAGATGCTTTTATCCAAAGCGACTAACATACATTCAGTTCTGTGGACAATCCCCACAGGAGCCATTTTGAGGTGAAGTGTCTCAGGGACACAACGACATGCTGACTGCAGTGGGACTCAAACTTGCTACCCCCTGATTCGAAGTCCAGCACACTACTCACTGAGCCACAGCCGCCCATGATAACAACTTCAAACTCTGACTCCTGCATGGACGGATCGCTTGGTTAACTTAAACCTGCAAATGATTATTCATCATAAGGCTTGAATATCTATACTAACCAGAAAGGAGAGGACTGGAGTCGATAGATTGAGCATTGTTAGCCCATCCTGGTAAATGTGTGATTTATACCAAGAGATCAAAGTATCTCAAGTGATTTATACTGAGCTTAAGGTGCTAATTATGGAGAATTGCATGTCAGAAGAAGAATCAATTATCTGGATTAGTTGAATATATAGAGTATTTTAACATGGGTAAAGTACAAGTACCTAACGAGTGTACTTCAACTGTACATCACTTGATAATTGTACTAAGTTTCCCACCAGCAGTGCACTCAGAAACACCTTAAAGACACAAGATGCACTTTAAGATGCATTATCAGGTGTTACCAGGCAGATCTGAGCGGCCTGAGGAGAAGGCTGAGAGGAAGATAAAGCAAAGGAAGGAGTGTGACTGGAAAAAGCTGATAGCTGTAAGTGATTCATACAAATACCCCGTGATAAAAAGCTGTTCTCTCAAACACAGCTGTGTCCCTTCCTGTTGGTCAGTGGCCTTTTCTTCATCCCTCATATAAAATAAAGCCTGTAGTGTCTCCACTGGGACATGTCTCCATGCTTTAATGTTCAAAAAGCTCTTTATTTTCCTCATACTGCCTGTGCTGCAGCACCTCTTTTCACCCTCTGTCTGAAACCAGAGTCCAGTCTGCTCTGAATAGGCGCATTCACACGTAGTACTTTTCCCACAAAGGTTCATGAGAACTTAGTTAATCAGAACTCTTTAGTTCTCATGAACTAAGTACAGATCGCGTTCACACCGGAATAAGTCCCTGAGGGAGGATTAGGCAAATGAAGCCGCTGACGTCACTTCTTCTTCTTCTGCTTTGGGTTTACTGGCAGGCCGCAAACAACTTCACGGCGTATACTGCCACCCGGAGTCCCCGGCCGGAAGTCCCCGGAGTTGGGGACTGGCTTCAGTAGAAGCTGCTGGGACTCCCAGAAGCTTCTACTGAAGCCTTCCGAGTAAATCGCCAGAACGCCGACACCTCCTCATCTCCACCGCTCCCATGTTTTCTTTTGTGTTGCCATAAGTTATTCTCTCTGCGTTTGTGCGCTGGGCTAATGCTAATGCTAATAATGCTAATGCGAGGATAATAAAATGGCGGCTTCACAAAACTTTTTGGGAGTTTTACGGGGCGTGGTTTGCAATCCGCCCAGCCAATCAGAAATAGGAACCTTTTTCTCCCACGAAAGTACCTGCTCTCTAGCAGGGACTGAAAAGAGGGTGAAAAGGTTCTCATTAACTCATTTTAGTTCCGGCTCTTTTTGGTGTGAACGCGACATTTTGGAACTATATCGGAACTAAAGTGGGAAAAGTACTGCGGTGTGAACGCGGCTATTGGTTAGCTGGCCGGCTCTGTTGTGATTGGTCAACCTGCTTAGAGAGGTCCCGCCCCTTAGCCTATCACGTACAATGTGTTGGAGCGCTAGCCAATAGAGGCGCTAGTGATACATAGAGATGTCAACATGTTACAGAAGTAAACAAAGAGGACAAATGGAGGCGTTTCAGTCAGGAAGGGGGATTTGTGCCTTTGCAGACCATTTACATGCACTAAAACCTATAGAACGCACTACAGGAAAGGAAAAAACCTTTTAAAAAAAAAAAGCAGAATAGGGACTCTTTAAATGTCTAGTTTTACGTGTTAAAAAAATCTATTTTAATCTGGTGGCAGCAAATGATCCGAGACGTCTGAACAATTCTACTTTCTATCCCTTTCAAAGACAAACTGTGCTACCGTGAAAGTGAAAGAACTCCAAATCCAAGTGTTTATGTGTTTAAAAGTGAGTGCATAGCCAGCAGATTCTTGGAGTCGAAAGGGAAGTGAGAGCGGCTGAAATCAATGCTCATACAAAAAGTAGATATTTGATCTGTGGAGGAATAATGATTCCAGGGCCTCTGGATGGTACAAAGGCATGCACACAGCTGAAAGCAACTATCAAACTCCAATGACTCCCCCACATTAATTGCTCCTTTTCATTCTGCTGTGGCTTTGGTAGCTGCCCTCACTTGTATTGAAAATGTTCAGACCATGTAGTCGAGTGATTACTTCCTCAGACAGGATTCTGGGGGCCGCAGAGTCAGAGTGTGTGTGTTCCTTCCCGGACTAATAGCAGATAATGAGTGCGGAGTAATATTGAATCACCTGATATTTACAGTGGAAATGTCTCCGTGATTGATGAGGCCCCGAATTCAACAAAATGTGTACAAAAGCCAGAGCGACGTGTCTTTTCTCAAACTACCGCAGACGAAGAAGCTGGAAAAAGAGACGGCCAGGTAGGAAATAAAACATGTTCTGGTAGCGGTTGAAATTAGGTTTCTGCAGATTCATTTAACTGAGAGGTTGAGCAATCACAACAGAAAGGAACACTATGTAGTAATATCAACCTGAACATCAGCAGGAGAGGACTCTTTAAAGTAGAGACACTACATACTGATATACACCTGAACATCAGCAGGAGAGGACTCTTTAAAGTAGAGACACTACATACTGATATACACCTGAACATCAGCAGGAGAGGACTCTTTAAAGTAGAGACACTACATACTGATATACAGCTGAACATCAGCAGGAGAGGACTCTTTAAAGTAGAAACACTACATGCTGATATACACCTGAACATCAGCAGGAGAGGACTCTTTAAAGTAGAGACACTACATACTGATATAGACCTGAACATCAGCAGGAGAGGACTCTTTAAAGTAGAGACACTACATACTGATATACACCTGAACATCAGCAGGAGCGGACTCTTTAAAGTAGAGACACTACACACTGATATACACCTGAACATCAGCAGGAGAGGACTCTTTAAAGTAGAGACACTACATACTGATATACACCTGAACATCAGCAGGAGAGGACTCTTTAAAGTAGAGACTCTACATACTGATATACACTTGAACATCAGCAGGAGAGGACTCTTTAAAGTAGAGACACTACATACTGATACACACCTGAACATCAGCAGGAGAGGACTCTTTAAAGTAGAGACACTACATACTGATATACACCTGAACATCAGCAGGAGAGGACTCTTTAAAGTAGAGACTCTACATACTGATATACACTTGAACATCAGCAGGAGAGGACTCTTTAAAGTAGAGACACTACATACTGATACACACC
>NW_022987608.1:377500-390000 GCF_902827165.1 Trematomus bernacchii
GTTTCCTCAGCTCAGAGCCTGAGCCCAAACATTGATGAACTTGCACCCAAGATGAGATGCCAAGTATCTGGCTTGAACTAGCATCACAGAGCAGCAAACTGAGTTTACATGGATGTTTCCTTCTGCACTTTCTTTCTTGAGACAACAGGGCATGTTTGGTTTTTCTTTGAGGGAAATAGTTTTGTTGAAGCTGTTGTTGGCCTGTGGAAAAATGTAATCATAAGAAATGACTGAGGAAAATCTGCAGATAGAGCCATAAGAAATGAATGCAACTGATTATTTAATGTTTAATGTTGTTTTTATAGGCAATAATTTAAGCTTTGTTAGTTCCAGGTTTAATATGTGCAATAAGTTCATTTCAATAAGTTTTGCAATAAACATTGAACCAGTCCGGCCCTCGACTAGTACCCATTTTTTAATTTTGGCCCACTGTGTATTTGAGTTTGACCCCCCTGGTCTACAGGGTAGCCTGAAAGACAAGAGCCAGGGCAACACAAAACCTCCATTTCCCTTTAAAAGCTTATTTCGGGAAGCAGCCTGTAGATGAGTGAATTAAAAATGGTATCAACGAAGAGCTCTTTTTATGTGGATTATGAAAGCTGATGAGAGAAGTTTTAGAGAGTTGATCAAACAAAAACTGAAATACAGAACTCAGAAAAGGGACGTTTTGCATTGCAGGTGCCTAAGATAAAAAATCATCTTATATATTATTGCTTTGGCAACAATGGCCTCTCATGTCAGACCCATAATTCTCATTTAGCCGAGAGAGAAAGATGCAGAGGAGGAGGAGAAACAGCAGCGTTTGAACGGCCATATTTGGATCTCCTCCACATTCCTCCCTCCTCCCACATCCCTCCCACACATTTCAGCACTCACTCCCGGCTGAAATGCTCTAGTGGAAACGTCCGCTTTCATCCAGCTCCAAGCAGCCCAGGAGAGAAAATCAAGAGCGCTGTAAATGCCTCGGCGTGAGAGAGTCGTTTTCACTCATTCCCTGAAGACAAGGAGAAAGGGCTTTTCCAAAAAAACAGCTTTCACAACTCCGCCCTCAGACCGTTGTCACCTTTCAATAAAAAGGTTAGAAAAGTGTCAAAGGAACTGTAGTTTCACAGGAAGACTAGGGGTAGAGGAATGTGAGAATTTGGCTAGGGATATTGTGAAATATCTGGAACAAACTCCCAAAAACCTGCAGGTCCGCTGCACTACTTTTAAATCCAGGCTGAAGACTTTTCTTTTTGCCTCTGCTTTTAATTGAACTATTCACATCTTACACTGCACTGTAACTTTTATTCATGTGTTATTCATGTTTTATTATGTGTTTAATGCTCTTAATGTCTTTCATTTTTGTAAAGCACTTTGAATTGCCTTGTGTTGAAAAGTGCTATATAAATGCCTTCAACCACTTTCACTGCAGCTGTGATTCTAGGTCCAACAGTTGAAAGTGAATCATCATAACTCCACCAAACATGCTTTAAAATGATGTCTGAGTCTGGAAGTTATAATGAGAAAACCCCCTGCTTAGCACAAAGGGAATGTAAAGACAATAGAACAGGAGTTATGTTGCTCTCAGAGGTATGTATCCTCCCTGAATCCATTAGTACCTGGCAGGCAGTGATACAGCCACACTGAGGATCTAAAAAGAGGAAAAGTAGTCCCAGAGGTTCAGTTATTCTGCCTGGATGCCCAGCTCTCCTCCTGTGAGGTCTACGTGCTTCCTTTTGTTGAAGCTGTTTTCACTCTTTCTGTAATCTGGCGTAGATACTGGCATGCAATCATTTAAAATGATCCCATGCATACTGAGCACACTATAGTTAAATGCATGGAAACAAACACAGGAAATGAGATTGAGTTAGTTCTGTTTCTCATTGGGTTTTTTCAAAATCATTCATCGCTAGAGTTTGTTTTGCATCTCTTTCTCATTTTCTAGTTCCTTTAAAGAGGCATGATTCAGCTTTTTGAACATTAAAGCATGGAGACACTACATACTGATATACACCTGAACATCAGCAGGAGAGGACTCTTTAAAGTAGAGACACTACATACTGATATACACCTGAACATCAGCAGGAGAGGACTCTTTAAAGTAGAGACACTACATACTGATATACACCTGAACATCAGCAGGAGAGGACTCTTTAAAGTAGAGACACTACATACTGATATACAACCTGAACATCAGCAGGAGAGGACTCTTTAAAGTAGAGACACTACATACTGATATACACCTGAACATCAGCAGGAGAGGACTCTTTAAAGTAGAGACACTACATACTGATATACACCTGAACATCAGCAGGAGAGGACTCTTTAAAGTCGAGACACTACATACTGATATACACCTGAACATCAGCAGGAGAGGACTCTTTAAAGTAGAGACACTACATACTGATATACACCTGAACATCAGCAGGAGAGGACTCTTTAAAGTAGAGACACTACATACTGATATACACCTGAACATCAGCAGGGAGAGGACTGTTTAAAGTAGAGACACTACATACTGATATACACCTGAACATCAGCAGGAGAGGACTCTTTAAAGTAGAGACACTACATACTGATATACACCTGAACATCAGCTGGAGAGGACTCTTTAAAGTAGAGACACTACATACTGATATACACCTGAACATCAGCTGGAGAGGACTCTTTAAAGTAGAGACACTACATACTGATATACACCTGAACATCAGCTGGAGAGGACTCTTTAAAGTAGAGACACTACATACTGATATACACCTGAACATCAGCTGGAGAGGACTCTTTAAAGTAGAGACACTACATACTGATATACACCTGAACATCAGCAGGAGAGGACTCTTTAAAGTAGAGACACTACATACTGATATACACCTGAACATCAGCAGGAGAGGACTCTTTAAAGTAGAGACACTACATACTGATATACACCTGAACATCAGCAGGAGAGGACTCTTTAAAGTAGAGACACTACATACTGATATACACCTGAACATCAGCAGGAGAGGACTCTTTAAAGTCGAGACACTACATACTGATATACACCTGAACATCAGCAGGAGAGGACTCTTTAAAGTCGAGACACTACATACTGATATACACCTGAACATCAGCAGGAGAGGACTCTTTAAAGTAGAGACACTACATACTGATATACACCTGAACATCAGCAGGAGAGGACTCTTTAAAGTAGAGACACTACATACTGATATACACCTGAACATCAGCAGGAGAGGACTCTTTAAAGTAGAGACACTACATACTGATATACACCTGAACATCAGCAGGAGAGGACTCTTTAAAGTAGAGACACTACATACTGATATACACCTGAACATCAGCAGGAGAGGACTCTTTAAAGTAGAGACACTACATACTGATATACACCTGAACATCAGCAGGAGAGGACTCTTTAAAGTAGAGACACTACATACTGATATACACCTGAACATCAGCAGGAGAGGACTCTTTAAAGTAGAGACACTACATACTGATATACACCTGAACATCAGCAGGAGAGGACTCTTTAAAGTAGAGACACTACATACTGATATACACCTGAACATCAGCAGGAGAGGACTCTTTAAAGTAGAGACACTACATACTGATATACACCTGAACATCAGCAGGAGAGGACTCTTTAAAGTAGAGACACTACATACTGATATACACCTGAACATCAGCAGGAGAGGCACTCTTTAAAGTAGAGACACTACATACTGATATACACCTGAACATCAGCAGGAGAGGACTCTTTAAAGTAGAGACACTACATACTGATATACACCTGAACATCAGCAGGAGAGGACTCTTTAAAGTAGAGACACTACATACTGATATACACCTGAACATCAGCAGGAGAGGACTCTTTAAAGTAGAGACACTACATACTGATATACACCTGAACATCAGCAGGAGAGGACTCTTTAAAGTAGAGACACTACATACTGATATACACCTGAACATCAGCAGGAGAGGACTCTTTAAAGTAGAGACACTACATACTGATATACACCTGAACATCAGCAGGAGAGGACTCTTTAAAGTAGAGACACTACATACTGATATACACCTGAACATCAGCAGGAGAGGACTCTTTAAAGTAGAGACACTACATACTGATATACACCTGAACATCAGCAGGAGAGGACTGTTTAAAGTAGAGACACTACATACTGATATACACCTGAACATCAGCAGGAGAGGACTCTTTAAAGTAGAGACACTACATACTGATATACACCTGAACATCAGAATGGAGAGGACTCTTTAAAGTAGAGACACTACATACTGATATACACCTGAACATCAGCTGGAGAGTACTCTTTAAAGTAGAGACACTACATACTGATATACACCTGAACATCAGCTGGAGAGGACTCTTTAAAGTAGAGACACTACATACTGATATACACCTGAACATCAGCTGGAGAGGACTCTTTAAAGTAGAGACACTACATACTGATATACACCTGAACATCAGCAGGAGAGGACTCTTTAAAGTAGAGACACTACATACTGATATACACCTGAACATCAGCAGGAGAGGACTCTTTAAAGTAGAGACACTACATACTGATATACACCTGAACATCAGCAGGAGAGGACTCTTTAAAGTAGAGACACTACATACTGATATACACCTGAACATCAGCAGGAGAGGACTCTTTAAAGTAGAGACCTACATACTGATATACACCTGAACATCAGCAGGAGAGGACTCTTTAAAGTAGAGACACTACATACTGATATACACCTGAACATCAGCAGGAGAGGACTCTTTAAAGTAGAGACACTACATACTGATATACACCTGAACACAGCAAGGAGAGGACTCTTTAAAGTAGAGACACTACATACTGATATACACCTGAACATCAGCAGGAGAGGACTCTTTAAAGTAGAGACACTACATACTGATATACACCTGAACATCAGCAGGAGAGGACTCTTTAAAGTAGAGACACTACATAAGTGATATACACCTGAACATCAGCAGGAGAGGACTCTTTAAGTAGAGACACTACATACTGATATACACCTGAACATCAGCAGGAGAGGACTCTTTAAAGGTAGAGACACTACATACTGATATACACCTGAACATCAGCAGGAGAGGACTCTTTAAGTAGAGACACTACATACTGATATACACCTGAACATCAGCAGGAGAGGACTCTTTAAAGTAGAGACACTACATACTGATATACACCTGAACATCAGCAGGAGAGGACTCTTTAAAGTAGAGACACTACATACTGATATACACCTGAACATCAGCAGGAGAGGACTCTTTAAAGTAGAGACACTACATACTGATATACACCTGAACATCAGCAGGAGAGGACTCTTTAAAGTAGAGACACTACATACTGATATACACCTGAACATCAGCAGGAGAGGACTCTTTAAAGTAGAGACACTACATACTGATATACACCTGAACATCAGCAGGAGAGGACTCTTTAAAGTAGAGACACTACATACTGATATACACCTGAACATCAGCAGGAGAGGACTCTTTAAAGTAGAGACACTACATACTGATATACACCTGAACATCAGCAGGAGAGGACTCTTTAAAGTAGAGACACTACATACTGATATACACCTGAACATCAGCAGGAGAGGACTCTTTAAAGTAGAGACACTACATACTGATATACACCTGAACATCAGCAGGAGAGGACTCTTTAAAGTAGAGACACTACATACTGATATACACCTGAACATCAGCAGGAGAGGACTCTTTAAAGTAGAGACACTACATACTGATATACACCTGAACATCAGCAGGAGAGGACTCTTTAAAGTAGAGACACTACATACTGATATACACCTGAACATCAGCAGGAGAGGACTCTTTAAAGTAGAGACACTACATACTGATATACACCTGAACATCAGCAGGAGAGGACTCTTTAAAGTAGAGACACTACATACTGATATACACCTGAACATCAGCAGGAGAGGACTCTTTAAAGTAGAGACACTACATACTGATATACACCTGAACATCAGCAGGAGAGGACTCTTTAAAGTAGAGACACTACTACTGATACACTGAACATCAGCAGGAGAGGACTCTTTAAAGTAGAGACACTACATACTGATATACACCTGAACATCAGCAGGAGAGGACTCTTTAAAGTAGAGACACTACATACTGATATACACCTGAACATCAGCAGGAGAGGACTCTTTAAAGTAGAGACACTACATACTGATATACACCTGAACATCAGCAGGAGAGGACTCTTTAAAGTAGAGACACTACATACTGATATACACCTGAACATCAGAATGGAGAGGACTCTTTAAAGTAGAGACACTACATACTGATATACACCTGAACATCAGCAGGAGAGGACTCTTTAAAGTAGAGACACTACATACTGATATACACCTGAACATCAGCAGGAGAGGACTCTTTAAAGTAGAGACACTACATACTGATATACACCTGAACATCAGCAGGAGAGGACTCTTTAAAGTAGAGACACTACATACTGATATACACCTGAACATCAGCAGGAGAGGACTCTTTAAAGTAGAGACACTACATACTGATATACACCTGAACATCAGCAGGAGAGGACTCTTTAAAGTAGAGACACTACATACTGATATACACCTGAACATCAGCAGGAGAGGACTCTTTAAAGTAGAGACACTACATACTGATATACACCTGAACATCAGCAGGAGAGGACTCTTTAAAGTAGAGACACTACATACTGATATACACCTGAACATCAGCAGGAGAGGACTCTTTAAAGTAGAGACACTACATACTGATATACACCTGAACATCAGCAGGAGAGGACTCTTTAAAGTAGAGACACTACATACTGATATACACCTGAACATCAGCAGGAGAGGACTCTTTAAAGTAGAGACACTACATACTGATATACACCTGAACATCAGCAGGAGAGGACTCTTTAAAGTAGAGACACTACATACTGATATACACCTGAACATCAGCAGGAGAGGACTCTTTAAAGTAGAGACACTACATACTGATATACACCTGAACATCAGCAGGAGAGGACTCTTTAAAGTAGAGACACTACATACTGATATACACCTGAACATCAGCAGGAGAGGACTCTTTAAGTAGAGACACTACATACTGATATACACCTGAACATCAGCAGGAGAGGACTCTTTAAAGTAGAGGACACTACATACTGATATACACCTGAACATCAGCAGGAGAGGACTCTTTAAAGTAGAGACACTACATACTGATATACACCTGAACATCAGCAGGAGAGGACTCTTTAAAGTAGAGACACTACATACTGATATACACCTGAACATCAGCAGGAGAGGACTCTTTAAAGTAGAGACACTACATACTGATATACACCTGAACATCAGCAGGAGAGGACTCTTTAAAGTAGAGACACTACATACTGATATACACCTGAACATCAGCAGGAGAGGACTCTTTAAAGTAGAGACACTACATACTGATATACACCTGAACATCAGCAGGAGAGGACTCTTTAAAGTAGAGACACTACATACTGATATACACCTGAACATCAGCTGGAGAGGACTCTTTAAAGTAGAGACACTACATACTGATATACACCTGAACATCAGTATGGAGAGGACTCTTTAAAGTAGAGACACTACATACTGATATACACCTGAACATCAGCATGGAGAGGACTCTTTAAAGTAGAGACACTACATACTGATATACACCTGAACATCAGCAGGAGAGGACTCTTTAAAGTAGAGACACTACATACTGATATACACCTGAACATCAGCAGGAGAGGACTCTTTAAAGTAGAGACACTACATACTGATATACACCTGAACATCAGCAGGAGAGGACTCTTTAAAGTAGAGACACTACATACTGATATACACCTGAACATCAGCAGGAGAGGACTCTTTAAAGTAGAGACACTACATACTGATATACACCTGAACATCAGCAGGAGAGGACTCTTTAAAGTAGAGACACTACATACTGATATACACCTGAACATCAGCAGGAGAGGACTCTTTAAAGTAGAGACACTACATACTGATATACACCTGAACATCAGCAGGAGAGGACTGTTTAAAGTAGAGACACTACATACTGATATACACCTGAACATCAGCAGGAGAGGACTCTTTAAAGTAGAGACACTACATACTGATATACACCTGAACATCAGCTGGAGAGGACTCTTTAAAGTAGAGACACTACATACTGATATACACCTGAACATCAGCTGGAGAGGACTCTTTAAAGTAGAGACACTACATACTGATATACACCTGAACATCAGCTGGAGAGGACTCTTTAAAGTAGAGACACTACATACTGATATACACCTGAACATCAGCAGGAGAGGACTCTTTAAAGTAGAGACACTACATACTGATATACACCTGAACATCAGCAGGAGAGGACTCTTTAAAGTAGAGACACTACATACTGATATACACCTGAACATCAGCAGGAGAGGACTCTTTAAAGTAGAGACACTACATACTGATATACCACCTGAACATCAGCAGGAGAGGACTCTTTAAAGTAGAGACACTACATACTGATATACACCTGAACATCAGCAGGAGAGGACTCTTTAAAGTAGAGACACTACATACTGATATACACCTGAACATCAGCAGGAGAGGACTCTTTAAAGTAGAGACACTACATACTGATATACACCTGAACATCAGCAGGAGAGGACTCTTTAAAGTAGAGACACTACATACTGATATACACCTGAACATCAGCAAGGAGAGGACTCTTAAAGTAGAGGGACATACATACTGATTACCACCTGAACATCAGCAGGCTAGGACTGTTTAAAGTTAGAGACACAATACTGATATACACTCTGAACATCAGCAGGAGAGGACTCGTTAAAGTAGCAGACACTACATACTGATATACACCTGAACATCAGCAGGAGAGGACTCTTTAAAGTAGAGACACTACATACTGATATACACCTGAACATCAGCAGGAGAGGACTCTTTAAAGAGACACTACATACTGATATACACCTGAACATCAGCAGGAGAGGACTCTTTAAAGTAGAGACACTACATACTGATATACACCTGAACATCAGCAGGAGAGGACTCTTTAAAGTAAGACACTACACTGATATACACCTGAACATCAGCAGGAGAGGACTCTTTAAAGTAGAGACACTACATACTGATATACACCTGAACATCAGCAGGAGAGGACTCTTTAAAGTAGAGACACTACATACTGATATACACCTGAACATCAGCAGGAGAGGACTCTTTAAAGTAGAGACACTACATACTGATATACACCTGAACATCAGCAGGAGAGGACTCTTTAAAGTAGAGACACTACATACTGATATACACCTGAACATCAGCAGGAGAGGACTCTTTAAAGTAGAGACACTACATACTGATATACACCTGAACATCAGCAGGAGAGGACTCTTTAAAGTAGAGACACTACATACTGATATACACCTGAACATCAGCAGGAGAGGACTCTTTAAAGTAGAGACACTACATACTGATATACACCTGAACATCAGCAGAGAGGACTCTTTAAAGTAGAGACACTACATACTGATATACACCTGAACACCAGTTGAGAGGACTCTTTAAAGTAGAGACACTACATACTGATATACACCTGAACATCAGCAGGAGAGGACTCTTTAAAGTAGAGACACTACATACTGATATACACCTGAACATCAGCAGGAGAGGACTCTTTAAAGTAGAGACACTACATACTGATATACACCTGAACATCAGCAGGAGAGGACTCTTTAAAGTAGAGACACTACATACTGATATACACCTGAACATCAGCAGGAGAGGACTCTTTAAAGTAGAGACACTACATACTGATATACACCTGAACATCAGCAGGAGAGGACTCTTTAAAGTAGAGACACTACATACTGATATACACCTGAACATCAGCAGGAGAGGACTCTTTAAAGTAGAGACACTACATACTGATATACACCTGAACATCAGCAGGAGAGGACTCTTTAAAGTAGACACACTACATACTGATATACACCTGAACATCAGCAGGAGAGGACTCTTTAAAGTAGAGACACTACATACTGATATACACCTGAACATCAGCAGGAGAGGACTCTTTAAAGTAGAGACACTACATACTGATATACACCTGAACATCAGCGGAGAGGACTCTTTAAAGTAGAGACACTACATACTGATATACACCTGAACATCAGCAGGAGAGGACTCTTTAAAGTAGAGACACTACATACTGATATACACCTGAACATCAGCAGGAGAGGACTCTTTAAAGTAGAGACACTACATACTGATATACACCCTGAACATCAGCAGGAGAGGACTCTTTAAAGTAGAGACACTACATACTGATATACACCTGAACATCAGCAGGAGAGGACTCTTTAAAGTAGAGGACACTACATACTGATATACACCTGAACATCAGCAGGAGAGGACTCTTTAAAGTAGAGACACTACATACTGATATACACCTGAACATCAGCAGGAGAGGACTCTTTAAAGTAGAGACACTACATACTGATATACACCTGAACATCAGCAGGAGAGGACCTCTTTAAAGTAGAGACACTACATACTGATATACACCTGAACATCAGCAGGAGAGGACTCTTTAAAGTAGAGACACTACATACTGATATACACCTGAACATCAGCAGGAGAGGACTCTTTAAAGTAGAGACACTAACATACTGATATACACCTGAACATCAGCAGGAGAGGACTCTTTAAAGTAGAGACACTACATACTGATATACACCTGAACATCAGCAGGAGAGGACTCTTTAAAGTAGAGACACTACATACTGATATCACACCTGAACATCAGCAGGAGAGGACTCTTTAAAGTAGAGACACTACATACTGATATACACCTGAACATCAGCAGGAGAGGACTCTTTAAAGTAGAGACACTACATACTGATATACACCTGAACATCAGCAGGAGAGGACTCTTTAAAGTAGAGACACTACATACTGATATACACCTGAACATCAGCAGGAGAGGACTCTTTAAAGTAGAGACACTACATACTGATATACACCCTGAACATCAGCAGGAGAGGACTCTTTAAAGTAGAGACACTACATACTGATATACACCTGAACATCAGCAGGAGAGGACTCTTTAAAGTAGAGACACTACATACTGATATACACCTGAACATCAGCAGGAGAGGACTCTTTAAAGTAGAGACACTACATACTGATATACACCTGAACATCAGCAGGAGAGGACTCTTTAAAGTAGAGACACTACATACTGATATACACCTGAACATCAGCAGGAGAGGACTCTTTAAAGTAGAGACACTACATACTGATATACACCTGAACAATCAGCAGGAGAGGACTCTTTAAAGTAGAGACACTACATACTGATATACACCTGAACATCAGCAGGAGAGGACTCTTTAAAGTAGAGACACTACATACTGATATACACCTGAACATCAGCAGGAGAGGACTCTTTAAAGTAGAGACACTACATACTGATATACTACCTGAAACATCAGCAGGAGAGGACTCTTTAAAGTAGAGACACTACATACTGATATACACCTGAACATCAGCAGGAGAGGACTCTTTAAAGTAGAGACACTACATACTGATATACACCTGAACATCAGCAGGAGAGGACTCTTTAAAGTAGAGACACTAATACTGATATACACCTGAACATCAGCAGGAGAGGACTCTTTAAAGTAGAGACACTACTTACTTATATACACCTGAACATCAGCAGGAGAGGACTCTTTAAAGTAGAGACACTACATACTGATATACACCTGAACATCAGCAGGAGAGGACTCTTTAAAGTAGAGACACTACATACTGATATACACCTGAACATCAGCAGGAGAGGACTCTTTAAAGTAGAGACACTACATACTGATATACACCTGAACATCAGCAGGAGAGGACTCTTTAAAGTAGAGACACTACATACTGATATACTCCTGAACATCAGCAGGAGAGGACTCTTTAAAGTAGAGACACTACATACTGATATACACCTGAACATCAGCAGGAGAGGACTCTTTAAAGTAGAGACACTACATACTGATATACACCTGAACATCAGCAGGAGAGGACTCTTTAAAGTAGAGACACTAAATACTGATATACACCTGAACATCAGCAGGAGAGGACTCTTTAAAGTAGAGACACTACATACTGATATACACCTGAACATCAGTAGGAGAGGACTCTTTAAAGTAGAGACATCTACATACTGATATACACCTGAACATCAGCAGGAGAGGACTCTTAAAGTAGAGACACTACATACTGATATACACCTGAACATCATCAGGAGAGGACTCTTTAAAGTAGAGACACTAAATACTGATATACACCTGAACATCAGCAGGAGAGGACTCTTTAAAGTAGAGACACTACATACTGATATACACCTGAACATCAGCAGGAGAGGACTCTTTAAAGTAGAGACCACTACATACTGATATACACCTGAACATCAG
>NW_022987608.1:395000-567476 GCF_902827165.1 Trematomus bernacchii
ATATATATTAAAGATAGCTATATACTGTATATAACATTACATTAATTGTAATTTAATATACATACATCAATCATTTATGGATAAAAGGATAACTTCACCATTTATGAACATCATGTGTTTATACATGATTATATGTGTAGATAACCTGTATAAATAATGGTTAACATGTATCAGTGTTGTTCGCTTTGCAGTGTAGTTCTCTCTAACACTTGAATTGTTATTTTACTTAAAGTTTAGATGATCACTAAACCTATAAGCCATAAAGAAATGGGAGATGCAGAATGGATGGGCTTTGGCCTTCAGGAGGGATGAACCCGCTCCAAGGAAACAGAAGTGACGTGACCTCTGTCAGAAGGTAAAGTATAGAAACATATGTACATCTTACTTATTATTCACAAATGATAAGTATATTACTGAACATTTACAATTGACTGGTGCAAACATTATCAATCAAATGATTTACACTGAGTGACTCACTCCAGACTAAAACATAATGATGATAGTTTCAGATTAAGAAATGCCTCATGCATACATTTTATATCACACCCCCAGTAGTTACCCCCAGAGCCCAGCCTCCTCCCAAGCAGTCTCTGGGTGCTGTCCATGTACGGCAGGGATATCCTCTCCCACATGGACCATATCAAGGCCAGCATCACCTCCACATTTAGTTCCATCTTAAAGATGGACTCAACCAAAAAGGTCAAATATAACGTGACTGTGTATTTGATTTCCATGTTTGTTAAACTCTCTTATAAACAATAACATTAAAAACTAGTTTTTATTATAAATGTGTTCGGTTATAAATCTGGAAACATTAACTGCTATAGATCATTTCTAATAAATGCCTCAACTTCGCTGTTGTCCCATTCCAGATCACAAAGCACCAAAGCAAGGTGGAGCAGCGCTTCCCTGCTCCACCCTCTGGCCCTCAGGTGGAGATGTAGCTCTTCCCTGCTCCACCCTCAGGTCCACAGGTGGTGTTGCAGCTCTTCCCTGCTCCACCTTTGGGCTCCATGATATTTACACCAGTGAGCTCACAGGTTCCTGTCCTGGTCGCTGCTCCACAGGCTCTGAATGCCAGCCTCTCTCTGCTGTTCCTGCTCCTAGTCCTGCTCCTGCTCCATACAGCCACAAACTGACCCGCAAAGTACTGCCCAACACGTGTGAAGGTGTGGGAGCTTTGGGACAGCGGACACTGGACCCAGCCAGTACAGGGAGTAGTGAACTACATTGTGCCAAAGGAGCAGTGGTTGGCGGACATAACAACATGTATCTCCCCCCCACCAGAGGCATGGACACTGGACACTGATTTATGTATATAGTTCGGTGTATAGTTTGATATTTATTTATATATATGATATGTATATATTTTATTAAGTTTATGATAATGTTTATTTGATGTTAAAACTCATTTAGAGTGTTATTTTGTTATACTGCACCTTACTTACTTTTAAGGGTTGTTTTACATTGTATTAAGTTGAAGTACTTTAAAATAAAGGTTTGGCTCTATCAAGTACGTGACTGTCCAATAATTGAGTGGAGTGCTATGTTTAGAATTTCTATATGTTTTCTCTTTGTTAAAAGACAGACATTATAACACCAATAGCTTCTTAGTTCATATTACATGTAATGGTTACATTTCATTATTTATCCACAGCACACAAACCATGAGCTTCAATACAGGTCCATATTGGTTACTTCAAAACTATCCCTGATAAAGAAAATAATAATAATTGTATGTAATAAACTTGAAAGAAGTAGATACGTTTTACTTAATATTTATTAGAAATATATAATATTTAATAGAAATGTGTTAATAGTTAACTGCATAACACAAGTGTATTAGTCAACAAACGCATACTTTGTTGGTCTTTATTAAAGTATTTCTGTATATAAATACTTGTACATGCTACAGAAGGGAAACAGGGAGCCAGAGAATAGTTTTTTTCTCCTCTTTTTCTCTTTTTCCTCTCTTTTTCCCTCTTTTTTCTTCTTCCCCCTTCTTCCCCCTTCTTCTCCTTTCTTCCCCCCCCTTGCAAGACTATTGTTCCCCAACTGTGGCGCAGTTTGTTGTGCGTTGGTATTGGGATCAGGGGGTCACAGGTTCAAACCCCACTGCAGTCAGCATGTCGTTGTGTCCCTGAGACACTTCACCCCAAATTGCTCCTGTGGGGATTGTCCACAGTATTGAGTATGTAAGTCGCTTTGGATAAAAGCGTCTAACAAGTGACATGTAATGTACTGTAATGTAAGATGTCAGTTTTTGAAGGATGTTCTTGCTGTTCATTTAGCTCTTTTATCATCTCTTCATCAATGTTTTCCCCATCACTCCTCATCCATTGATTATCCCTTTGCAACGAAATCTATACGCCTGAAATACATAGTCTCCGCAGAGGGATTAAAAACCCTATCCCTGTACCGTGCATTACATCTCAACATGCTGTCTGATGATTCAATCGTACAGCTTCCTCCGCCTGTGTGTTCCTCTGCTTCCGTGTCTGATTGGTTGTTGTTCAAACGTGCATTCTGCCTTTAACACGCATGCTCTTTTTCTTCAGCTAAGCCCTGTTTATTCACACATGGCTACAACTCCTGTCAGCCACAAACCTCCAGATGTTATTTGTTGGAAGCATAAGGCCCGGGGCTTTTTCCATTGTGTTGCGGATTAGAAAAACACAGTGCTTTTTTTTTTTTAAAACAGATATAATGAATATGAAGCCTCCAGCAGTAGTAATAGTTGGCACCATGTGAGAAAACAGCGTGAGAAGACAACATGGCAACACAACACAAAATAAGTGAAGAAACCCAATGTGAAAAACACAAACTAATAACCTGTGGGTGAAAGAGGAACTGTTTGGGGACGGAGGGAGGAAAGACAGTTCTAGTAGCATGCATGTTGCATATTATAGTAATTATAGACATAGTGATGATTGATATGTTTTGTTTGTTTTACCCAACAAGCATTGCAATGTAACGGTTATAGTCTATTGCTTCTGAAAAAGTGATACAAAACGGTACAATCACAATTTTTAATCCAGGTAATAATATGAACAATGGCACTCAAAGAGGCCCTATTATGCTTTTGGGTTTTTTCCCTCTCCTGTAGTAGGTTTTAGTGCATGTAAATGGTCTGCAAGGGCTACAATTCACGATGTAACACTCGCACTCCTATTGGCTAGCGCTCCAACACATTGTACGTGATAGGCTAAGGGGCGGGACATCTCTAAGTGGTTGACCAATAACAACAGAGCCGGCCAGCTAACCAATCAGAGCAGACTGGGCTCTGGTTTCAGACAGAGGGTGAAAAGAGGTGCTGCAGCTGAACATTAAAGCATGGAGACATGTCCCAGTAGAGACACTACATACTGATATACACCTGAACATCAGCAGGAGAGGACTCTTTAAAATAGAGACACTACATACTGATATACACCTGAACATCAGCAGGAGAGGACTCTTTAAAGTAGAGACACTACTGATATACACCTGAACATCAGCAGGAGAGGACTCTTTAAAGTAGAGACACTACTGATATACACCTGAACATCAGCAGGAGAGGACTCTTTAAAGTAGAGACACTACATACTGATATACACCTGAACATCAGCAGGAGAGGACTCTTTAAAGTAGATACACTACATACTGATATACACCTGAACATCAGCAGGAGAGGACTCTTTAAAGTAGAGACACTACATACTGATATACACCTGAACATCAGCAGGAGAGGACTCTTTAAAGTAGAGACACTACATACTGATATACACCTGAACATCAGCAGGAGAGGACTCTTTAAAGTAGAGACACTACATACTGATATACACCTGAACATCAGCAGGAGATGACTCTTTAAAGTAGAGACACTACATACTGATATACACCTGAACATCATCAGGAGAGGACTCTTTAAAGTAGAGAAACTACATACTGATATACACCTGAATATCAGCAGGAGAGTACTCTTTAAAGTAGAGACACTACATACTGATATACACCTGAACATCAGCAGGAGAGGACTCTTTAAAGTAGAGACACTACATACTGATATACACCTGAACATCAGCAGGAGAGGACTCTTTAAAGTAGAGGCACTACATGCTGATATACACCTGAACATCAGCAGGAGAGGACTCTTTAAAGTAGAGACACTACATACTGATATACACCTGAACATCAGCAGGAGAGGACTCTTTAAAGTAGAGACACTACATACTGATATACACCTGAACATCAGCAGGAGAGGACTCTTTAAAGTAGAGACACTACATACTGATATACACCTGAACATCAGCAGGAGAGGACTCTTTAAAGTAGAGACACTACATACTGATATACACCTGAACATCAGCAGGAGAGGACTCTTTAAAGTAGAGACACTACATACTGATATACACCTGAACATCAGCAGGAGAGGACTCTTTAAAGTAGAGACACTACATACTGATATACACCTGAACATCAGCAGGAGAGGACTCTTTAAAGTAGAGACACTACATATTGATATACACCTGAACATCAGCAGGAGAGGACTCTTTAAAGTAGAGACACTACTGATATACACCTGAACATCAGCAGGAGAGGACTCTTTAAAGTAGAGACACTACTGATATACACCTGAACATCAGCAGGAGAGGACTCTTTAAAGTAGAGACTCTACATACTGATATACACCTGAACATCAGCAGGAGAGGACTCTTTAAAGTAGAGACACTACATATTGATATACACCTGAACATCAGCAGGAGAGGACTCTTTAAAGTAGAGACTCTACATACTGATATACACCTTGACATCGGCAGGAGAGGACTCTTTAAAGTAGAGACACTACATACTGATATACACCTGAACATCAGCAGGAGAGGACTCTTTAAAGTAGAGACACTACTGATATACACCTGAACATCAGCAGGAGAGGACTCTTTAAAGTAGAGACACTACTGATATACACCTGAACATCAGCAGGAGAGGACTCTTTAAAGTAGAGACACTAAAGACTGATATGAAGCTGAAAATGATCCTGAAAAATCCTCTTTAAACTTGTGGAAGTATTTAATTCATAAGTCCTTGCAAAACAGGATTGTTCACTCACCCAAGAATGCTTGGAAACATCTCTATAATTCATAAACTACTAAACCCACGTGTAGTTTACTTCTTCTTCTTCTTCTTCTTCTTCTGTCCACTAACAGGATGATGTGGAGCCCACCATGCAAACACCTAACCACCCTGAAGGCTGTAACAAGCCATCTTTGACCACATGTCCTCTCTACCGTAACATCATACCACACAGGTTTCAGACTGGCATGCAGAATGTTTTCCTCATGGCACGGACACAAACAGACACCAATAATAACCTCCAACACAAGCATGTGTGGTCCTTGAGAGACTTCCTTTGTGTGTTTCTGTTAGTTTTTAAGTAGCTCTGGTGACTTCTTGGGACAAACAAGCATCAAGTTCCTGTCCCAGCTCCCAAAACCTCAGACTGAGCTCCACACACAGGACAGGAATCTGGGGTGAATGATAGAGTGTCTGACTCAATGCATGCCTTTTTGTTTTGTGTGGCACGGAGAATAAATCAACCCATTGGTACTGGACCGAACGTTGAGGTTTCCAACTGTTGACATCCCCAGAACAGCAGATATATATAATTTTTATTCTAGACATCATTTTTCAGCTTCCCCTCCTTATGTAATTTATTATAATAGCTTTCACTTTTCACATTGTGTCACTGGCAGCTTTGACTTCAAGCAGATGCCAATCGGTAATGAAGAACAAAAGCAACACATCTGCTGTGGCTTTGGCAAGAGTGCATCCAACATGGCCTCAAAGAAAACTCCAACCTTTTATAATAAGCATAACGAGACTGCGCTGAAAGCTGGGATAGAAAACAAACGGGGGGGGGGGGAAATCATAATAATAATCTGGGTAAACAAAATCTGCTGGCTGTACAGAAACACGCTCAGATGGAAAGTTAAGGGAGGACAACTATCAACATTTGTCCAAGTCTTTCAACTGAAACTGGACTCCATCATTACATCTGCAGTTCTGAGGAAATTACGCAAACTAGACTAAAGTATTGGCGTTTGAAAGCTCCAATGTGTCAAACAGATATTATGGGATGAGCAACAGATGAGGTATTTTCTTGGAGACGTTGGTTTGGCCCATCAGGAGGATTGTGAAGCTGTGACATGATGAACTGCACACTGTAGGAGGGATCAATACTGTTACCAAATACAGCTTTACGGATAGATAGGGAAGAGGAAAAGGGAAAATAGTGGAACAGATTAAGTTTGGCTCTTTGGAGACTAAAGCATCCTCCAGTGAAATAACTGAGATCTTCAATCAAGGATGTATGACGAGAACTGGATGCAGCATTTGAAGAGGGTCCGTGTTCATTCCTATGAAAGTTGCTAAGTGGCTTATGAAGCAAAAAACTGTACTGTAGGTACCAAAAGTATCCACAGCCACAGAGCAACAACCATACTAAATTCCTCAAGTCCTATCTGCCATCATGGAGGATATTCCCATCCCTTAAAATGCACCTTGAGGAGACAAGGATGGAGAAGCAAAGAGGAAGAATAAGAAGTCTTCTATCAATGTTTCCACATGTGAAACACAGATGTGCAGCACATCATAAGCTACTGATGTCACTCAACTCGAACCAAGGATTTCTCATGTGTCAGCTTTGGCTCCTCGGGAGGAAGGGAGGAGACACGCTAGCATTATGAAAGGTTAGCTAAGGACACATGATGAGGGAACGATTCCAAGTGTGGGAATAGTGGGAAGAGTTTCAGCACGTTGGGCAGTTTTACAGTTAAGAGGAGGCAAGGTTAAACTTGGACTCCTCTAATCATGAAGGCAGTAGGATTGATCCACAACTGACCCCTTAAATATACAGTTTTAGACCCCCCTTAATTGCAGAATCATAGTGAAGCATTGAGGAAACCCTGATATGAACATCATGTGATCATTGTGACAGGTAGGCATTGTTTAGCAGAGTTACAAATGCATCAAATGTTCGCCTACTTGGGTTTTTGGGGAATTATCCACACAGTTGGAGCTAATCCTTGACCAGACTGTCTGGTTGAGTACAAAATGCATCGGTACAAGCCAAAACCAGTTTGTTCTAGCATTTATTTGCAAGCGCAGAATCTGCAGCGTCATATAAAAGTTCAGTAATTTGCCCAACAATCGTGTTTGGCAGCTGAACGAAGCTCTGGGAAAGCTACCAGCCTGCAAACAGCTCTTCTCATAAAGACAGGGCGTGACGTAGAAAACGATTCTGGTCTGGATGTGTTTGGATGACGCTGGAAAAAGCAGAGCTCCATCCTCATGGTGCATTATGGGAACAACAGGCCTGCAGCAGCAAATCCAAATCCTATCCCCGAGCATGAGCAGCTCTCCATCCCTCATCCCTGCTTAGAGAGTCTGTTCCCTCCCAGAATGACATGCTTCTGCTGCACAGAGCTGAGCTGCTGTCACTAACACTGTTATTCTGCAGGCAGGACGCTTATGGCGCATGTCCACGACAGCGCGGTTTAAGCGTGCCGTGCCGTGCCCGACCCAGCCCGTTTTTGGTTGCGTTTCCACTAGGCGTAGTTCCGGCTAGCGGGTACTTTTTCACAGTTTTCTGGCTCTCCAAAATCGAGGTTCTTTCCGGGCCAACAACCGGGCTGAGTATGCTAAACTAGAGAGAGAATCGCTGGCAACTACAACACAATGAACATATTTGACCGTGATTTAATTGTAATACACGTTTCAAAATGATGCCGAAGTAACAACATACTGATACCGGTTAGTAAAAACCATGAATTAATGCTTTGACAAGTCTGCAGACAGACGGCAGGCGAAACACCTTTTAAAATGCGTGTTTTCTAAATGGAGATCGGCTAAGCTAACGTTGTATATGCTCCGACCGTCCACACTCACAACAACGGCCTACAGACATAAATAAACCAGCGCCTGTAGTCACCATGACACAGGCAGTCTGTGGTTTGTACTTGTTTAACTTTTGTCTAGTTTCTGAACAGATATGAGGAGCTGTGAGCTCTGAGTGCTAACAGCTAACGGCTGTGTTGGTTTTGTGGTTCACATTGAAGATGACGTCACGGCTCCGCCTCCACTGCGTTACTATAGTTACTACCCCAGTTCCTAAACTGTAATGGAAACGCAGCATAAAGTGAGCCTGGCCTACCAAGGCCTAACTATACCGTACTAAGCCGTGCGAGGCCCTGCGGTGGAAATGCGCCATCAGTGTAGAACATGTGAGGCTGCAGGGAAACAGCAGCGTCACTTATGTACTTTTTCTGAAGCATTAGCTGCAATCACATGATTTCTCATCAACCAATCAGGTTAAATGTCCTTAGTTGCGTTGCCTGCTAGCTTGCAGCACTACATACAGCTTTTATCTGATTGGTTGTGCGTCGGAAAGCAGGTCAAAGCGGACATAATTTGAACTATGATCGCCCAGTGACCATTTCGAGTGTGAGCTTAAAAATGGGAGAGATAACAACTGATAACATATGTGACGCATGTGCTCGATCAGAGGAACAGTCTGAAACCATTTTCAGGACTGTGTATCAAATCATCATTGTGCATGTGTGTACTTCAAAGGATTCAAGGAGTCAAAGGCTTCATTGTTGTATGCAAAGCTACAGTGTCGAAATGGCAATGAAAATGAAATGAAAAAGTCCCAAGCTCCTCCAACAAGGCATGTGTTTTGTTTCTGTTCTGATTTGATGTAAAGCCTATTTGAGCATTAGGGAAAGCGCTATACAAATCCCATGTATTATTATTATTATTATGTGCATGTGCGTACTTGCATGAGAGAAAAAAGCTGCAAATGTCTGGTTTTATGCATCTATAGAGAAGGTCAACACGAGCTTCTTGTGGAGAGTTTACTGTGAACCTGACCCTGGTTCTCAAGTTGAAACTCTAGTGTGTTTATCTGGAATCAGGTCTAATTGTATCCGTCAGCTTGTGAAAGAGGAACATCTGCAGGACAGATGCTGCTGTTAGTGACACACACACTTTAACTGTCCTCTCACACTCTGTGGTGAGCCTGCTGACACCGAGACGCTCCCTGCTGTCACTTCCTCTGTAGTAACATCACTCTGCAGCAACATCACTCAGACCACGACAACAGGAGTGTGTGTGTGTGTGTGTGTGTGTGTGTGTGTGTGTGTGTGTGTGTGGATCCTTAGGTGTGTGTGTGTGTGTGTGTGTGTGTGTGTGTGTGTGTGTGTGTGTGTGTGCGTGTGTGTGTGTGTGTGCGTGCGTGCGTGCGTGCGTGCGTGCGTGCGTGCGTGCGTGCGTGCGTGCGTGCGTGCGTTGCCTAACATTACTATACTTGTGGGGACCTACATCTGTTTACACAGTCACGTGTGGGGACTCGCCTCCCTTATGGGAACAAAATGGAGGTCCCCATAAGGGGAATCATTAATTTTAGGGTGAAGACTTGGTAAGGGTTAGGGTTAGGCATGTGTTGGTTAGGGTTAGGATAAGACTCCAGGAAATGCATGTAAGTCAATGTAATGTCCCCTGAAGTGATGTATGTGTGTGTGTGTGTGTGTGTGTGTGTGTGTGTGTGTGTGTGTGTGTGTGTACGTGTGTGTGTGTGTGTGTGTGTGTGTGTGTGTGTGTGTGTGTGTGTGTGTGTGTGTGTGTGTGTGTGTGTGTGTGTGTGTGTGACAGGTCTGATGTGTCTTGTGATATTTTTCATGAATGAGAGGGACCAGACTGCAGGAGGAGCTGATTTGGAGTTTGCTGCTGGCCATGCAGAGTATGTAGGCCAGGTGGTGTGTGTGTGTGTGTGTGTGTGTGTGTGTGTGTGTATGTGTGTGTGTGTGTGTGTGTGTGTGTGTGTGTGTGTGTCTGTGTCTGTGTCTGTGTCTGTGTGTGTGTGTGTGTGTGTGCGTGCGTGCGTGCGTGCGTGCGTGCGTGCGTGCGTGCGTGCGTGCGTGCGTGTGTGTGCGTGTGTGTGTAGATCATTGGCACATCATCACTTAGTGCCACTAGCTTTTGCCCTAAGCTGCCTCAGTCTCAAAAACAAATCAGAGCAGGATGTGGTTCAGGGGCTGCACACAGAAAGTCACTAACAGATACCTCAAAAAATAGTCTGACGTTGTCTTTTTCTCACACAAGCAGGTAAATAAATATTATTACAGTAATGGACAACAAATGTTCTGTCAAACACAGGTTTACAGTATAACACACACACACGAGTGAAACTATGGAGCCTTCAGTGATGTTTTGCCAGAGTTTCTTTATCATTTTAGTTTCTGTTCATATTTATCTGCCCAATAACCTTTGTTTTCTGACTGTTCACAGATTAATCGTTAAGGTTTCATCAAAGGGAGCAAGATTTTTGTACGAGTTTGTGCAACAAAAACCTATTTTTCCAAGTTAAATAAAGGAAACATTTGATTTTGAAGTGTCCCTGTTGCTCTGTTTCTCTGTCACACACACACACACACACACACACACACACACACACACACACACACACACACACACACACACACACACACACACACACTGTATATTCATAGCTCAACCTGATTTTACTCGGCTGTAAGTGAGCCAGACTTGCTTCCAGGGTAACAATGGCGTCCAGCATAGAGCTCCCTGAGGTCTGCAGAGTTATGCATCAGGTTGGCATCAGGGTCAAATGTTATGTCTATTTTCTCATAGCAAAGAGATCCAATCCAGACCTGAGGATTACCTGGTGATGAATCAGAGAGAAACATCAGGAAGCTGCAGATCTGCTTCATCTGACATGCTGGTTGTTGTATTATTCAACACAAGCCATCAAACTCTCTAACAAGGTGGAGAGGGAAGCGGACGTTCTGTCATGACAGATAACAACGCTTGGATTTGGCTTGGGAAAGTATTTTTAGTTCTCTTGATTTTGTTAAAACTCCAGGAGTCAAATTATCTCACACACACACACACACACACACACACACACACACACACACACACACACACACACACACACACACACACACACACACACACACACACACACACACACACACACACACACACACACACACACACACACACTCCACCTGGCCTACATACTCTGCATGGCCAGCAGCAAACTCCAAATCAGCTCCTCCTGCAGTCTGGTCCCTCTCATTCATGAAAAATATCACAAGACACATCAGACCTGTCACACACACACACACACACAGACACAGACACAGACACAGACACAGACACAGACACAGACACAGACACACACACAGACACAGACACAGACACAGACACAGACACAGACACAGACACAGACACAGACACGCACACGCACACGCACATGCACACGCACACGCACACACACACACACACACACACACACACACACACACACACACACACACACACACACACTTCAAATCTCCTCCCATAACGTGTGTGTGTTTGACTGTGAGAGCTTGATGATGAGAGTGTGTCTAAGTGGTTGCATTAGGAGAGGTGTCTCGTGAAGATCCGGTGAAAGATGTGCCATGACCCAATTTAGATCGTGAACCATGATTTTACCGACTGTCACCCTTTATCTGCCAAATATTATAATAATAATATATATATTCCAAAGAGCAGAGGAAACCATTTACACTGTCAAGGCGAGGGGATTCATTCATGGCGGCACCTAATAAGTATTTCCACTATTTATTACAGTCAAATGTGGATTTAATTAGTTGATTAACAGATTATTTTTGCAATGAGAGAAAAAATGTCTTCAATATGTCTGCAAATCCCAAGAAATAAGAAGCTGTAGCGATATACGATTATCAAAATAATTGCAGATTTGTGTTATTTTTTATAAAAATTGTTACTGCTCAAATTACAGTCATTTTTTCCTTGGTGATCTATACATATTTATTAAACAAACAAATCATTCTTAGCATTTAAGGGTGATCAAATTCATTCAGCAACCATTTTAATAACCTTATATAATAATAATAATAATAATATAATAATCTTACACATTAGAAATAATAAACTTTATTTTTGACACATGAAGCAATTATATTTGGTCACTCACTGTTATTACACCCATATTACACTGTTATAACTACCCTAATATACAATTATTACACTGTTATAACTACCCTAATATACAATTATTACACTGTTATAACTACCCTAATATACAATTATTACACTGCTATTACACCCACACTACACATGAACACACCACGTTACACCCATGTTACACCATTATGACTCCCGTATTAGACCCAAATCACACCCATTCAACACCAATACTACTCCCATATTATAGTGTAATTACACCAGTGTTGCACATGGACACTGCCTGACACATGACTCTATTCCCCAGTATACAGAAACCATTTAAGGGTTAACTTTTACGCATTTCTAACCAGCCATTTGTGATTTTAGACCTACACACAAAAAGCTAACTTTGTCCAAAAGACATTCAAAGAAAGGATTTATATTGTGTTCATACAAACTACTGCTGCTGGTGCAAGAAGAGAAATCACAGCATCTGTCAAACAAGAGTAATCTCTCTGATCCACGCACACACACACACGCACACACACACACACACACGCACACACACACACACACACACCCTGTCTCCACCCCCCTCTTGTGGCTGCTTGATGTTTGAGGTCAGGCTGGCTTTAGTTAAGCTCCCCTCCTCTACAGTGTAGCCTAAATTATTAAAGTGATCCATGACCTGCTGTACGTTCTGATCAGCTGTGAGGTTTAATCTCTACATGCAGTCAGGGAGCTGGAAGGCTTTTGTCCTCCATTATGGTACATTTAGGATAAGAGGACAATCAAATGGTGCTTTTTAAATTTGTAAATATTAACCATGTAAATGGTCTGCAAAGGCTCAAATCCCTGTGTTCCCTTCAGAGGGAGTTATACACCTGAACATCAGCAGGAGAGGACTCTTTAAAGTAGAGACACTACATACTGATATACACCTGAACATGAGCAGGAGAGGACTCTTTAAAGTAGAGACACTACATACTGATATACACCTGAACATCAGCAGGAGAGGACTCTTTAAAGTAGAGACACTACATACTGATATACACCTGAACATCAGCAGGAGAGGACTCTTTAAAGTAGAGACACTACATACTGATATACACCTGAACATCAGCAGGAGAGGACTCTTTAAAGTAGAGACACTACACACTGATATACACCTGAACATCAGCAGGAGAGGACTCTTTAAAGTAGAGACACTACATACTGATATACACCTGAACATCAGCAGGAGAGGACTCTTTAAAGTAGAGACACTACATACTGATATACACCTGAACATCAGCAGGAGAGGACTCTTTAAAGTAGAGACACTACATACTGATATACACCTGAACATCAGCAGGAGAGGACTCTTTAAAGTAGAGACACTACATACTGATATACACCTGAACATCAGCAGGAGAGGACTCTTTAAAGTAGAGACACTACATACTGATATACACCTGAACATCAGCAGGAGAGGACTCTTTAAAGTAGAGACACTACATACTGATATACACTTGAACATCAGCAGGAGAGGACTCTTTAAAGTAGAGACACTACATACTCAAATGAAAGCTGAACTTGAGGTTAATGTCCTCTTTAATGTAAAGAGAGGGACAACTACAATCTGTACACACTTTTGAGAAGGCACAAGAAAACACAAACTACTATTAAAAAAGAAAGATAGCAGGGTTTATGAAGCTCTGTCCCTGAGAAGATAGTTTCCAGGCTGCTGCAGCTCAGCTTCCTCTTTCAAAACCAGATAGCAGAGACACCCCCCCCCCCCCCTCCCCTCCCAAAAAGCAGCCAGGAGAGCAGAGGTAGAGGATTTGTTCGATGGAGGGAAACGACCGGGGAAATGAACTCGAGGCAGGTGGAGGGGAAGTGTCAAAACAGAATTAATGTTGCACCCCAAAGCTGAAAGTGATATAAAAGAAGGTACGAGGAGCGGCTCAAAGTTTGACCTCAAACGATACACAGGGGAGAAGATAAATGAAATGGCTTAGGCTCTCTAAGGGGGAATGTGGCAGTTGTTAATCTGACTTTTATCCGAGCTACTGCCTCAATTTCAGAATCAGAATCAGGTTTATTACCAGGTAGGTTAACACATACGAGCAATTTGACTTGGTGTTGTGGTGCATACATCGAACATAAAACACACAGATAGAAAACTATGAAGAAAACTGTAATGACATTTAAAAAATATAGTAAAATATAGCAGTATTTACAGTGAATATGATTGAAATCGTAGAAATCGAATTTCAATAAAATGTGCCTTGATAGGATTGGGCAATACGGCTAAAAGAACATCAGACCAACCACCGATATACTGTATATGCTCACAATTAAATAACCTTAAAGTTTATTTCTATACTCCTCGTGTCCTGCATGGAAGCATCAGCCCCCATTTCTTTCAGGAAATGCGATATAATACGATATAAAAAGCCCTTGGCGCACGTTATATTTCGATGATATATCCAAGATACCAGCATGCTGATGATTGCACTTCACTCTCCCCTTATTTTCTCAACAGACTCAATCCAGGATCATCTGGATTACGCTCCAAAAACGCTCTTTCTAAATCAAAAACTGGATCTTGTGTTTCCCCCCCCCAGCTTACACACTGCCAATATCATTAACAAGTCAGCGTGAGGAGATAATCCTTCATCCTGCGGGGGTCCTGAGGGACACGGATCGCTGCTCTGATAGGGGGGTTGTGACCCAGGACACACACACGACAACACAGTGTGTAAACAGTTATTAAAGGTTTATCTCCCAGCGATCTTATCCTGCCACACTTCACGGCATCGGCTAATACAACCTGGATTTCATTTCCTGACATCTTTTTTTTTTTTTATGTTCTACGTTCCATTTTGCATGTCTCTCTTTCTTTTTGTCCCGTTTCCAATCCAATTAACTAAAGAGAACGACTCATTTGATTTAGATCAAAAGCAAACAAGCTCCCGAACTAACTCATTATTGATCCGCTCATTATCACAACATCAGCTCCAGATCAGATTAAACATGGGGGGGTGAGTGTGTGTGTGTGTGTGTGTGTGTGTGTGTGTGTGTGTGTGTGTGTGTGTGTGTGTGTGTGTGTGTGTGTGTGTGTGTGTGTGTGTATGTTATCTCATCAGTTCAAACACACACAGAACTGTGTCATTTCAAGACAAGGCTGATAAAAATCAGCAGCCTGGTAGCATGTTGGTCTTAGACCGCATGGACACATTCCAAAATGTACACGCAAGCAGACACACACACACACACACACACACACACACACACACACACACACACACACACACACACACACACACACACACACACACACACACACACACACACACACACACACCTGCTCACACATACCCTTAGGCAGGCGCTTTCAATCAAGGGCACCTTGAATGAAAACAGTGAGTCAAAAAGCAAAAACAACTCATAAAACACACCGTCCATTATTCAGCTGAACATCAATAAATATGTCATCCTGAGTGTTGCTCTTCCCCTCTAATGCTATGTTGTATTTGTATTGCACTTGTGTTTTAGCAATACTTGGAATGCCCTTGCCTGCAATTCCTGGAAGGTAGTAATTATGCGGGTATAAAAACATGTGTGTTTCCTTCAAACGCCTGTGAGTAATAGCGTCCAATAGTTCGGTGCTGATTGGATTTACAACAGAGTAAATTATGGGTGAAATGCTACTGTGGGACAAAAGTCAAAAGACAGTATTCTCTCCTCGGCTGCAAGTGTGAAGACGAGCGGTGCATGAGGATGGGGAGAATTGAAACAGCCAAAAACATCTGCAGGTGCTGAAGAGATGTGGAGATCTATAAGAGGAGAGGTCCCACTTCCTCTGAGACACTCTGTGATTGGAATAAAGATTTGCGATGGCACTGAGAAAGAGAGAAGAGGGAACAGAGTTGATTCAATGGAGGACAATGTCTCCATAGGATTTACGTCTACTGAAAAAAGGACAATTCCACACCTCCAAATGTTGGCGCGTTGCCAACGTGCAATATCACTTTGAGTTCAACTTGCATGCATATGATACAGTGTATTTTAACTATTGTACTGTCAAATAATGTTTAATCTGTACAGAATACATCGGAAAGGAAAGTTGGGTCGGTTCCAACGTGCAATGTCACAGCAGGGAAATAGGTTTGAAGATCGATAGGCGTGCGAGAAAGTTCAACAAGTCTTTTTATGAACTGTAATGACTATCTTTCTCTAGCCTTAGTTAAGTTAATAAGCCATAACAACTATCTCTTTTCCATATCCCAAACCAAAATGTTTCCATGTGCAGATATTGCAGAAAGCAGGACTTTCAAAACACGTTGATTATGGACTCAAATCTTTACTTATTGAACGGTTTACATTCGTTTGTCCAATGGGGTCGGACCCATACAGTACTATGACTTGCATGCATAGTATACAGTGTATTTTTATTACAATACCACCCTATTAAAGGTGGGGTAGGTAAGTTTGAGAAACCGGCTCGAGAGACACTTTTTGTTATATTCCATGGAATACTCTTAACATCCTGATAGCAATGAATATCTGAAGTGCTTTGACAAAAAATCCATAAAAAAATATCATCTGTGGAAGCCGTAATACTGTAAAAAGCACGACCAATCATCTGAGCCGGCCCGGCTAAAATAACTGGATGGCCTACCTGCCTGTCAGCCTTCCATCTGTGCACAAACTTATCTCGTGCCCTCATTGGTCATGTGCGCGTTCGTGTGTGTTGGAGGAGGGGCTCTGTAAGGAAGTGGCAGATTTTTTCCGGCTGTGTATTTTCAAATTCTAGCGCACTCGAGCTGGTTTCTCAAACTTACCTACCCCACCTTTAATGCTTACTTTGTACAGAACACAATGGAAAGAAAAGTCCGGTACCTATGAATGATCGACAGTGCCTTGCAGTCAGAAACAACTCAATGAACTCCTTGAAGGAACTTTATTAGATGAAGTTTCTTATGTCATCTGTTATGTTCTGATATTCACTGATTTAGTTTTATTGGAGAGCATTAGAAAACCAACATTCAACACTATTAAATTACAAGCCGGAGAAATGCATGAAGGGGGATCTGCAGTTCTGCCGCTACTTCATGAATGAAGCTTTTCTGGACACTTCCCTCGCTGTGGGAATATCTGTCAGGATGTGTTTCTAGTAGAGCTGCTGCTGTTTTGTTGCAATTTGTGGACAGATTGTGTCCGACAGGTTTGGCTCCAGTGGGAAAACCTCTCTCTCTCTCTCAGATGGAAAGCAGCCAACTCAGGTCTATCTGTTTGTAGAGCGGTTACTAATAGTTATGAGATGCCAGCTCCAGTGAAAGACTGACAACAACTGGAGGGTAGGACATCTTTATCAGGATCGGAATCAAGTTTATTGCCAGGTACGTTTACACTGCACAGCATTAAAAAAGGTATTTACACCACATTTAAATAATAAATCTGTCTTCCACTGAGGCATGCGCCCAGGCAGGTTTTTCAAAGTAAAGTGCAGAAGAGGGGAAAGATCTGAACTGGGATAATACTGTATATTTCCTACGTTGTCATTCCTGTTGCCATGTCAGCTTTAAACTATGAACACAGTTCTCCAAACACCACGGAGAAAAAGGTTTTTTCCCTTGCCTGCATTTGACCCCAAATCTGGAGGTAAACATTAAGATATAGTCTGCTGACAGCACTCAATAATCTGTGTACCTTAGCACAGCCTGAAGAGGATTACAAACTTTGTTCAGCCCAATGTTGAGGAGTATTAAGGGAGGCCCAGACACACCAAGCCGATTTCAGCCGTCGATAGATGTCTGGTCGTCGATGAGCGTCCTATCGCCCTACTCAGATCGGTGTGTCCCGCGCCGTCATGTCTTTTCGCAAAAGAAATCACTCTGATTGGCTGTTCAGCTTAGCGAATCAGTGCATGAGAAGCGAGGTACGCAAACAAACGATTAAGTACGCACAGACGGCTATTATTTTTCATTTTCATCTATCTGCTTCCACAAGCAACAGTCCCAAGGGCTGATACCGCCAGTACCGCACTAAACATGTTTTCGATGGACGAGAGTGAAAATGGAACGCATACGCTATTTGTTGTTTGTATATATCACGCAGTCTGTTCTTCTTCTCTCGGTGTATCACGCAGTCTGTCTTCCGGTTGTTGCCTCTTTTGAATGACGAATACACACTACCGCCGCCTGCTGGTACGGAGAGTTATTGCCACTCACGCATGCGCAGTTCGTATGTGCAACTTGGCCGTCGGCTGAAGTCTTTGCGGTGTGTTCCAGTGCGACACATGGCCAAGACGCAGGAGACGTGAGGCGACACAACAGTCGGGGGTCCGTCGGGACGTGTTCTTTGGTGTCAGCTTCTTTGGGCCTTAAGACACAGACCCTAGTTAGATGCAGTTCTGATCACAGAGGCATCTATCTAAGGTCATTTCTGATTGTTAAAGGTATTATTTGCCTACTTTTAAATGTGTCAATTCACTTTTAAAGTACGAAATACCTACCAGCACACTTGATAATAATATTTTATAACACCAAATCTTGCAGCTGATGCAGGATGGACCAAGCAACAACAACAAAGAACAACTTAGGCCTCAAGACAGACACAAAAACCACAAAACAAACTTTAAGAAGGGGTCACCAGGGGTTAACCCCCTAAATAGAACTGGTTTGTGTTGGTTTTTGTCCGGTTTCAAGGTGACTTTGTCAATACAGAGCATCACAACATGATATTCCCCCTGAGCGTGATGCAGCACAAAACAAAGTAAGGATTGTCTGTGAAGGTGAGAAATGACAGCAAAGACTGCGGTCCCAGGTGTTCAAGATGATTTGCTGGCAGCATGACAAGTGAACATTGGAACAGTGCTAATTATATCAAGGTCGAAACTATTGGGGTCAGAGAATACAGGAATCAAGTCACTACTCAGGTATCCAAAGTTTTCCAAAGTCCCTCCCAAAGTTACTCTATGTAATACTGCAGCTCTCAGACACCAGGAAAAACAACAACAGTGGCGACTGAATGAAAGAACAAAGGATATAAATGCAGAGGGAAGGAGAATATGTGTTTATGCTTCAACTAACTGCAATACAACCGCTTCAATTGCAAACAATGAGACATCAGTTTGTGCAGCGTTGATGGAGGTTTCCTGCAGCTCAGAGCAACAGTAGAGTCTCTCATGGATTTGGCAAAGAGCCAGTCTACAATACCTGGAGGATGACCGCTACTCGACCCTAGGAGAGGAAGGAAAGCATCCATTGGGAGACCGAGAGAGGCCAGAGGGAGGGGAAATGTGAAGAAATAGGGCTTGATGTGAGGGGGGAAACTGAGGGGCAGGGAGTGTGGTGTTAGAGCGATGACAAATAGAGATATAGGGAGAGAGAAAGGCATGAATGGCAGCCAAGAGTGAAGTGAAGCAGAGCAGAACAAGTGTAGGTCAAAGGAAGCCAAGGTAGTGAATCCTCCAGCTAAGTGGATATATAGCACTCTGTGTAATAGCAACACATACACACACATTTACAGAGGAGGGAAGTAGTGGAGTACAAATACTTTGTTACTGTACTTAAGTACATTTATCTGGTATCAGTACTTTCCTCCACTAATTATTTTTCTGACGACCTTTTACTTGTTACATTTTGAACACAAATACCTGTACTTTCTACTTCTTACATGTTGAACCCAAATACCTGTACTTTCTACTTCTTACATGTTGAACACAAATACCTGTACTTTCTACTTCTCACATGTTGAACACAAATACCTGTACTTTCTACTTCTTACATGTTGAACCCAAATACCTGTACTTTCTACTTCTTACATGTTGAACACAAATACCTGTACTTTCTACTTCTCACATGTTGAACACAAATACCTGTACTTTCTACTTCTTACATGTTGAACACAAATACCTGTACTTTCTACTTCTTACATTTTGAACCCAAATACCTGTACTTTCTACTTCTTACATGTTGAACACAAATACCTGTACTTTCTACTTCTTACATGTTGAACACAAATACCTGTACTTTCTACTTCTTACATGTTGAACACAAATACCTGTACTTTCTACTTCTTACATGTTGAACACAAATACCTGTACTTTCTACTTCTTACATTTTGAACACAAATACCTGTACTTTCTACTTCTTACATGTTGAACTCAAATACCTGAACTTTCTACTTCTTACATGTTGAACACAAATACCTGTACTTTCTACTTCTTACATTTTCCAAACAGGCTGGTTCCTTTAGTTTGAATGTGTGTTTGGTGGCGTGATCATTATTATTTAGAGTCATTGCGTGCCTATTGATTTGAACACGATCCGTGTATCCATCATTTCCTGGTCTTCTCTAAAGAAGAGGGACCAATGAAAACGTTGTCATGTTGCCGTTGTTCAGCATGGAAACATTCATTAGCTAACAATGACATTATTGTTCTATTAATATAAAGGGAGGTCAGGTACTCTTTAAAACAGCTGCTAGTTATGGGTACTTTTTACTGAAGTACATTTCAAAGCCCTCTTTACTTTGACTTGAGGAAAGAAGTTTAGTCAGTACTTCTACTTTCACCAGAGTATTTTTAAACACGAGTATCAGTACTTCTACTTGAGTACAGGATGTGTGTACTTGAGCAGAATAATAAAACGTTTAAACTATTTGGAGAGTAATTCCTCCAGCAGGGGCATAAAGTAGACCCTGAATGGCTGCGCTGCGGTGGAGTCGGAGTGAAACCGGATCAGGAGCTGAAGCAGCAGCTCAGCAGGGGGTCTGAGGCTTTAATGAGGTGTCTGACGGATCCTAAAAACTAGACTCTCTGTGGCCTGAGCAATAATCCACCAGGGAAACAGAGGCCAAAACATCCCATAATGACCCCCGAGTTACATCGATTATCTCCTGCCAAAACCTTTCTGTTTCAACAGCCCGTCTCTGACATGAAAGGATTTCGCTGACGCACTTATTCACAGCGAAGTTTCCTGGAGTAGATGCAACATAAGAAGAAGGAGTAGGAGTTGGAAAAACATGTGCAACTCACTTCCTGTGAGTGTGAGAACAGAAGCAGAGAGCTGCGTTAAAGATAAGGACTTAGAACGAGTGCAGGAGAAATGGATCAGGTCTTCTGGGGAAATACTGACGTTCAAGGTACTCATCATGTCATGCTTTCAAACCCTTTTCCGGCAGGCAGTGAGTCGCTGGAAGAGATTTAAGCTCACAATATCTCTCACATATCTATAGAAATAGCCCTTCCTTTGCTCAGCGTACTAATATCATTGTCTGTAAATGAATGCATTAAATGCTGCCAACACAAGTCAAAGAATAGGGAACAGCGACTGTAATGAACTATAATAAACTATCTACTACTATAGATACAACACTTCACAGTTTCTTTCACAGCTTGAAGTACACTCACATTACACTGCTTAGTAGTAATTTAGCACAAGCGTTTTCCCAAATCAGGCCACTTATCAGAACTGATAGCTTTCCCTGATAGCTCGGTTGTTCACTGTTTGAGAAAATGGCTTCTTGAAGCTGAGTCTTTAAGTGATGGGAGATTTTGAGGCAACGTCCTGGCTTTTAGTCCCCCGTTTACAATTCCCGTAATGAAACTTTTTTCCCCAGAACACCACTTTGGATCACATGCTTTCTGCTATAAAACTGAAGTGCTCCAACACAAGCTGAGATAACCCTTTAGACGTTTACAAGAAGAAGAACAGGGTTATGTGTAAACAGGGCAAAAAACTGGATAAAATGATGTTCCAGAAGACAAAACATTGTCACAATAAATCACTCTTTTCCCTTCACGATATCTCTCATAAAAAGGCAATTCAAATCCTATATACCTGCACAGATATACTATGAGCTGTGCTTGAATTTGACCAGTTAAAATCTATGATTGCTTTGATTTCTCCTCACCATATACAACTCCTGATGGCAGACAGAAGCTCCCACACCTATAAGGGATGTATTATTATTATTATTATTATTATACATTCAGTAGTAAACATGTGCCCATCTAACTTCTACAGTCAAATCTTAAATCTGTATTCAAATGATTGGTAACAACAAGATGACATCTCTGTTCCAAGCCATTTTGTTTTAACCGACACTCATGTTGAAAACTCAGTTTGATAGTCTCGTTCAAAACCTCAAGAAACCTCAGCCTAATCTTACCTGCAGATTAACCATAGACTGTATATGAGATGAACCCCAGACGTGCAATAGCCCCACACATCAACAGATGGCAGTGTTCTGTCTGTGATGCTGAGGCGGACCCCTGCAAAGAGAGGCTGCTCTAATGATGGATCTAACCTTGGGAAACCATTGTTAGCAATCTGCAAATGAGCTGCAGAGTTAGAGCTGGGCGGAGCTGAGCCTTCTCCCCACAGAACGGAAGATTAACATCGTTTTACATTTAAATGACGGCCGTTTAGCGAAAGGCTTTTATCTTCTGTGACAAGAGGAGTAGGATAAAAATGCATCTGCTATAGTTCCCCAAGCAGTAGAGGGAAAGTGTGGATGCAGTCAGAGTCTGTGATGAAGTAAAGGAAAGGAGAAGACGAACGAGAGACGAGAAGCAAGAGGTTGAATGTATAGATGGAGAGGTAACAAGCGGAGGGGAAATGAGAGCAAAGAAGACAAAGGAAGCAGGGAGGATGCTCCAGATGCCAGGGAAAGGTCAGCTGCCTCTTCAGAGCTTCTCCTTGATGAACTGAGGGAAAAGTTGGCCTGGAAAAAAAAATCCTTTGTCTTTATTTACTGAGATTTCCAGCATTTCCTCGCTGCTCTATAAAGGGTCTCCCTGGGGGCTGACAGGAGACAGAGAGTGTGTGTACGGCAGAGTTTAGAAAGCTGATGCCCAAAGAGGGGTTTCTGGAGGGGTTATCTGCAGGTGTCTGGTGTTAAAGGATATTTTTAGATCTTCTTAACCCAAATGTAAACAGACGATGGATAACTAAACAACTGAAATGGCGAGACCTGATCATAACTTTATCCTGAATGCAGAGATGTTTGGAATACTTAATTGGACTTCAGAAAGGAAGTAGCTCCTTTAAAGAGGCCCTATTATGCTTTGTGGTGGTTTTCCCTTTTCTGTTGTGAGTTATTTAGGTTTTAGTGCATGTGAATGGTCTGCAAAGGCTAAAATCACATCACTATGGAACACTAGCGCTCCAACACATTGTACGTGATAGGCTAAAGGGGCGGGACATCTCTAAGCAGGTTGACCAATCACAACAGAGCCGGCCAGCTAACCAATCAGAGCAGCCTGGGCTCTGGTTTCAGACAGAGGGTGAAAAGAGGTGCTGCAGCACACGCAGTATGATGACAGTTAAACATCGGAACATATTGACAGCCACGCGTCACTATAATCGGAGGATTTTCGGAGGTCCCAGCATAAAGCTCAACAGCAATGTATGTCCAAAAGTAACAACATCCCTTACGAGTATATCTAGTATATTGTGATATTTTAAACATTATATCTTGCTTTGTTTGATGCGAACCAAAAAGTGTGAGTGTGAAGTTGTCAGTTCACCAGAGAGAATTTAAGGGATCACGAAAACGTTTCCCAGGGTGAAACAAAAGTAGGTTTTTTCAAATGTAGGATCGTTTGCACATTACTCGCAATAGTAATTCACCACAAAAAATGTCCATACTTTGCTCTTTAGGGGTTCATCTGAATCAATTACTGGCCGGTTTCTCTGCTCTTCTTCACCCTCCTCCACGACTCACTGCCTCTCCCCCCGCTGCTAAACCCCCCCACACTATCAGCGGGAGACACTCACCACATACTGAAAGCTGATAGTAAATATTCAGGGTTATTCCAGAAGTAACCACACACCAATCCCCCCCAGTATGATAACAAAACGCTGAAAAATGCTTATGATAGGCTCCTCTGGTGGCTCGGCTGCTCCGTGCCAAAACCACACACTCAAACTCTGGCACAAAAACCACGGAGAGCTTTCTGCTGCGTTTACATTTTAACTATCAACTCATAAAAGGTAAGAAGGAGAGCCGTTCTGCTCCTCTCTGCATGGTAACGAGGACGGGAATTCACTTTGTCAACAAATAAACTCATCAACCAAAACACACAATGAAGTAAACACACTGGAGCCAGTCTTTTTAAAGGGGGTTACATGAATTTAAAGTGGTTCCAATATAAAAAAAGCTGTGATTTAAGCTCTCTAATGTCTGGTTGTCTCACTGCTATGCTGCAAAACAGACATTCACACAAATGACACACGTAAAAAACGTTTAAAAATGATTGAGTTTGTGGTTTAAAATACATTATTAGGTGGAAATAAGATAGATAACTATGTAAGAGGCATGATCAAAGGATTTTAAATGAGAGGCCTTTAGTGAATATATTGAATTTATATAGCTTAATGTTATTATAATTATGCAAAATGCGATTTGAGTTTAACTTCGGGCAAATCAGCGACTGTTCCAAAAGGTACATTTTTACCATTTGATGAATTTCCCAAAAAGGATTTCATTTGCAAATGCTATAATTTTTCTTCCCTGCAAATGTATCCAAACTCTTTTGTCTTCAAATGTTCTTCTGACTGAAACGAATATTGCAACCACCTGTGAAAATGTACGCTAACGCTAATCCATGCTAATCCCATTACATGTATGCGTACTGTGGACGTGATCATTGAGAGAGAAAGCACATTGAGGAGCCTCAGCAAAAACAAAGAGGAAATTCAAAATGATATGCTTAGCAATTAGGAAAATGAACATCTGTTGCCAAACCAAACATGATGATTTTCTGAACATCTGAGTTTACAAAGCTTATCGTAAAGTGAAAATGGAGACACTCTTTTTCAGTTCTATCTATCTAGGTTTTTAGGTAATGAGCGACACATTTAAACAAGCAGTATGCTCCCAAAATCACTCCATCCCCCTCAACACTGGAACAAGGCGTGTTGGGTATGAATTACCAAAGGAAGGCCGAAGGAAAAGCCTATTTTCAGCAGAATGGTGACATAGCTAAAACCAGAGCATTCTCCATCTACGCTAACTGGTAATTAAATGCCAAAAGATACAATATATATCGTTTTAAATCTTGAGAAAAACTCTGAAGCCCCCGAGCCAAACACCCCTACCACTTCATTCAATGCTGTCTGAAATGGGTTAAGCGCTTCAGCACAGCCAGGATAATACCAGCAAGATACCCCGAGGTGTGTGTGTGTGTGTGTGTGTGTGTGTGTGTGTGTGTGTGTGTGTGTGTGTGTGTGTGTGTGTGTGTGTGTGTGTGTGTGTGCGTGTGTGTGCCAAGATGGCAGCTGAGATATAGTACTGTAGCCCTACATTGACACTTGACCAAATCCAGCACATGAAGGGTCTCATAAATATAAAACACAGGAAGGAGAGAAAGGGTTCAAAGTGAACCCTTTATGTTATTAACCTGCGAGGTGAGTCTGTGTAATGGAGCCGTCTGAATGTGACCCGTGTCGCTAACGAGACTTTTAACGGCTTTCGGGGTCAGAACCAAGACCTCAACGCCGTCAAGGAGACACACAAGGTTATACATGCAAAAATAAGTGCATGCTGGGTAAGAGGTCAGAGGTTAAAATGGCTAAGGACATTGCACAACTTTAAAACCACATTTTAGTATAGTATTAAACAAATCAAAGGCTTACAAATTACGAACAACACGTATTGCATCAGGTTCTAGTGGGATTGAATTTGGTGTGAATGCTGAGAAGCCACATTTTTTTTCTGATTAGGAATCAGCGGCTATTACTCCTGACATTCATTACTCCCGGAAATATTAACCATGGTCCATCCACATTTTTGTATTGAGTTCAGCGTCAGCATTCACACCGCAATTTCTTCAGGAATTACATTTTGCCATTACAATGCCATGTCTTTTATGCTGCTGCAACACAAACATTTCCCAAATTGTGATCAATGGAGTACTATCTTATCTCTTATCTTATCTCATCTTATTTTGTAGTTCAACCATTCTACGGAAATGTGTTATCAGATCTGGACTGATGCATCAATCATGTGCAATATACACTTATGTGTAATGAGTTCAGTGTCAGCATTCACACGGCCTCAATTTAAACGCCTCAAATTGGACGGCTAAATCCTCATATATGTCGTGGAGGTATTACAGAGCGGGAGTATAAGTACTCAGATCTTGTACTTGAGTAAAAGTAGAAGTACTCAGATCTTGTACTTGAGTAAAAGTAGAAGTACTCAGATCTTGTTCTTGAGTAAAAGTAGAAGTACTCAGATCTTGTACTTGAGTAAAAGTAGAAGTACTCAGGTCTTGTACTTGAGTAAAAGTAGAAGTACACAGATCTTGTACTTGAGTAAAAGTAGAAGTACTCAGATCTTGTTCTTGAGTAAAAGTAGAAGTACCAGAGTGTAGGAATACTCTGCTACAAGTAAAAGTCCTGCATTCAAAATCTTACTTAGAAAAGTATCATCAAAATATAGTTAAAGTAGCGACAGTAAAAGTAGTCATTGTGCAGATTGGTCCATTTCAGAATAATATATCATCTCGATTAGGAATCAGCGGCTCTTACTCCTGACATTCATAACTCCCAGAAATATGAACCATGATCCATCCACATTTTTGTATTGAGTTCAGCGTCAGCATTCACACCGCAATTTAAGATGGCTAAGGACTCCTCACTCCATTACACAACGCCTCAAATTGGACGGCTAAATCCTCATATATGTCGTGGAGGTATTACAGAGCGGGAGGAGGAGGACGGACGGAGTCAGCAGAAGAGTTTTCCAGTCCGGTCCGAGTGATCCTCCTCCTCTGCGGTCTCATGCTATTAAAGACACATAAGAGAGACGGATGGCCGCTGACAGGCTGAGGAAAGACCAAAGTGAAACTCTCTGGTTTTTCTTTGACGTCTTGGTGTTTTACCGAGGTGGTGGTGGAGGCAGTCAGAATTTACGCTGTGGTCCCGAGTTCATGAACCACCCTCTCTCCGTTTTCAACAAGCGGCTCTTTGTGTTGCCTGGAGTTCAACAAGCTATGCTGCTGTTAGTTCAGTAGCACAGAGGTGGGAGAAGTACTCAGATACTGTACTTGAGTAAAAGTAGACGTACTCAGGTCTTGTACTTGAGTAAAAGTAGAAGTACTCAGATCTTGTACTTGAGTAAAAGTAGAAGTACTCAGATCTTGTACTTGAGTAAAAGTAGAAGTACTCAGATCTTGCACTTGAGTAAAAGTAGAAGTACTCAGATACTGTACTTGAGTAAAAGTAGAAGTACTCAGATCTTGTGCTTGAGTAAAAGTAGAAGTACTCAGATCTTGTACTTGAGTAAAAGTAGAAGTACGCAGATACTGTACTTGAGTAAAAGTAGAAGTACTCAGATCTTGTTCTTGAGTAAAAGTAGAAGTACTCAGATCTTGTACTTGAGTAAAAGTAGAAGTACTCAGATCTTGTACTTGAGTAAAAGTAGAAGTACTCAGATCTTGTACTTGAGTAAAGGTAGAGGTACTCAGATCTTGTACTTGAGTAAAAGTAGAAGTACTCAGATCTTGTACTTGAGTAAAAGCAGAGGTACTCAGATCTTGTACTTGAGTAAAAGTAGAAGTACTCAGATTGTGTACTTGAGTAAAAGTAGACGTACTCAGATATTGTACTTAAGTAAAAGTAGAAGTACTCAGATTGTGTACTTGAGTAAAAGTAGACGTACTCAGATCTTGTTCTTAAGTAAAAGTAGAAGTACTCAGATCTTGTACTTGAGTAAAAGTAGAAGTACTAAGATCTTGTACTTGAGTAAAAGTAGAAGTACTCAGATTGTGTACTTGAGTAGTTACTTTACACCACTGCTATTGCAACGTAAAGCCAGAATAACACACAGTTGTCTCGTCAACAGCTACTATGAAGAAAAAGGGCTGAAAATGGTGATTTGATTAAGAGTGCAGAGATTTGCCTGCTGGAGAAGATAAATTCAGTGTGTATAATTTATAGCAGCTCCATGCCATTTGGGAAAAAAAGCCCAAATTGCACACCAATTAAGTTATTTTCTCTGGTTTTTGGAGGCCGAGTGATGATTCGGGTAGCGGAGGTGCAGGGAAGCCCACATCATGGAGATCCTCTGCTGACCGCTGACGTCTGGAGTTACTCTGCAACGCTGCCTCATTTCCTGCTACGCTTATTCTGAGACGCTCTTGTTTGTTTGTGTTTCTGGGTGTGTGTGTGTCTTAAAATGAGTAAGTGCTGACACAGATTCACATTTTCCTGTCAGAACGAAAAGCTCTATTTGCAAAGATCTATTTCATGTGTGTTTAGTTTGAGAGTGACGGTGATGGACAGCCACAAAATACATTTCAATGTTTTAAAACCGCATGCAGGCTTAGACAAATCAAAGGCTTAAAAATGACGAGCAACACATACTTCATCGTGCTCTAGTGGTGGGATTGAATTCGGTGTGAATGCTGAGATGCCAAATTCGCTTATCCTTCCACATTGAAGAATTTCTGTTCGAACATCAAAACGTACAGCTCGATTAGGAATCAACGTCTATTCCTCCTGACATTCAGATCTTTCATAACTCCTGGAAATATTAACCATGATTCATCCACATTTCTGTAGTGAGTTCAGCGTCAGCGTTTCAGCGTTCACACCGCAATTATCATCAGGAATTGCATGTTTTAGTTCAATCATATTCTACTAAAATGTGTCATCAAGGCTTGACTGATGCATTAACACTAGAACCGCCAGGGGTCGCTGTATACCTAAAACCGCCAACGGGTCAAATGTACCTGCTATTAGAATGCATTGATTTTCAAGGTAGGCTACAATGTTCTTTTATTTATCATACTAGAACACAGGGTTAAGAGTGAGTTTTGATCGCACAGTGATGACACTTATACCAATAGAATCTGTGAACTCTCAGCTTTCATATGATATATAGTTTGTGCAGATAGCATGAAGTATAAAATATCGCTAAAAGTGTCTCTCTATCTATCTATCTATCTATCTATCTCTCTCTCTATCTATAAGGAACCGAAGTAAACAACAGGCGTTGCTATAGCAACACGTCATGTTTATGTTTACGCGCAAGATCAATTTTGTTGGCCATTTTTTTCAATCTGACTTCATATTGACAATTTTTAAGAACAGAGGGTGCTACATAACACACTTTGAGGAAAAGTCACAGACTGGGAGATTTGAATATTCTATTGAAAAAAAGTTGCATACAATCAAGAAACAGCTGCTGGTAAAATGTACCCGTTGGCGGTTCTAGTGTTAATGATGTGCAATATACACTTACGTGCAATCACACTTTGTTTCTTTTCAATTTATTAACTTGACCTGCTCCTTTGATAGTTTTTTATAATCACTTCCGTTTTAAAATGTCTACATGGTGTACTTTTTTGTTTTTGCTTACTTTTTATATATTTTAAATCCCTGTGCTTACCTTTTCATTTAATATGCAGGTCTACTCTGTTTCCTTTTGTCTTTTATCTGCACTGTACCTTTGCTGCTGTAATGCCGTAAAAGTCACCTCTGTGAGACGTACCTAACACATTTCTAATTCTGATTGACATCAATAGTAGGGACATAAAAGGACTGTAAACGAGAGAACATGCCGCACAAATGAGCAGAACTCAAACTAAGCAGATAAATAAATATCTGAGTCCAGTCCAGAGGACGAGCTAAGTGGTGAAAGGACAGGCTGTTAGTGAGAGCCTGAAGGCATCGCACCACGTTTCTCTTTTAAATCGGACCCAGGCAGAGTGACAGATATTCTGTTTCCAGCCCCAAACCTACTCACTTCCGCTTTTCCTGGACAAAAAGACGAGCCTGAGGGCGAAGCGACAGACTGCCGCCCCACGTGACGCTTGGCACCAGAATTTGGCGGCCGACACTCACAATCTGGGCACCTCCCCGCTGCGTGGCACAGATAGGATGCAATTGAGGTGGCAAACTCCTTTAATACATTGATTCATGTTGACCTCGAGATATTTAACATCAGAATGGGAAAGGAGCTATAATTCATTCAGGAAAAACGACGCAAAAACTGAAGCTATACAGTTTTGTTTTGCAAGAAGTGAGAACAAATGGCTTGGCTCTGTTATAATCTACAGGGTATAACTTCTGACAGATGAAGAGACTGCAGGGAGAATCGATTCCAGATCCGTGTTGCGTCACAAAGAAGGTTGTTTATTCCTGTCCAGCGCAGTTATTTCTGGAAGGTGCCTGAGTTCATATTGCACAAAGCTGCTTGGAGCCAAAACAGGATCATGAAGCATCGTATTCTCTTCTTTAGAAAGCACAATGACTCAGCTTGAAGAGGTAACACAATATGTAAGAAAAAGGCCCAACAACGTTTCCAGAAAGCATCAGAAAAGTGGCTGATGTTGTAGAGGTTGCATGCATGGAGGTTAGTATCAACCAGCTTAATGAGAAAATGACATGTTACTTGTTACGGCCCGTCCACACAGCAGCGTTAAAAAAATCTTCCAACGCTTCTGCCCATTCACTTTGAATGGGGTGACGTCACTTTGCCTCACTTTTCGCCGAACTGCATTGTGGGAAGCAGAGCGGAGATTTCCAGGCATCTCAGGCTTCAAAAGTTGAGCAATGTTCAACTTTTGAAGCTGAGGTGGAAGCGTCAGCCAATCAAATCCCGTTTATGCAAATCTGACAGTTCAAGCGCTAGCCAATCAAACCGCGTGTATGCTGGGAGAGACATACCGCAGGTCATTTCCTCATATTCCAAAACATGGAGGAGAAATGAGCGGTAGGGAATCACCCGGTGCTTTATGACCAGTCCCTATTTACCTACCGGGATACAAACCGGAGGAGCCAGGCATGGAGGGAGGTGGCAGAGACAGTGGTAGGTTTTCGCCTGTTTGGGGAGTTTATATCCAGTTTACTTCGGGCTTTTTTGCTTCGTATGTCGGGGGCGGGAGATTCATGTGATTGGTTGTTGGTCGCGTTCAGATACGCCCACCTCCAAGATTTTTTTAACGCTGCTGTGTGGACGCTCCGTTAGACGCTTTTATCCAAAGCGACTTACATACTCAATACTGTGGACAATCCCCACAGGAGCAACTTGGGGTGAAGTGTCTCAGGGACACAACGACATGCTGACTGCAGTGGGGTTTGAACCTGTAACCCCCTGATCCGAACACCAACGCACAACCCACTGCAACACACGCCTCCTGGGCACTGATCTATTTTTGAGCAGCGTTAATGAAATGTATGCAGAGTAATGCAAAAAATAGCATGCCCACTCTAATACTTATGAAAAAATGTGTGTTAAAAATATATCAGTGTGTTCAGAAACAAAGAGCTGGCCTGTGTGCAGCAGCAGATTTAAGTGAATGGTTTAAAAAAAACATGAAAAATGCATCTGGATTCAATTTGCATTTCAACACCACTGAGAGGAAGGAGGTGAATAATGAATCAAAATGAAATGCAGATACAGGATTAGCATCAGGCTAGTTAGCACTGAGCTAACAGGGATGTATGACACAGCAACAATACGTAAAAGCTCTGAAACACTAACATATAATCAAATAGCATGTATGTACCATTTTAAGAAACTCTCAGTGAACTTCTGCTTCATTCTTCAGAGCAAGTCTGGAAACAACTGAGGTTTTTCTAATTCCAGGTATTCAAGGATGACAAATGGTGTTTCAGGATTTCATTTGGGTTTGCCCTCTGAAATTTTCCGACATAAACTCCTGGAAAACGTCCCTGAAACTAAGACTGGAGTGAGTTTATATGTATTTGATCCGAGGTGGTCAAAGTAACTCATGTGTTTGATACCTGACGTTTTCCAACACTAAGACATAAAGAAATGAAGGCCACCAGAAGAGTTTATCCATTTTGTACGCCCACCTGGCAGAAAATGAGCGATGGTTTTCCGCCGTGTTTCCGAGGGCAGAGAGGAGTGGGAGGTTAGTGGGAAACAATCTGTCCTCCCCCTGATTTATCCCCCTGTTTCTGCGAAGCTATTAAGGGTAAGACAATATTTTCACATTGTTTTATTAAACACTATGTGGCCCTGTCTCCCCGGCCAACTACAGCAGACCTGCAGCCCCCGACCGACTGAAAAGACCCGTTGAAACCCAATTGGATGAAATATAGAGCTGTCAGAGAGAGAGACCCCCCCCCCCCCGCAGAGTGTGTGTTTTAGACAAATGATCCAAAGTGACTCTTAAGCAGTGTGTTATATATTGTCTTTGTTTCCATTCAGGCATTGTGCCAGGTTACAATAAGTGTGTGTGTGTGTGTGTGTGTGTGTGTGTGTGTGTGTGTGTGTGTGTGTGTGTGTGTGTGTGTGTGTGTGTGTGTGTGTGTGTGTGTGTGTGTGTGTCCTAGCATTACTATACTTGTGGGGACCTAAATCTGTTTACACAGTCACGTGTGGGGTCTCGCCTCCCTTATGGGGACATAATGGAGGTCCCCATAAGGGGAATCATTAATTTTAGGGTGAAGACTTGGTTAGGGTTAGGGTAAGGTTAAGGGTAAGGGTTAGGCATGTGTTGGTTATGGTTAAGGTTAGGATAAGTCTCCAGTGTGCGTGTGTGTGACTCTCTTTTCCGCTCAGTCAACAATTGTCTAATGAGTTGCTGAATGATGTTAAAAAGCAGTTCAGTAGTTTTTTTTTTAAATGGCACAAAAGGGGATAAAATAACAAGCTGAATTTTCTTTTTTTTATTCATAAAAGAAGTTGAAGTTAGTGGCTTTTTGGATTGTATTGTACTGTTAAATTGTCTCATATGGTAGGCCCCAGAAACATATCATATGATGGTAGATTAAGCTGGCATTGGCTAATAATAATAATAATAGATTTTATTTATGAAAGGCGCCTTTCAAGGATCTCAAGGTCGCCATACAAGGTACACAAAACAAAAAACAGCACAAAAACAAGACAATATAATCAATAAAAACAGAGGATCGTGCCAGTGTGAAGAGATATACTTTGATAATAATGTATCATTGTCCAAAAAATCCATATAATATTGTGTCTTGATACAAAATGTGATTTAGCCCACATAGTCCATAGTCAAGTTCTACACAACCATAGAGTAACTTTTAATCTAAATGAAGTCTTCTCTTCGTACACTCTCCAGAACTTCCCTCCTCAGTGTACTGCGTGAACACGCACAGTGTTTGACATGCAGGTGATGTGATGTGAAAGCAGGGCGATCGAGGAAGAGGTGGAGAGAATGAAAGATGTGGAGGGAGCTGAAGAGTCTCACTTTGGTCGTGTCTCCTCTGATCAGGAGAGAGAGGCAGACAGTGGGGCGAACGAGCCTGTCAGAAACACTGACGCTCATCTGGGTAAAAGAGGGAGGAAGGGGGGGGGGGGGACGTGGAGATGTAACTCCTATTTTAGGGTTTAAAGGGTTTAAAGTTGAGCCTAGATGTACAGCTTATCCCTGTACAATTAGAGAGGAAATATCTCCTTTAATGAGAATCGTTTTTTCCACATTACAGTAAATTAAGGAACATTTTCCATCCCTTTCTTAGATTTTTAAGAATCAATTGACCCCCTGTGGCATGAGGTTACTAGCTAGTGCAGGAAGCAGCAGAAATATCTCAGTCATCTCTCCTCTCTTTTGAGTTTCAAAAAGTCAGCCGCCAAAGAGAGAACCCCATCAGAGGAATTCAGAGCAGCTGAAGATGGGACGGCAGGATTTATATGTATCGATCGCTGGAAGGTCAGCCTTTAGTGCCTGGGGAACATGTGACAGAGGGAAGGCAGGATGTAGCTACACGCCCCTCAAGGCCAACCCCAAATCAACTGCAAACCATGTGAACTATGGCTGCATCTCACTTTGGTTAAATGAAGTGGGCAGGCGAGCGGAGATTTTCAGGATTTTCAGGATTCAAAGTTGAACAATGTTCAACTTTTGAAGCTGAGGAGGAAGCGTCAGCCAATCAAATCCCGTGTACGCAAATCTGACAGTTCAAGCTCTAGCCAATCAAACGGCGTGTATGCTGGGAGAGACATACCGCAGGTCATTTCCTCATATTCCAAAACATGGAGGAGAAATTAGCGGTAGCGAATCAATCACCCGGTGCTTTATGACCAGACCTACCGGGATATAAACCGGAGGAGCCAGGCATGGAGGGAGGTGGCAGAGACAGTGGTAGGTTTTCGCCTGTTTTGGGGAGTTTATATCCAGTTTACTTCGGGCTTTTTTGCTTTGTATGTCGCGGGCGGGAGATTCATGTGATTGGTTGTTCGTGCCTTGCTCGCAAAAAATCCCCAAGCTTCAGATACGCCCACCTCCAAGATTTTTTTAACGCTGCTGTGTAGACGCTCCGTAAGGGGGCGGGGCGAGTGTCTGAGGATTTCACCGGAGGATGATCTGGTAGTTCCTTCGATTATCGCTCCTCCGTTATCGCTCCTCGCTCGTCCGGCAAAAATAAGGCCACTGGGACGCTACTCAAGATGGCGCAGACAAATCAACTTCCGGTGATACCGAGCCCGAGGAGCGAGGAAATGAAAAATAACCGAAGCGAGACGCACCCTCTGTGATTCAATTTATCAGAGGTGTAACTGATTTGGGAACAGCCTCCCTGAAGACCTGATGGCGGTAGAGAACTGTAATTTCCTGATCCACTACAAAAAATACTTCAGAAGTAACACTGCAGTGAGATATCGGGTCGTATATAACATATATATATATATGTTAATAATTTAGTTTTTGGGAGAAGGGGTGGGATTAAATAAGTGTAAACTTCTTCCCACCCCTTTTATGATGTGTAATTAGGTAGATCATTAGTTTATATATAAATTAGAGTCAGTAATATTTTTGTTTATCAATTTGACACTGCTTACATTTCTATAGTATAATAATTCTCATGTTTAATTTTTTTTGTATCATTGTTTCACACATTCGAAATAAATCAAATCAAATCAAATCAAAAGATAACATCCCATTTCCCACCAATACGGAGCACAGGTTGTGTTTACTTCAAGCCTCTCAGGTGCTATCCTTCTGCTTTCAGTCTGTTTAAAAAGACCTGCCTCACGCCTGGTTGTCCCCCCCTCTCTCTAGCAGAGGACCCCCCTCTGACACCCTAAATTAACCAGAGGCAGGAGAGATCACAGGTCACACATGAGAGGAAGTGGCGGCTGCTCGCTGTACGGAAAGGTTAATGTCATGCGTGTAAGGTGATTAAAATTCATGTCGAGGAGAGAGGAAGGTACTGGGGTTGGTATATATTGGGTGGGGGGTCATGGTGCTGCCTGTTTGCCTCATTTTCTGCTTCTACTACTACTTATTAACTCCAAAGGACACCATATCTTGTTTAAATCATGCACGAGAGATCAGCAAAAGGGAGGTTGTAGTAGAGTTTGTAAAACATGTTGGATATGAGGTGAGGGGTCATGTTCTTCACAGTAGAAAGCCAGAGGCAGAAAGTCACCCATGTACAAAGTCTGGAGCCCTTTCATGCTGTTCAGTGGAGCTGAGCTGGGAAATGGACCTGCTTTGGCACTTTAGGGGGAAAAGACATGCCTCTAGCAAAGATTAAATCAAGTAGAAAGTGTTACAAAATCAGATAAACCTTTATTGATCACTGTAGATAAATCAGATGTCATAGCCGTAACAATAAGGTTGAAACACAGGATATGACATCATCAAATCAAAATGTATTATAGCCCCAAATCACAAGAAATGCCTCAAAGAGCTGTACAAAGCAAAGACAAAAACAAAATACAAACGTCATAGCTTAAAAATGATAAAAACATTATTATATATATGACTTAATAAGATCACAGCAGCAGCAAGGAGCGAGTCAGATTTCTGATTCCTTCGTAATATTCACACAACAACGAAGGATGAGGCATGAAAACAACACAAAAACATGCAAAAGTCATTTCTTATGAAGTTTTAGATATAATTCTCCTTCAAAAGCATGAACTGAGGGACCATTTTTGACCAGAAACTGGCAGTAATGGATCCATCCGAACACTCTGTTCATTGCCTCTGTATTAAAAGTCATCCAAACTTCTCTTGCATTGCGAAGAAACTCCTGTGTGAAACCCCCCGAGGGAAACAAACCCGACTGCTGGGTGATGATGAGCCCAATTGCACGCATTATACTGATTATGCCGCGGTGAGGTGGATTAATCACAGTCTGAGAGACCTGAGGTAAAAAGGAGAGAGATGAGTGGATCGCAGGTGATGATAATGAGCTCCAAGAAAATCACTTTCACCAGAATAACAATCACATTATTCTCCACGTGTAACGAATGAACAGTCAGAGAACAGCAGCTCAAATACACACCAGAAGTCAGAGGTTTGTTTCAATGTTTATCTGAGTTTTATAGACATTTCTTATACATCATACTCATACAGAAAGCTTAAGTAAGTAGTTGCTGTGGACAAATATGGATAAAAACTGCGTGAATAGCCAGATTCAGACTCAGAGATTGAATTGGATGATGCTGGTTTTCTTGCAAGTAAACACCCTAAATCACAAGCTCCTGTCTCCAGTCTTTTTTCTTGAAATATCCAGAAATGATACACTTTTTAGTTTTAGGAGACACAACAGGACCACCTGGAGCTCGCTGTCTGTCCCGTCTGCTTATACATCAGCATTTATCTTGAATAAAATGGTTTACTGCAAGTTCAAGGTTCAAGGTTCAAGGTTCAAGGTTCTTTATTGTCAAACTGACATAGCTACAGAGTAATTATGTCGTTGAAAATCTTATGTCACAGGCTTCTCCAACAATGCAACATAATAATAATACAGATAGTAAAAGGCAATACAAAAAGAAAAATAGTTATAAAATAAAGTGATGATGTGGAATAGTGCAGTACGAGTCTATATACAAGTTATCGGAATGATATATATTAGATATTAGATATATATTACTAAGTAGCAGATGAATGTTTTGAAATTGTTTCAGCAGTACGAGTGTCATTCGTTTCCTTTTTGTAGTGTGTGAGGTATCTTCAGACTTTCTCCTTACTTCTTAAAGTCACCCGCTTCCAACAATGGGAAAGAAATCTAGCGCCTGAGTTACACAATGTTTTGTTCTCCATGTTTCAGTAAAGACAAAGTGACACAACCCTTGGAGTGTGTTCGAGCGTTAGTTGTTCACCTTTCCATGCACATTCAACATTTTCTAACTACAAAGACAGGGATGGAACACTTTGAGAAGCTTTGAGAACGTTTGTTTGCAGCAAGAAGAATAAAGAGGGTGTAAAAGATCAAACATGTCCTCTTGTTCCTTTCCAATAATTTCGTCTTTAGAGCAATGACAATAGTAGCTGGGTCAATAGAGAATCCTTTAACCAACAATTCAAAAGTTGACTGATTCATACTAACAGTTAAAAGGAAGAAATGTCACAAATACTCCGGGTGTTTCTCAATGTCGAAGAAGGCTGCTCCAGAGCCACTATTTCAAGCATACTACGTCATCGAGTGCCGCCGAAGGACTGTTCCAATCTCCAGCATACTTGGAATTCTACAGAGACCGGCGTACTTCGTAGCGAGAAATGTAGAGGCTGTACATGTGTAGACTCCGCGGTCTTAAAATCCCCACAATGCTTTGCGCACGGACCAATTTCCAAATCTTTGGCGGAAATCACGCTCCATTTAAGGCGGGGCCTCGCATATGACGCACACCTGCACACCTGTTAGCCTGTTCCACCATTCTTCGTTTTCCGAGGCTAGGAAGGATTCTTGCCTCGCTTCTGAAGCAAGTGACTCGGAAGACATGTGTCCTCAACATTGAGAAACACCCTCTGTCGAAAGGACACTCACTAATGTCATTGTTAAGCCAGGATTCAATACATACTCCTGCACCCCTTCTACAAAAACGATCAGATTCAGGGTCAGTTTAGGTCAGAAAAACAACTAATCTAGCACTTCCTTGGTTTAAAATACCTCCTTAACCCTTAGATGCATAAGTGGGTCTTTTTGGGCCTGGTGAGGTGGTTTTCTTGAAGTATCTTTGTAATTTAAAAAAATGTATCATTTCATATTCCAGCTATTCCTCAAAAAACATGTTTTGGATATCATGCCATTCACATTTTTAATTTACATTTGAAGAAATTGTAGTTTTTGTATTAGTACCCCAAACTTCCATAAGTGGGTCAAAACTGACCCGCATGCATTTTCTATGGAAACCTACAGTATGGGAAAACGTTTTTTTTCAAAATGTAAAAGACATTTCTAAAATTATAAATAGTGAAAAATTAAATATAAAATATTTCTAGTGTGAACCAAAATATAATACTAAATATTATACAAGAGATTTTTCTTAACCAAAATGACAAAAATGGCATAAAAACACATATTATTCTAATACGGGTCCTTTTAGACCCACTTATGGAAGAGTATAGGGTCCAGTCACTCGGGCATCTAAGGGTTAAATAAAGTTATTGATGTGGTTTTGACGAGAAGCTGTAAAGGTGGAATTATTCTCAGACTTGCTCATCTGCCATGTGTTGCAGCAGAGATTAAAGTTAATAACCTAAAGTCTAATGGATGCGTTTTCCGGAAAGGTTTCATCCCTTCAAAGATTATGTCATCCTCGAGGAGCTGAAAATATGCCTACTCACTTTGCAGACATGACTTCATAGACACTCTGCATTTTACATCAAACTGCTAAAGTCTGAGTGTCATTTCGCATGCCGAACAGCAGCAATACATCACTGGCTATCATGTCACAGTAGCATTTCATGAGGAGCACTTTTAAAATGTGCAGAACATACACTGCTACTCACTCACTACAAGGTCACTTACTCATATTCATGTGCACGAGCCATTGCAGTCTCTTGAAACTGAGTAAGAGGCATCATCATCATCATGCATTATTAATACCGTCTCTAACAGAGACACTGATAAGCGTTTGTTAAGATAGACGCTGAGAGAGGGAGGCTTTCCTTCTCTCTTTCATCATCTCTAGAGATTGGCAGGGTATCTTTCTGCTGGCAGTATTAACAGGGGGACAGATGTGTGATCAAAACATCTGTCACGAGCCCGAACTGAGTCCCAGAGTAACCATCAACCTGCTATTAAATATGCAAACCTTGCAGAATGTGTAATGCACATGGACGACGGCCAAAGAGTGCATTTGCCCTCTAACGTCGTCAGGGGTAAAGATACAGGTGAGCGGCTGTAATGTGAAATGTTTTTTTCTAGTTTTTTTACCATGAAGAGCTTGAAATGAATTAGATAAAGGGGCAGGAGTCGTCTGAGTTACGGTACTATCAGCATCCTTTCTTGGATGTCAAGTAAATAAGCAAGACTTAAGCTGCGTTCACATGATCCGCGGTAAAGATATCGGCAAACTAAGTGACTCGAAACTGCCATCGATCTTTGTCTTCAAAACAAACCTGAGCCTTATCTCGCATTGAACAAAGAGCAAGAAACAGCTCTTATCATGTGAAGTAAGTTTCATTAATTCCCCTAGACATTAATAGTAATTGTCTCCAATAACACCAGCAAAAACAGTGGGAAAGCTGAATGATGTAGACCTTTTTTTAGGCAGTAAAGATGATATCTGCAAAGTTAGCAGTGCGGGTCAAAACCTAGCACGTTATTGCCACAACAAACTACATACTTGCTCATATCAGGGGTCAAAAGAGTCCAAACAGTAACACACGATTGCCCAAAGGTCCAGTGGCTGGAGCCGATAGCACGTTAGCGACAGATTGCTAACGATCTTAATCACCAAGATGCTCTTTCAGGAGCAGAGCAGACAACAGGGATGGGTGACTGTCTGAGATAATAAAAGGTGCACAAGATAAATGATGACACACGTGTAAACACTGCAGACGAGCAAGAAGTAAGACTGTATTTATCTCAGGACTAGAAAAGCAGTTCTTCAACAAAACAAGTAGATACTTTCAGACTTTTGTTGTACTCTAAATGTTATTCATTGTGACTGAAAAGGTTGATTGCTTTCACACATGGTTGATATTTTAAAAGATCTTATATTAGTATCTTTATTGTAGTACTCCACGGTACATGTTCTCTTCGGAGGACAAGTGGAATATATACCATGCAGTGTTTCCGCCAGACCAGGGCTAAGAGGGCGTCCACCCCGAGAACGCGCGCGCGGGGGGGGGTTGTGAATTGAGCCGTCCCTTATAGATACTATCTCTTTACGTTAGTGAGCCGGATCATTTGACTCGGCTCTCTTAAAGCGCCGGCTGTTTCGCCTCCCAGACGGCTCGTCATGTTACCACAGTTTACCACGGAGCCGCAGTTTCAGCGCTGCGAGGCTCCGGCGCTCGCAGTTCACGCGCGTGCTCCACTAGCACCCCTCATCGCGTCCAAATCGCGCACGTTCCGTGTTGTCCTGTAGCAGGCACCGCCGATGTCGGGGAAACGATCTTCAATACTCCGAAAAGAATCCCACCAGACTCCTTTGCCCCTCCAACAGAGGGATGTCCTTGTCCTTTTTCCTTTTCGTTATTTCAAGCGATAAAAACTCTCGATCTTCTCTCGAATTAATAATATTTTTGGACGCCCTCGGATCGAGTTCAGGGAGTTCCGAGCAAATGACGGCAAGACGCCCCCCTGGCGGAAACGCTGATACCATGCTTAGAGGCCATTCATGTCTTTATAAGAGAAAGAAAGCCCAGAAAAAGGAGGTTAATGACACGGCAAATCATTATTTTTATGCTAAATAAGCTGCACATTCTCAGGTGAATAACAATTAAAGAATAAACTCTATTAACATATTTGACAAATTCCTTAAACGCAGTAGATTTTGCCTTTGAGTAGTTGACTGCTGGACCTTCTTATAATTGACTGTCTCCCTGAAATGAGCTTCTTTAACCTGGTACCCTTCATAAAGGCCATTTGTGAGGAGAACCTTATCATGCCAGTCTGCTCAGCATCGGATATCTTCCCTAATTAAACCGAAGTGAGCTTGGCAGGTGTCCTTTTAATGAAGGACCACGATCATTTCCACCATGCTGGGGCAGAGGAGGTGTGACTTTATGCATAATGAACACCGATGACTGAAGACTGGGAGAAGAGAAGGAGACACAGCAGTTTATAACTACCAGCAGTAGATGGTAATTGGACTGAGCAAGTGCCAAACGCAATTTTAGCCGTAGAGGAAGACGGGCGAGGTGAAACTCGACATTGGGCGCTACATCGTTTTGAAATGACTCGACTGAAAGCCTGTCAGCTGATCCATTTCCCTGCCTGCCAGTCAGTGATGAAGCTCAGTGTGACAGCAGTGATCCAGCGTCAAATGAGTAAAACACTGAACTCAAGTGAAAGAAATGACTTTAGAAATCAGTGTAAGTCTTAGTCGTTGGACCGGACCAAAATACCACTCAACAAAAACACACCTGTTTGCTATCCTGGCTCTAAAATACTTTAAATAGTGACAAAAAATGGTACGAGCTTGCTTGTGCCTTGATTATTTGTATTTTAAAAGAACTTGAGTTTAGCCCATTTGAAACTAATGCACCAGCACTTACAATGGTTTCTTATTTGAGGCGAATATATCTGCCTTTCTCTGAGTTGGTCTCTTTATCGTTTATTTGCACTTTTTGTAAGTTGCTTTGGATGAATTTACGGACTCAAATCACATTATTTGACACCTCTAATATCTTGTAATACTAACAGGGTTTATAATAACAGTTCTTTATGAGCTCTTTGTACCACCAAAGAATATAAATATACACACAATATACAACGTATTTTAGTCACAACTACAGTCACATCTTCCTCTTGTGTTGGCTTTTACAAAGTCACTATGAACAACCAGCTTTTTCACTTAGTCTTGACCAAATGAACCGAACTACAGGTGTGAAAGCAGCCAAGTGAAAGAGGTTCTTCTTGCCTCAGTAGATTAGCATCACATTAGCGACTGCTACAACTTTCTCACAGACCACATACTAGTGCAGTCTGCAGGTCATTAGTAGTGGTTGGGTGCGTAAGTGCAGAGAAATGAGAAAGCTTCCCAATTTATTCAGTGAGAGTCTTATCGGCTCTTTGTTTGGAAATCGTTTTCGACAGAGCCTGGAAGAACCAAAGCAGCCCGGCTCATGAGAAAGAACGTCAAATAATGAGCGGGAAACCAACGCTAACACAGCTGTCCCTTGTTCAACATGATGATTAGTCATTAAACAAAATGGACTGCCTTTCAAAGCGACTTGTTAACTTTGTAATCACAGAAATATCCTCCATTCTCTTGATCGTTAAATAGCAGAGTCGACTTGGAGACACACAAAGTCACATAACAATGTTTATAACAAAAGGAAGAGAGAGATGTATTCCCACACATCTTCAGAGACTCACATAGGAGCAATTCCTCCTAGTTTTGCCTCTTGTTGCGTATGCTAGTTAGTTAGCAGAGATGTCTGTCAAAAGTGTAATTTAATTGTGTTGAAAGCGGTTCAGCAGGTAGCACAGTGTGCTGTAGATGGCGGTGAATAATAACCCTGCTGATGGACTGATTAACACACTTTCTACACACAGCTGTCAGTCATAGCCTCAGGCAATGTGTGTGGTTAGCTTAGAAAGTAGCAGCAACAGTATGAGCCAACGAGGTCATATACGCACTTTTAACAGAAGCATTATATGCTCGTTACAGGTGATTATATCCCTGCATTTTACTTCCATTAGGTTCATGATGATCTGTACATTTACATAAGTACAGTAGTGAGCTGTGAGCTGTGTCAGATCAGCCTAAAGACCTCAAATCTTCCAAGGGTGCCTGATGCGAAAAAGCTCAGGTAATCAGAGATTTTTGTACATGCTGGACTAGCATATTTTGCCACAGCAAGGTTCTACAAAATGATAAAAGCGACAAGAATTGAGGAATTAAACGGGCAACAAATCAGTAGATGGCCACTGGAAAATGACCCGAAAAACATCTGTGTACGTTTAACCAAACCATCTAGAGGAGTAGTAATAATGACCTGAGTAAAGAAGGGAGTCAAGACCTTGTTATACAGCAATAACATCCACGTAGGGAGGAGGTTGAGGTGGATGATTGGAACAAAAGTTTTGATTCGGCACAGGAAGTGTTTCTTTGTTTGTTTCCCATCGATATTTAGTGGGAGTATTAGAAAGATTCCCCCAAAGCTGAGCATCTGTTGCCCAAAAACATGAGGTTTCCCTTGCCTAACCCTAATCAAACTTCATCTGAAAACTGACTCGTTCGTTAAGTTATGAGCAATGATTTTAAATAACAACGACACATTATCTTGACCCGCTGATAATGGCGTCAAACTTTAAAAAACCTTCTTCTTGTTCATCAAAAGACCAAAAAAGGTTGTCGTGTAATCAGGAGGACTTGTGGGGTTAATCAATTTGGCAATTAAGAAAGGAAATACACACTTAATCTCTTAAAACACTGTATTTTTCATTTGCGTATGGGTAATATTTTAAACTTTCTGAGCTCAATTGAGTAATCTTTAAAGCTTATACGGATTAAATCGTTATATTGATGCACTAATCCAGTTTTTAAACCCTCTTTTGTGAAGTAAAATTAAGATTTCTGTGCTTTTTTATAACAATGTTCACCAATATAGAAGCAGAAGCATTTATTCCTGGCATTTCCATGAGTGTACGTTTGCCCTTCGTTCTCACTACGACAGAGTTTGAGCTCTGATGAAGTCTGTTGTTTTTTGCTGGCTGGCAGAAGACATATTTCAATATGTCTCACGTTTCAGAAAATATGATTTCTACATCTCTTCTCGCACTTCCTGGCACACGTCCACATGCAGAGATCAGCGAAGATACTGAAGTTGATTTTCTTCTTCTTCTTCTGTCTTTCTCTTCACCCGCGGCTCCACTTCCCTCCGCTCTCAGTGGGTGGGAGGCAGCGACGCTCAAACCATTAGGCTGTTCTTAGTCACACTATCAAATTGATTGCTACAGCGTAGAGGAATTAGGGGGGAAATTGAAATGACATCATTGTATCTTTTATCTTTTTTTCATACAGCTGAGTAACCCACTCTGTCTCACTTTGGGAGACATCCATGATACTCAATGAGAGATCACACCCGGATACACTGAGGACAGGTTAAGGTAATTATCCCTCATCATATATACTGTCAACCAGCTTGAACAGCTTACTGATTACACAAGATACAAATCTAACCAGGAGCTCAAGCATCTTCCAGTTCATGGTGACATCACTTTGTAACTCTCGCGCTTCTATTGGCTAAAGGGCGGGACATCTCTAAGCGGCTGACCAATCACAACAGCCGGCCATCTAACCGATCAGAGCAAATAATAAAGATTGATTGATCTGAAGACATGGTAAGTGGTTTGATAGTTGTTATAAAAACTGTAAGTAAGTTGGGTTTTTCCTCCTATATCTGAATAAAGCAAGGCTCGTTATCAATACTAATAAAAACACATGTCATCCAGGTCAAGAATGAAAAGCAGTCAAATTATGAAACAGATTGTAAAATTACCTCCAGGTAAGCCTTACATATATAGAAGAGAAAACACTTCATACACTTTGTAAATCATGACTACCTCCTTCAATTTTGACCTACTGTACTTGCCGTAGTTTTGGAGCACATGTAACAGACACACAGGCCGTTTCTCAATCGCGAGGATATTCCATTTCAAGGCTACGTCATCAAGTGGCGCAGCAGGACCGTTCCAATGTCCAGCATACTTGGAATTCCACCGAGGCCGCGTCCTTGGTTTGGGGGGAAATTTCGAGGCTGCACATGGGTAGACTTCGCGTCCTTAAAATCCCCACAATGCTTTGCGCACGGACCAATTTCCCCAAATCTGTGGCGGAAAATGTAAGGCGGGGCCTCTCATATGACGCACACCTGCACACTTGCTAGCCTGTTCCACTCTTTTTCCGAATGCCAGGAAGGATTCTTGCCTAGCTTCTGAAGGAAGTTACTCGGAAGACATGTGCTACCAAGCAAGCGTACTCGCGATTGAGAAACACCCACAGTTTTAAAAAAGGCAATTTATGTGCTTTGACTTTTTGGTTTTTAACAACATTTCTGACCATCTCATTGCTCAAACGACAACTATAACAACTTATAGCATGTAACTGAAAGAATCGATGTAAAAAAACCTACAAAGATAAGTCCTAACTTCAATTAAAGGTGGGGTAGGTACGTTTGAGAAACCGGCTCGAGATACACTTTTTGTTATATTCCATGGAATGCTCTTAACATCCCGATAGCAATAAATATCTGAAGTGCTTTGACAAAAAATCCATAAATAAATGTCATCTGTGGAAGCCGTAAAAAGCACGACCAATCATCTGAGCCGGCCCGGCTAAAATAACTGGATGGCCTACCTGCCTGTCAGCAGGGGCGGACTGGGACTAAAATTCAGCCCTGGAAACTGACCCAGTCCGGCCACATGAAATGTCAAATGTTAGAAATCCGCTGTTTATTATTTAAAGTTTTACGTCCGATTCGCTCCTTTTTTCCTCTCTGTACACAGCTCCAGTTTGGGCATTGGCCTGTCATCAGATTTCATTTTGAGTTGCTGCTGTAGTAGCGGAAGTTTAGTAAAATTATTTTTTATGAAATAATCCAAATCTCCACCCTCCATAATTGCACTTGCTTCAGTTGCTTGCTACTTTTTAAGGGCGGTGATGACAGTTACAGTACGAACTGAAGTTGATGCGATTTGATTTGATTGTGAGGCATGACGTGAGCCTCATCTGATTGGTCAATCCCTCAATTTCTTTTCACCAAGGGAAGCCAATTTCGGCTAGCCTCCTCTCACAAGAGTGCAATCTACTGTTTCACCATAACATCTAGAGGGGCGCTGTTTCACTCTTTGTAAAATACTCAATGAGAATGGGGGAGAGATGGACCGGCAGAATATTTACCGAAACTAAACGAAGTGTTTTTATTTATTTATTAAAATTATAACTACAATCCAAAAAAACAGGGGAAGCCTGGCTTCCCTTGGCCTCCAGGAGAAAATGCCACTGAGTTCAAGGGATAATTCTCACCCACCTCTTGCTCTTGCCCTGCACTTGTATGTGCCAGTTGAGCTGGTTCTTCCACCAGCTCAACTCTGTCCCTCATCATGAACGCAGGAGGCTGGCTGTATATCTGAACTCGCGCCCTCATCATTCTCTTCATCATCTTGCACTTGTTCTAAGCTGCTGCTGATAGTGCTTGTAGCAGCGCTGCTGCCAAAAAGGTCTGTCAATTTGCGACATTTATATGCATCATTTATATGCATCACCTGCGAGTTTATCAGTGGATGTTTGCTGGAACTGTTTGTAAACAGCGTGTTACCTGACGGACACACACAGCGTGACTCCGGTCAGGTAGAGACCGGTCTCCAGTCAGCACCGCTGCAGACTCGCTGTTTGAGGGCTTGATAACCCACTCCCCCTCCACACCGCTCCACACTAGTTGGTTTGGAACAGCACTTAAATGTGGCGGACCCTCCGCGAGGGCCTTCGTGTGGCCGGTCTTTTTTCTTCTTCGTGTGTGATTATTTGACAAATAAGAACCACACAACTGCATTAGCGGCCGCTGTTGCCCTCTGTCGGCCGTAAGCGCAACTTAAATAATGACTTTAAACAAAAAAAATGTAAAGGGCCGGCCGGCCGTCAACAGCCCTTGACGACCGGCCGTTCTGTGGTTCTCCAGATTCTACAGATGGCCAGTCCGCCCCTGCCTGTCAGCCTTCCATCTGTGCACAAACTTATCTCGTGCCCTCATTGGTCATGTGCGCGTTCGTGTGTGTTGGAGGAGGGGCTCTGTAAGGAAGTGGCAGATTTTCTCCGGTTGTGTATTTTCAAATTCTAGCGCACTCGAGCTGGTTTCTCCAAAATTACCGACCCTACCTTTAACCACTATATTTCTTTATGACAAATTCACATAGATTGCTAGTCTATGATTCAACTACTCTACAAGTGGTTGAAAAGATACAACTTTATAACACAAAATGCATGTGATGTCATGACAGCTCATCAGAAATATGTCTACCCCAATATGAAATCTAAAGCACTTTTCTCATGACCTTTAATGGCACAATTTCTGCAGCTGTGTTCTGACATAGTAGGGCATTGTTCATCTCAGATAACATTAAGTGGCATTTAAGAGCCAGTTTGTGAACAGCAGCCGAAGCACTGACCTCACTGAACCCTCCAATCATCCTTGCTTTTTGCAGGACAAATGACAACAAGTTGGAGAACGACACAAAAGATCAAGAATGGCCTGACATATTGTGAACAGGACAGCATCTTGTGGAGTCAATTGGACGCTCATTAAAACCTAAATCAATGGATGAAGTCAAGGACAAAGCAGTTGTAGTTTTCCTCTAAACTGACTTGATTTGAACGATTCTTCCCGACTGTGTGTGTGAGCTTGATCCCATCACACACAGAAACATAACTGCAGTTCATCATAACAGTATAACATAATCTGGAGGTGGGTTGTTCTGCCGAAGGGGAGACGTTCGGATGAGAGGAAGTTAAGCTGGTGGCTTTAAAGGCCGATGTACAGAGAGTTAAGTTCAAAGCAGAGGAAGATGAGCTTGTTTTAGCGGCTCTTCGTCCGGCTGAGCCTCACAACCTGTTAAAAGCAAGGAAAACAGCTGATGTTGAACGGCCCCGATACACGTCAAATCCCTCAGTCTTCATATGTTTCTTAATCCAGTCACACAGAACAATCTCTCTTTTCAAACTCTCTCAAAAACAGCAGAAGATATTTCTCCATGAGTTGCTGAGAGGCTAATAACAAGTCATCAAAATCAACACTTTGCATTGCATTATTGTTAACATGGATCGCATTTACAGTATAAAGGATGTAAATATTCCTATGTTTTGTGCTTTGAGTACACTAGAAGTCACATCAGGAATATTCCAACTCCCCCAGAGATCTTGAGAAAGTCCCAAATGTTTCCCATGAAGTTATACAGCACACAGACTACAATGCATGACGGCATAAACCCCAGCCGGAAAACAGAGCAAAGTTTTCATCACCAGTGGGGATATGAGCAGAGAGCTGCACAGAGAACGATTTTATGTCTAAAAGAACTGCTTGTTGTTCTGGTTGAGCATCAGGAAAGTTTGTACCACTCCACCATGACTGACAAAAATATGTTGTAATCCCCACAAAGTCAAGAAGTTTATACTCTGAAAACTTTGAGTTTGACGGAAGTCTTTTAAAATGTATGTCCAAGCTAAATACCTGATCAACCAATCCTGACCATGTTCTGTGTATTTAAGCCATAAACCCTGTACTGTAATGCAGTCATATCTCAATATTACATATCTTGGATAGCCAGAGCTGTGTGCATACATTAGCAAAGACCCCACTCATTAACTTTATCCAGAAATTAATCAACTACACTGCCAGACAACCTTGGGATTTTAAGTATGAACACGGTCTGAAAGCTCCTGACCTGGAACACATTAAGCAGTCAGCACGTAAATCTCAGCACGGACATGTGAGTCAGAGCAATGAACTTGAGCATGACAGACTTGTTTTAATAGTCTGAACACACACAGTTCATGTGAGCAGCTCGGTGGCGTTTGCTAATGTAATTACGTTTCAAATGTACTCATAGACTTGAAGTGTGAAAGAAATGCAAAGGACAGCGCATGTTGGATGTGGAAGAAATAACGGGGACGAAGGGGGACAGATGTTACAAGGGATTGAACAAGAGTGTGTGTGTGTGTGTGTGTGTGTGTGTGTGTGTGTGTGTGTGTGTGTGTGTGTGTGTGTGTGTGTGCGTGTGTGTGTGTGTGTGCGTGTGTGTGCGTGCGTGTGTGTGTGTGTGCGTGTGTGTGCATGCGTGTGTGTATACATACAGAGGATTAACATCTTTCCTCAGTCGAAGGGATCAGTGTGAAATTGCAGAGGTGTGTCACTGAGGTGTGACATTTCCAGCAGATAGGAGATGAGGATTTGTCTCTTGTTTCATTAGCTGGATCTTTTCCATCGAGGCTGAACTGTTTATTACATCTGTGACATCCCTATTATATTATAATGAAAGTAACATGACTAATTAACCAGATTAATTTGAAAACATTTGGATGTATGTTGCATCATTTGTACCACAACATTTACAGGAATGTCTTGAAGGACTTTTACAGTCCGTATTTGTTCAAATTGTTCTCTGCTTGAATTTTCTTTTGTGTTTTTCTGAGCAGTCTTTCTTCCTGTTCGTCCCTGCAGGACTCAGCTGTCTCTCAGAGCCACAGGTGACTCAGAGGTCTCCTGCAGGGGAAGATAATGAGGTTTCCTGCAGCTCCAAACCTGGCTCTTCATCTGGCCTCTGCACCGGTGTATATCGGTAAATAACCTGTCGCCAAATATTGATATATATATAAACATACAGTGACACAAGAGCCTTTGTGGAAGACCCTTTCTTTTGTGGATTGTGTCATTGAGTACAAAACAAACCTGAAACAGTTTTTATATTTCTATGTCAGAAACATTGGATGAACCTGCTATTACTGTGCAGTTGATACATTGGGATCAATAAAGTACATTCTTATCTTATCTTATCTTATTAATAACCAGGGACTTGAGACACAGACATTCTGTTGATGTGTTACGTTCCTCCACAAAACACACTTCCTTTTCATCGAGTCTCATGCACTAAAAAAGCCTCACATACCTGTGTCTCGGCATGTGTCAGTCAGCCAATCACAGCAGGTGAGCATTGTTCACTCATCCAGCTGACGGCAGGTCTGTCACCCACAGCAGGCTGCATGCTGGGAAATGGAAATGGGTCACTGTCAACACCGTCTGCCGTCTGTCCCCCCCCGAGATATGTTCCACCAGCACCCTGTCTACTGCGAGAAATACATGACACCTCGACAAAGAACTAAGCAGACGATGTCAACTCTGAATGTACTCTTCCAATATGAGAGTAACATGATAACAAAGGTATCCCAACTGTAGCTGAGTACATGACAGAATGAATGATTACCTAGAAGAGCATCAGGACTGTTTGAGGCATATGATAGCTATGTGATTAACATGATGATTCAGCCTCTATGGAGATAGACATATGACAAGCATGCTCATTTCTGACGTGGAGCTAATCTGAAGTAAACATTGAATACTGCTTTCTATTCCTCCATCTTGTGACTGTGTAACTCCCTCTCTTGGATATCAGCATGTGAAGGACACTGTTCAGGAACTAGTTGATGCTCTGTGTGTGATGACTACTTCCATTCTGGAGAGGATCACAAATACATGGATCCTGATTATTGAAGCTCAAGCCGGGGACGAGTGAGATTTTTCTAACAGTGTGTAACCTCAGTGCAGAAATGACTGAGGACACATGATGGACTCCTGCAGGGTCAATACTCCGGAGACGGAGAGAAGCCGAGGTACTCTGTTGGAAGCAATCAGGGCAATTTCCAAGATGAGAAAAGGACTTAATGTGTGTGTTGGGTCTGGGAGGTCTGGTTTGCCCACGAGGCTGCAGAGAGGACGCGAGGATTAAAGGTGACCTGACGAGACTGAGAGATAAATCGATGGTGATCAGCAACCTGGCAACACGTTTTTAACTCCGAGTACAGATGCTGCTGGAGGGTTGTTTCACACTTTAACATTAGAACATAATGTTATTATTATATAGGCCCAACAATCTGAAGGGAAAGAAGACGTGTCTCTGCACAAGGTGTTTGCAGGGATGATATCAAACAAATAAACTGCAGTAATGGTGAAGAATATCACTGAAATAAAAAGAAATCGTCATTATCAGTTTTCATTTTAGCATTTCTTCGAAGCTATTATGTTCTTACAGAAGAGGATTAGGGCCAAGTGAAGTTATTTTTGAGAACCGACCAAAAGGTTTTTCTTTTTTAGGTCTGAGATCAGTCAGAATTCTGAGATTAAAATCAGACTTCTGAGCAAAAATTTGAATTCTGATTCCTTCTAAGAATTCAAACTGTTTTCTCAGAACAAAAAATATAAAAAAGCACCGTTTAGTTTCCCTTTCTGCAGGATTCATGATTGTCAATATTGTTGGTAACATTGGTACTAGTTTCTTTTGGGTTTCACAAAGAATGTTCTCCTGTCATTACTCAAAATATTCTCCAAGCAGCATCCATCTTCGTCAGACCCTCTGGTTCCTCTCATGCCTACAGTAATAATGCTCACTTATTAATCCCATAGCCTCAATAATGCCATGGTGGTTTCCTTAAAAACTCCAGCCTTGCTTTCCTCTCACATCTCTTAGACAAACGAGTAAAACCCAACCAGATGTTGGACGTGTCTGGGGTACCATTTTCGCCTAAATTCTATCCAACTGGCATGTATAGTTAGCAGGAAGTGGTTCAATTTAGTCTGAATAAAAGGACCTTAGTGGTATGAGCAGCAGTGAGGGAATCTCTAGGGTTGTCAATACACAGATCAATTAGTGTTGCTTTCTACCTGGCACTCGGATGGATTTGTTCACAACAAACATTTCCGTGTCCTGAAGATCTTCAGGTTCATGTCTTAGAAAATGAGCCCCCTACTGCTGACACATTTTTAAACTGATACACAATTAAATGTACAGCCAGGGTTCCTTGAAATAGCACAACCACAATGTCTGATAGCGTCATGCTGGATGAGGTTATTTGATCAATAAAGAAGTGGCAAATATGAAAGGGCATGAGGGATGATATTACTGTTATTGCTGTGTATACATGGGGAAACAAATTTGACTTTGTTTAGCCGAATGCATCGTTAACAAAAGTGATCCTTTATATGATTAATATTTAATCATGTGTGGGATAGATGAAGGGACAATGGGCCACTTCGTCATGAATATGGTGTCCACAGGGCCAGTTCACACGCTATGAAAATATTAAATGACGTGCCAACATGGTGCGGAGGCTAAATTAAAAAATATTTTCCAATTAAGACTTCCAACAGAGGCGTCAGGATCCTCTGGGTATCTGGGCGATGAGATCAAAACGATGATATCACAGAATAAAGAATAAACTGTGCAGTTGATCAACAGATCTCCTAAAAAAAGACCTCATATTTCTGTATCTCTGTCATGCAAACTGATCAGAGGTGGGAAGTAGTGGAGTACAAATACTTCGTTACTGTACTTAAGTACTATTTCTGGTATCAGTACTTTACTCCACTACTTATTTTTCTGATGACTTTTTACTTTGACTTCTTACATTTTGAACACAAATACCTGTACTTCCTACTTCTTACATTTTGAACCCAAATACCTGTACTTTCTACTTCTTACATTTTGAACCCAAATACCTGTACTTTCTACTTCTTACATGTTGAACACAAATACCTGTACTTTCTACTTCTTACATGTTGAACCCAAATACCTGTACTTTCTACTTCTTACATGTTGAACACAAATACCTGTACTTTCTACTTCTTACATGTTGAACCCAAATACCTGTACTTTCTACTTCTTACATGTTGAACCCAAATACCTGTACTTTCTACTTCTTACATGTTGAACACAAATACCTGTACTTTCTACTTCTTACATTTTGAACCCAAATACCTGTACTTTCTACTTCTTACATGTTGAACACAAATACCTGTACTTTCTACTTCTTACATGTTGAACCCAAATACCTGTACTTTCTACTTCTTGCATTTCCCAAACAGGCTGGTTCCTTTAGTTTGAATGTGTGTTTGGTGGCGTGATCATTATTATTTAGAGTCATTGCGTGCCTATTGATTTGAACACGATCCGTGTATCCATCATTTCCTGGTCTTCTCTAAAGAAGAGGGACCAATGAAAACGTTGTCATGTTGCCGTTGTTCAGCATGGAAACATTCATTCGCTAACAATGACATTATTGTTCTATTAATATAAAGGGAGGTCAGGTACTCTTTAAAACAGCTGCTAGTTATGGGTACTTTTTACTGAAGTACATTTCAAAGCCCTCTTTACTTTGACTTGAGTAAAGAAGTTTAGTCAGTACTTCTACTTTCACCAGAGTATTTTTAAACACTGTACTTCTACTTGAGTAAAGGATGTGTGTACTTTTGCCCTCTCTGAAAATGATCGAGTAATTGCCGTAAGGAATCTGCTTTCACAACCATAACTTCTCTAAATCCATACCTGAACTTCCCCACAGCAGCGTAAGATTTCTCAATGAGAAGCAGGTCATAAATCACTTTTGAAAGCTCACTTCTTTAAAGGATCTTGGTCTCTTTTAAACGCAGAAACAGAACCACAGCAGAGCTTCGACCAACATCAGACAGCGTGTTTATCTGAAGGGTCAGAGAAGGAGATTTCATCCAAGAACGAGCTTCACTGCCTGTGATTAGGCAGCCATGTTGCGGAGGAAATGCTTATTATGTGGTCGTGCCGGGCCTTGTTTGTTGTGACCTTGAGGGCTTTTCCCATGGCGCGACGGAGAGAGGAGAAACCACAGGAACCGCCCCGAGAAATAAAGAGGAGAAACGTAAACCGTGTTAAACTGAACTATTCCTGTCACTGTCTGACTGATTTGACACAGTGTCTCCATCTGTCTGTGTACTTATAATCTCTCTTTTCATGACAATTCTGCTCTTTTTCTCCGCTAAACCACAAAATTAGCTTTTTTTGTGTTTGATTTTAGGCATGTTACCACAAAAACGCTCAATGGCAAGGCAGCTCATGCAAGCTTAAAGACTCATGTAGTGTATTTGCACATAGTCAACTCTCTTTAAACCAAATACGTTTAAAACAATAACTCATACACTTCTTCCTGAAAAGAAAACAGACTTTTGGATTAGCGCGCTTTGCTGCAATCAGGAGACAAAAGAGACTTCATCAATCTGAGGGCAAGAGGTTAATTGTGCAGTTAATTATATCCAAGACTTGCCTAAAAAAGCAGCAGGCATCGGACCAGAAGCCGTGCTGCCAACCAGCCTAAAACACCACGTTTTTTGGTTTTAAAACAAAGGGGTTTTGGAGTATTCTCTATGTTCCATTTCGAAAGAATAATACACAGTATGTTTAGAGGCTAAGCCAATGCTTTAAGCCGTTAATGATCCACTTTATGTGTGTGACTCACGCTTGAGCTTGTCAAGTGGATAAAAGTCCATTATTTCTCCAATTGAAACACTTTTGTCTCATTACTGTTGTCCATTACACCTTCACCATACAACAAATGTAGACAAACACTGGTTCCTACATATTAATCCTGAGGTTTCTACACTATGCAAGACAACATAATGTCCTCAGAACAAGAAGAAAATGGACCATTTAAATCAACAATACAGCTAAGATCCTATGTCGCCACATAACAACACATTTTACAGCTTGAAAAGTGAGTCATGTTGTGAGAAAAAAAATCCAATTACCTGAAATATCCCGACACAAAGGAGGTTGTGGAAGGAAGGCTTTTTGAGGATCTATGTGTTGCGTTCACTTGTCACAATGGTCAGTCAATATTAGAGTCATTTTCAGCCTGTCAAATGGAGCTGAACGCATTGCTTTCCTTTCTTCTGCTTCAGTATGGTTTTTATAAAGATGTTTTATGAGATAACGGGGGGAAAGGTTTCCTCATGTCTGTCAATATGTCAGAACCCAACAACAGAAAGGTAAAGAGCTGCCTGAGGGAAATATGGATTTATACTTCGGTAATACACAGAGCTTTTCCTTGATCTAACAGACCATATTTGGTTGTGGTTTCAAAATCTGACCCTTAAATATGAGACCTTTCTGTGAAGCATGTGTACAGATATGTGGATTTCCTCCCACAGAGGACATCCTTAGAGCTTCACAGGACAATGTGTGGCAACTTATGCACACGTCAAAGTCAGAAAATAAAATCAAGCATACAAAGTAGGCCATAAAAGGAAGGTCAGACTCATGAAGACGTCTTTCAGAAAGTGTAGGTCAGCCTCCAGAACACAGGCACTTCATCGCTGTTAATAAGAGTTGATTAAGGAAGTTACAGGGTGCTCTACGTCTTCACCTTCTCTATCGATCTGTAATAAATCTCCAGAAGGACTCTACTCTTTGCAGAAGACCAAACCAAATGAGTCATATCCAATTACTGCCATGGACCTGAAGACAAAACAAGGACAGCTGGAGTTATGTTAACATCATCCAACGTCTCATTTTCAAAGTATATGAGGATGTACTTTAAGCACCTCGATGGCAGTAAAGCATATTAATCTCTTTGGATCAATTCATTAGAAGTTAAGCATCAGTAACTCATGGTTCCTACAGCATAAGGCATATTCATTAACCTCTTAAGCCCTGAGCCTGTTTTTCAGGTCTCAGGCTCGAAAATGACATTCCCAGAACAAATGACCATATCTTCCCTTCTAAAAGGGTTAAATTAATAATCTTTATTCTCAAAGTAATGATAAACCTGTGAGTTGGATGTAGAAAAGTCAGAATCAATATAGATGTTTTATTATTTTAAAGAAAATTCAGATTTTACATAGTAAAAAACTGTAAATTATAGTGTCCGTCCAAACATTCTTTTTTACTTATAGTGAAAACTACCCTTGGATGATGGGTTAGTAGACTAAAAGCTTTAGGAATCCAAAGTACAACATATAATAAGTACCCTGTATCAAGATTGATGCAAAACAAGTGAAATTTGACCTTTTTAGAGAGGTTTAGCCAAAAAAAAAACACTTCTGGGGTCATTTGGGTGGATTTGACCTATCTCTGGCCCCCCTTGCTCGATTTTGATGAATGAAATCTCTTTATAACCGCTAGAGCCAATGGAATCGAGGGAAAGTTATATACACACCAAAACGTTAACAAATAAGGAGTGAGAGTGACGCGTTACCAAAACCGGAAGCTGCATACACTCTGGTGGCTACCATTAGCAGCTAACTTTTCCACTCCGATTTTTACAAAAATAATGGAATTATGGATTATAAATAATTTTTTAAAAGGCACAGGTACATTATCAACCTATGGATCAACAGTTGTAGACATTTTATTTTTTCGTTTTAATGCCATTGAACACGTCTTTTGACCTAATTGACAGCTACGGTGAGACGATCTGCCGTAAATGCTCCGTAAAGGTACGTGTTGTGATGTCTGTGTTTGCTTCCCCTGTCGCAAGTTCGGATCGCTCAGTGATGATACTATACCTAAATAATCTGTGGAGTCTCAGCTATATTGTATGTGCAGCTACGATAAGTAATAAGGGGATTTTAGCCTTTGCAGACCATTTACATGCACAATAACCTATACACAGTAAAGGAAAGGGGAAAACTCATAATAGGGCCCCTTTAAAATAAATCTGAGATGAAGGAAGGAAGTGACACTGCATCTAAATCACACAAAGTGTGTTTATTCAAATGAAGGTAAGAGTTGCAGCTGTTAGATGCTTTCTCATATCCCACAGTGAGGACAGTCTCTAGGTATCTTGAATTCCATATATAACAAAATAGAAACACAGACAATCTGCTGATTGAAGGAACTATTATATTGTTGTATAAGAGCCAGAATACTTGCGTCAACTCCGCCAAGAGTATATGTGTCTGCGTCAAGAATAACAGAATCTCACAGGTTGTATACACTTCCTTTTAGTTTACACAGCACTATACCTTTGGACCTTTTACAATCACACGTTACAAGATCCTATGCTCAATAACACGCTGCAGACAGACATGCGAACATTCATGATACAAAGGCCTCTTTAGATAAACTACAGCACAACACATGATCATATAATATAGATTATTTCAACATTACCTATACAGCTTCATCCACACGACACCTTTGGCATGAATAAAACCCTGATCCCATGTCCCATCATGCAGCTGGTACAAAACCCCGCGACGCTGTGTCCCCTCTGAGACTCCCAGCTGCTGTAATAATCCTGTTATCTCCCTACAGAGGTGCAGGGGAGGTTGAGGAGGGGGTCACACAGCTTCACCTGCTCCATGTGTGTCAGGCTCACCCTCACAGCTGCACATCTAAAGCATCACATGTGTACAGGTGCGCTAACACGGGCATTGTTAGCGCTGACAGCTTGCCTCGTCTCCAGATCCTACTCCACACTCAAGGGGAACATCATTACATGCCAACATGCTGTGTAGTGCGCATGCATAATGTATGAAACATCAACGTATGCGGGGAAAACTCACCCACTCACACACGGTGGAGAACAATATCAACTCTACACACAACACCAGATCATAAGGCAGTGGAAGAGAGAGGAACACTCTAGAGAAACTTCCAGACATGTCAAGGGTTTCCTCTGTAGTGTTAACACTGCACTGCTAAAGGATAAACTTCCTGGAGTCACTGAATACGGATACAAATAAAGTTATTCTGATACTGATTAAGTTATGATTTTGTTATTTACGTCTCAATGTTCAAGTCACTTATGTGTAGTCTCGTCATGCACTTCCTGTTTTATTTTGTTGTTAACGTTCCTTCTCGTTTCAGAGCCATTGACTTCCTGCCATTTTGTGTTTTCCCACCAGTCTGTTTGTCTATAGTTAGTGGCGGCGCCAGGGTATGGCTGGGGTAGGCTACAGCCATACCAAGAAATGGCTTAGCCCCACCTTAGCCCCACCATGAAAAGTGATGCAAATTCAATTAAATAATAAGCTAAATGCTAAATGTTGAGAACACGGATTGCGAAAATATACGGGTCGTGTCCACAGCACACAAACTGATCCTGCTGTAACAACACGTTACTGATGCAATATGGTTGAGACCATTCGGGCTTATGCTATAAGAGGGGTGCAAGGAATAGTCTAAGTAGTGGGGGAGTTTTATACACTAAAGGTGTGGAAATTCTCTGGCGTTATAATATCAGCGCGGCCGCGGTCAGATCAAAATGCCTCCGAATGCAATTTGAATAGACCTTCAGCCAATCAGAGCAACGCAACGTTGGATCTGCGTCATGCCTTATTGATTGAGATCAATCGAAACTGCCATTCAGTATCCCTATTGGATCTTCAACGTGTACTATCATACGTCACGTTCACAGTGATCCCTTTTTATTTACTACAAGACAAATGTGCCGTTTTATTTCATACACTTCCATTTTGATTGAGACAGGGAAATAATCTAAACCTCACGCGTGGCGTTTCACTGTCAAGGGGGGCGATATAGCGTGTATGTAATTACATTGCAAATACTGACTTGAGCCCCACCACTGTATGGGTTAGCCCTACCATAGATTACCCAACAAAAATGCTCTGGCGCCGCCACTGTCTACAGTCCTCGTCCTCCTTCGCCCTGGGCCAGTTTGACTTGATCCAAGTGAGCCAGCGTATTCCTGGTCAAAAACCTCATTTTGTTGTACTTTGATTCTTAAAATATGTCTAAAATAAGACTTTCGTTGTTGTGCTTTTTGTGTCCAGTCGTTGTATTTGAGTCCCAGTCCTTGTGTCTCATCACGATCTATCTCTATGACCGTCTGTGTCGCAGTCAGAGGTCTCCAGTCACGAGGTGATTACCATTTATATAGCTCACACTATTGCTTACAAAGCCGACCCCTTACTCACTCCGTGTGCAGGGATGATGGGATTCAATTCCAACACCTTGCACCGTGTTTGTGGCCTTGCCAGATTTTACGACAAGGTGATATTTAAGGATGCTAGACCGCAAAAGACCCCGTGTAAAATGGATTTCAGCAGTGGTTTATGACTTGAACATGCATGTAGATGAAGGCAATCCATCTGAATCCCCCATCTGACTGTAACCATGTCCAAAAGCTGTGTTATGGACCCTGTTCCTGTGCGATCAATGTGTAAATCTACAGGAGAGGCAATCTCATCTCAGTAACAGGTTGCACATGAAAGTGAGAGCACGCTATCGACTATATTTGATGATACCTATGTTTGTTTTTTTTTATAACTGATCTGTACTACTTGGTTTGAACCAGATAGGCGTTGAATAAGTCACCTGGGTTGATTAAAGTGGACCTATAAAGTGCTATATTTGAATAATATAGTGTAGGACCATACCCATATAAGGCATATTTATACTTTTTTTTTTTCAAAATACCCAACAGATCATGCATTTTAGCCATGCCTCATTTTGCTCAATTTGCTCTGTTTTAGCAAGGGCAGATTCTGTGAGCAACAGCACCACCTACAGGCCTGGCATATGTACTACAGCGTCTCCAGCGCTTTCGAACGGCAATGGCCGTGGCTGTCTCCTCCTGATTGGTGGAGTTGGCCCAATAGCCATAGCGCCACCGTCCTGACGTCAGGACAGTGTTCAAATCTGGATCAGTTTTTATCAGATCCGTTGCAGCCCCTTTTTTAGAGATTTGGGTATGGAGGAAAATAGAGAGGGTTGTGTTTTCTGACACTTGGTGAGTTCCCTGGAACACCGGGGACACATATTCATGTATAAAAGACGTACAAAAGTGCATTTTGCATGATAGGTCCCCTTTAAGGCATGTGTTTTACGCTGATCATCGAGGTTAAATGACTGTTTTTGTCAATGAATGGCTTGTGAGTGCATATTAATTGCATGTTTTTGCGTCAAATTACCAAAATTACCAAAATCTCTGTTGTTTTTATGTATTATTTACTCACGTCAACTAGCGGTTATTACCATGTCCTCTTAGGTTTACACAAAAACATCAAAATATGCACCAAGGTGGTGATTTATTTTGAATGCATGCAGCTAAAAGGCTCACAATGACAGAGCTGTCAAGCCATTGGACAGGTGGTTGACTCCTTAATTGAATTCATACGTAGAAAAAAGCATTTTCCATCAACAATAAAGACAGACTGTCAAACCCACGTCAAGCTTTTTCACGGCGAAATTGCATCCTCCTGATTTATTTAGAAATCCAGCATTACATGTGTCCAGTATGTTCTATAGATTGATGTGCACAGTAGGAGGTACATCTGCATGTGCCCTGCTCGGTAAATTATTTAGTCGGCATATGCTGCGTGTTTCTCACCAACTGCCATTGTATCTTCTGGTATGACATAAAAAGGCATCAAATCCCAGGAAAACAAAGCCAACGCGGTATTAAATTATTCACTCATCTTTCACAAACCAGATCCCCCAGAGCTTCAAAACAGTCCGTCACATATGAGACTTCACAGCGGGGGGGGAAGCCGGTAAATTCCCACACAACGAAATGATAGTTCTCTCTCAGAGGGGCAGCTTTAATGCACGGTTAAAGCAGAGAAATCGGCAGAAAAACCGTAGGTATGAGCGTCACTTTGTTAGAAAGAGTAGTGGGGACACTTTAAAAAAAACACACTACTACATTAATTACCTCCCGCAAATAATACATGCATTAAAACATACTGTACCTTCATAAGCTTGCAATACTTTGACAACTAGTTCAGTAACTTTGATGCGCCGCTGCAATGTTGTCAGAACAATTGCTTTACTCTCCTCTATTCAATTATTGCTAATATTAAATGTGTCGAAGGTTCAATTTGCACCACTTAGTTCACCAGAAATACACCCAAAAGGTGTGAACAGTCCTCCAGATTGAACATGCGCTCACAGAAATATGTTTTGCCTGATATGGAAGATTTATTTCAATTGCATATAACATTTGGATCCATTTGGATTACATGGGTCTAAACTCTATGCGTTTCGAATACACAATAACTTCCTTATTATCAATACATCCAATGTGTTTCAAATACGTTAGTGCACGCTATTTTCAGAACAATTTTAACAAATGATCCTAATGGTTTTATGTTTCAGTATTTGTAAGCAACTGTGACTGAAAGAATATTGCTTTTATTTGACTTTTTATGGGTTTTTTAAATTTATTTTTAAGAAGGGGCAGGTCAAATAAGATTTTTTTGCGCTATAAAAAAAAACCAGTGTACATGTTTTGTAAAGTGTACATGTTTTGTTTTAAAATAACTGCCATGTGTGGAATAAACAAATAAATAATGCAAAGTTGTGGGGACAAAATGTGCCATTTCCAAAAGTGGTGTCATTTCATTTAATTTCAATCTTTATTTCGAACAGATAAAAAAAATAACAAATGTGAAAAACAGAATACCGTATTGTTAAAATACAGTATTTATCCACATTCATTCATTCATATTTATATATTCAACAAAAAACAAAAAGTCTTCATATTAATAATAATAATAAATCATATGTGTCCGAAAGGGAGTAGGAGGAAGCAAATGCTTATTAATTCCCACCCCGTACTTGATCAATGATTGTCCTTTAAATCATTATACCTAGCGTCCCCAGTATAAATGACGCCTATGGTTGAAAGGGTTAGGAACACCGATTTTCCAGTACACATGGAGAGCTGATGAGAAGACTTGAGGAGATTCCTTAGCAACACAGCTGCCCAAACACAACCAATCACAGTCTCCCTCAGGGTCAGGTGAGCCGTCTGATCCTAATCACCGCCTCCTCCTTCACAGGAATAAAAAATAAGACGCCCCATCCATCTGGGGAGAAGACAGTGAATATGAAGGGGAGGTAAACAGAGAGAGGCGTGGGAGGGGAGGAAGATGAGAGAGTGTGAGGGAGGCGAAGACAAAGGAGGAGCACCGGCTAAATAAAGCTCTCAGCTGCTTGGCTTTACAACTTTTCTGCACAAAGATCCTGCAGACAATCTCCCACCGGGTGATCACACACTTCACACACTTCAGACTTGATGTTCACAATGTTTCTGTGACGTTAAAGCCTCACTGGGTTTGATGGATTTGCATGTTGATGCCTATGAGCGCTGCTAAGGTGCTCAGCTGTTGGTGGAAATCTAAAGAATTTCAGTTTTTAAATGAAATGGGGCGAAGCCTGCGAGCTAGTTCAGGCAGTCAACTCGAGCACCAATGATACATTAACACGTGACGCACCTCGTCCCTCTTACAACCAACCAAACACATTCTCCTAAACATGCCGCTCTATTTAAGCTGCCAGGTCTTCCTGCCTCTGCCTCGCTATACTGCTGCTGCTGCGTTCACTTGCTATTGCTACGTTCATGTTCCTGCTGCTGTGTTTCATGTTGCTGCTGCTCGCCTGCCCCACCACCACCCCAGCTTCCACCCCAGCTCCACCCCAGCTTCCACCCCAGCTTCCACCCCAGCTTCCACCCCAGCTTCCACCCCAGCTTCCACCCCAGCTTCCACCTCAGCTTCCACCCCAGCTTCCACCCCAGCTTCCACCCCAGCTCCACCCCAGCTTCCACCCCAGCTTCCACCCCAGCTTCCACCCCAGCTTCCACCTCAGCTTCCACCCCAGCTTCCACCCCAGCTTCCACCCCAGCTTCCACCCCAGCTTCCACCCCAGCTCCACCCCAGCTCCACCCCAGCCTCCACCCCAGCTTCCACCCCAGCTTCCACCCCAGCTTCCTCCCCAGCTTCCACCCCAGCTTCCACCCCAGCTTCCACCCCAGCTCCACCCCAGCTTCCACCCCAGCTTCCACCCCAGCTTCCACCCAGCTTCCACCCCAGCTTCCACCCCAGCTCCACCCCAGCTTCCACCCCAGCTCCACCCCAGCTTCCACCCCAGCTTCCACCCCAGCTTCCACCCCAGCTCCACCCCAGCTTCCACCTCAGCTTCCACCCCTGCTTCCACCCCAGCTCCACCCCAGCTTCCACCCCAGCTTCCACCCCAGCTCCACCCCAGCTTCCACCCCAGCTTCCACCCCAGCTTCCACCCCAGCTTCCACCCCAGCTTCCACCCCAGCTTCCACCCCAGCTCCACCCCAGCTTCCACCTCAGCCTCCACCTCAGCCTCCACCCCAGCTTCCACCCCAGCTTCCACCCCAGCTCCACCCCAGCTTCCACCCCAGCTCCACCCCAGCTTCCACCCCAGCTTCCACCCCAGCTCCACCCCAGCTTCCACCCCAGCTTCCACCCCAGCTTCCACCCCAGCTCCACCCCAGCTTCCACCTCAGCCTCCACCCCAGCTTCCACCCCAGCTTCCACCCTAGCTTCCACCCCAGCTCCACCCCAGCTTCCACCTCAGCCTCCACCCCAGCTTCCACCCCAGCTTCCACCCCAGCTTCCACCCCAGCTCCACCCCAGCTTCCACCTCAGCCTCCACCTCAGCCTCCACCCCAGCTTCCACCCCAGCTTCCACCCCAGCTCCACCCCAGCTTCCACCCCAGCTCCACCCCAGCTTCCACCCCAGCTTCCACCCCAGCTTCCACCCCAGCTCCACCCCACCACCACCACCCCAGCTTCCACCCCAGCTTCCACCCCAGCTCCACCCCAGCTTCCACCTCAGCCTCCACCCCAGCTTCCACCCCAGCTCCACCCCAGCTCCACCCCAGCTTCCACCCCAGCTTCCACCCCAGCTCCACCCCACCACCACCCCAGCTTCCACCCCAGCTTCCACCCCAGCTCCACCTGTAGGCTCGGGGGATAGTTATCTAATTATCACTCAATGTTCTTTGTAAATCTGTGGAGTGATGAGGCCCGAGCCTAGACGCCAAACTCAAACTATACGCTGCTTCTAATAAACATATTAAGAAACACGTGAGTTGTCTGACTGAACTGAAGTTGAAGGTTGGTACCACCACCAAATCAAAAGTTGGTTATTTAAGTAAAAAAGAGGGCAAACAGAGGAAAGCAAACTGCCCTTAAGTTAACAAAATAACCTCTTTATTGTCCCTACATTTCATAAAATAACATGTTATATATCATTTGTTTTATACGTAAAAACTGCAGTGCCGCTGTGGACAGTACAATAACCTTCTGTATTCAAATGTAAAAACATCTGGTTCTATTATGTCCAATAAAACAACCGTGTGAGATTTGATCATGCCTTTTCTCACAATAACAAAGACATTGTGTAATATCATAGCAAAAGAGTCCATGATTATTGTTAAAAAATCTGAAATAAAAACGTACAACAACGGTGTTCACTGGAGGAATAGTTGGTAAATATGATAACACCGAAAAAAATGCAATGAATGTCAGGATATTTCTTGGAGTTTCCACAGCTAAGCTAAGTTAAGCTAAGCTAAAAGGGCTGCTGGATTCAGCTTAGGGTTAGGGTTAGGGTTAGTATAGGGTTAGGGTTAGTATAGGGTTAGGGTTAGGGTTAGTATAGGGTTAGGGTTAGTATAGGGTTAGGGTTAGGGTTAGTATAGGGTTAGGGTTAGGGTTAGTATAGGGTTAGTATAGGGTTAGGGTTAGGGTTTAGGGTTAGGGTTAGGGTTAGTATAGGGTTAGGGTTAGTATAGGGTTAGGGTTAGGGTTAGGGTTAGGGTTAGTATAGGGTTAGTATAGGGTTAGGGTTAGGGTTAGAGTTAGAGTCTAAGCTTACATCCGGCATAAGCAAATAAACATATTTACCAAGATGTCAAACTATTCCTTAAAATGCATCAACCTGACCGACCCCTTTTCTTTGTACCACAGGTTTGATTTGCACCACAGTATTTTAAAGAGTAACAGCAAGCAGGACACATTATACATCGATCGAAAGAGAAATCTTTACAAATGTGAGGTGAGAGTTCACCTTCTGAGGAGCCACTGGATATTTGTATTTGTTAAGATCTACTGCAGAGCTTTACAATCGTCCACAAAGTATCACAAATCCAAGGTCAGAAGCGCTCCCTCCTTCCTGCGCCTCCTCTAACAAAAAAGGGAATAAAATGTTGTTGCCTGGCAGCGCGGGAAGCAACACGTCTGTGGCTTTGAAGAGTGAAATAAGAAGAGCACTCCCAGAAGGCACTCGGGTCTAAAAGGAGGGAAACATAATAAAGTGCAATCATAGTTTTATGTGATCTTAATAGCGCTACAAATGTCAGGCCTGATGTATTACTGCGCTGCGCCTGGACCATCATTACGATTATCAGAAGCACTTCATTAAAGGAATCAGGTCAGTGTGTGTTTCCATTATCTGTTTCAGGCTGTGTTTAGTAGGTATGCATCGCTCAGTGTGTGTGCAAGGGATTTCACACAGAAATACATCTTATGTCTGCTGTTGTCAGATGTGGGAAGTACATGTTTCTGGTATCAGTACTTTACTCCACTACTTATATTTCTGACGACTTTTTACTTTGACTTCTTACATTTTGAACACAAATACCTGTACTTTCTACTTCTTACATGTTGAACACAAATACCTGTACTTTCTACTTCTTACATTTTGAACCCAAATACCTGTACTTTCTACTTCTTACATGTTGAACACAAATACCTGAACTTTCTACTTCTTACATTTTGAACACAAATACCTGTACTTTCTACTTCTTACATGTTGAACACAAATACCTGAACTTTCTACTTCTTACATGTTGAACCCAAATACCTGTACTTTCTACTTCTTACATTTCCCAAACAGGCTGGTTCCTTTAGTTTGAATGTGTGTCTGGTGGCGTGATCATTATTATTTAGAGTCATTGCGTGCCTATTGATTTGAACACGATCCGTGTATCCATCATTTCCTGGTCTTCTCTAAAGAAGAGGGACCAATGAAAACGTTGTCATGTTGCCGTTGTTCAGCATGGAAACATTCATTAGCTAACAATGACATTATTGTTCTATTAATATAAAGGGAGGTCAGGTACTCTTTAAAACAGCTGCTAGTTATGGGTACTTTTTACTGAAGTACATTTCAAAGCCCTCTTTACTTTGTCTTGAGTGAAGAAGTTTAGTCAGTACTTCTACTTTCACCAGAGTATTCTTAAACACGAGTATCTGTACTTCTACTTGAGTAAAGGATGTGTGTACTTTTGCCACCTCTGGCTGTCGTGAAATCCCATCTTCTGCAGACCATGATCTCTCCATTGATTCACACTATAAACTGGACTTTAAATCAATGTATTATGTCAACATTTCAGTTTTTTAAGTGCATGTACCGCCGCCACAGTTGAATATGACCCTGTGGCGCTCACTACATTCACAATCAGACACAAAACTAGCCTCCGTTAAGTTCACCATTATCTATCCAAGCTCTTTCCCTGCACAACAAAACAGCCCCCCATTAGCGCACATGATACCGCTTTACAGGAATAAATGTATCTCATATTCACGGGTGTTATTTCCCTTCCTATTTCCAGAGGGGTTAACATAACAAGCAAATCAAATAGTGAGTAAACATGTATTCCCACGGGAGGTTGGGGGGGCCACGCCACATGAGCCCAGATGAAAGAGTGGAGACGCACCAACTTTATAAATAGCTATTAGGAGATACGGAAGAAAGGAGCCGCTGGGAATTCAGACAACATGTTCTCCTTTTGTTAAGAGAACAACAAGAACACACTTTGATCCATTGGCTTCCACCTTCACAGCAAAAAAAGCCAGAGTTGTGTCACACACACAGCAGGAGAACATTGTAATGTTTGGCCTACCTTCTTCTGGTCCTCCAGCTTTTGGCTCGTCGACTTCTTGCCATGCTTGCTGGCTTCTGGTACATCCATCCCTGGTGCCAATAAAGAATAACTCCAGAGAAGTGAAATCACATGAAATCCGTTGAAGATGAATCCAGGTGGCTACAGTTTCCCAAACAGGGCCTGTGTCCGGCTCACAGCTTCACCCGGACACAGGTGATCCATGGTGGTTTTAGTAAAAAATGAGTTTTATCAGTGAGGTGAGCAGGACGAGTGCCAAACACGTGACGAAATGCTACCGACAGAGCTTCATTAGGATGACTGAAGCAAAGAGAGCAGATTGTGTAGATTTACATGCTAACAGTTAGCTTTGTCTTCAGGGTGCAGATCCATCAGTCTTCCCGCCACATCTGGTGAGAGAAGAAAGAAAAGACATGCTATGAGTCAAATGCAAAACAAATGCAAAAAGATGAGAAACACAGTTTACGCTCAACAATTAATGCGAAATCTCTCTGCCTCTCCGAAAAAGTCAATATTCCCCTCGGTGCTGCACTGTACAAATGGTGGGGGTATCTGCATATCAAAGTGAATGTTGCCATGGAGCTCAGAGAGGAAGAGAGAAGGAGAAGCTACTACTGCATGCTGTTAGTTCTACGCTGGGTTTCTGATTGTTGTCTTGTTTTTATCCAAACCTATCTTTCACCAAAAAGCAGCAGGGGAAGGTTTGAGACTTGCTGAGGTCGTAAAGATAATCGTAAAGACAATAGCTGCTACTACTCCTGCAACACAACATATGCCATTCAATATGTGTTATACTGTACTCATAGCATGATTGTGAAGGAAACTCGACAGGGAATGTGCCATTTTTTACCAATGCAACTCCAATTAGACTAATAATGTACGGATAAATTGGATAAATCGCGTAATCGATACCCAGTTTTGTCTATCTGGTCCAGCCTACAAGCTTTAACCTGTTGGATTTTGTGCAAACCATCAACAATCATTCAGAATTATAGCATATTTCTCGCAAATACAGAAAGACAAGCTTACGTCCGGAACCTGTTGCAATGTCGTAAAAAGAAGATACAGATAGGAGGGCAGATTATTTTGGCGCAAAGACTACAAAGTATGAGAAGGTATAGTTAGGAAGTGGAGCCTAGTTGAAAAATAGTCTAAACACACGTAACATCCCAAAAAACGACAGCTTTTTCTACCTTGAAACAAGCCGGACTAGCTGCATCCGGACTTGTTGCTAAGCTTAAAATATGTATTCACAGTGGATGTAATGAGGCAGATTTAGGTGAGGAATCTGCTGAAGGCATTATAGCACAACTGTTGTTGTTTTTGCAGCGAGAAAACATAAGTAGAGTGATATCTTTCAAACAAAAGTACCAATGTTTTCCCTTCCTTGCTCTGGCAGATGGTAAAATGAAATGAAATGTTTGCAATCATCATTCATGCAGGGCGAACTGAGTGGTTTGAGACAGGGAGAAGCAAGGTTTATGGTAAAATCGGTCTTCATTTGCAGGAATAGTATGAGACTTTTCGCTCATTCAAACATTCAAAAGTTGCAACACTTACTTTTACAACGACATATTGTGAAAGTAAGTGTAGAGCATGCACGCTGATACTGCATTTTCCAATACAGTTTGCCACATGTGGGACAAAGAGGACGTTTTTGTGGGACAATGCGAGACATGTTACTGCGTTGCGAGCTAGTTTAGATTAATATATATTTTGGTTTCAGGAGGAATATATCCATAAATCGATATTTTCTTTATGAGCCAGGTGTTTCTCGTGAGTTTCGGGGGAATCGTCGCTTCAAAACATATTCACCTCCGTGCGCAACAAAAAATACATTCTGTCAAATCTGACAATAACTCTCTGGGAATCGCCCTCCACCGGCTACACCCATAAGTAAATACATTTCTCTGTTGATTGATTGACATCTGACACAACTAATGGTGATCATTTCTCGATTACAACACACCTTTGGATAAAAGCGTTGTTTTTCAAATGTGGGACATCGGCTAAATGTGTAGGACAAATTATAAAAATGCTGTGCAGACCCTACCTCACGCTCACAAACACCATTGCACTGTCACTGAAATCAACAACCCCTTGCTCTGCAGTGAAGCCATCCAAATGTTGTCCAATCAAACGCTCCTATATTCCCTCCCTGAAGGTACCTCACAACAACAAGCCTCCCCAGCCACCGGGCCATGAGGGAACCTGACGTGTGTTCTTCTCTCTGATCTTTTTCTCTTTGCCACTAAACACTTACAGCTCCAGAGTGCATGTTTCACCGCAACCCTGTCAGTTACTCAAGGGCAATCATTTCAAGTGCTGCCACCTCTGAATTGGTTCTTAGGGGACATCATGATTTCAGCGCTGAGGCCCAACAAGATTTCCCTTTGAGTGTTGGCTGCAAGTAATAAGCTGTGAAAAGCTTTCCTTTCAAGTACCACAGGACTGCCTTAAACAACAAGCCACACACAGGGGGATATTTGCAGCAATAGGTGATGAAGAAAATTAAGTCTGCTTTCCTACGACTAAAAAACCCCCCAGATTTTAGTGTAGGCAAAAAAGACGGCATCCTGAAATGGCTAAAGTTGCTAAAAGCACAGCTGTAGTGCTCCCAGACGTCCCCTCAGCAGAGCAGCTATATGCAGGGTTTCTAAACTCATGCATACTTCATGCCTGCTAATTTGCTAATTCTTCTTGAATATTACAAAGGGAACAGGAACCTCACGGGGAAGGACATGGCATACTTTGTGTCAGGAAGAGGCACTTGTATCATAGATTGACAAGGCGGCTTTAGAGGGTCAGGAGCCATTGACCATCTGCTTTTCCTGAACAGCAGGTAGAGAGGCCTCTTTTATCAAGGAAGCAAGGACAGACTCTCCGTAGGGGGAAAAAAGTGCCTGACAAGATATTACTCCACTGCATCTTGTGCTGTTTGCTGCAGAAAAAAATAGTTTTGAAGAGGCCCTATTTTTTTCCCTTTCCTGTAGTGTGTTTTAGGTTTTAGTGCATGTAAATGGTCTGCAAAGGTTAGAATCCCAAAGTTCTGGATCATATTGAGATCACGATCTATCATTTATATTGGCAAGCACTCCAAAGCATTGTACTTGATAGGCTAAGGCACTAGACATCTCTAACCAATCACAACAGAGCCGGCCAGCTAACCAATCAGAGCAGACTGGGCTCTGGTTTCAGACAGAGGGTGAAAACAGAAAAATAAAGAGCTTTTTTAACATTAAAGCATGGAGACATGTCCCAGTAGAGACACTACATACTGATATACAGCTGAACATTTGAATAGTTATGTCCTTTTTAACCAGGATTTTAAACAAACTAACATGTGTTGACAATTTCAATTTAGATTAGATTTCCAACCACATTTGAATCTCTGAAAATACACAAATCCTACCCAGAGCTGTTGAGCTTCTCCTGGAGTTATTATTAATAGATTTTTTGATCAATATAGTGAGGTGGCGGGGGTTGTCAGGGTTGGATATTTGAATAACGTATCTTATAATTACTGACTATGCTGAGTATAAGACAGTTACTGAATGTGTAGGTTGTGGCAAAATAAAATATTACAATTACTTTTTTGTTATAATACAGTTTTCAAATTGTTATTTCACTAAAAGCAAAAGAGGTCCAAGTCAACCTTCTGAGATTATTATTATGATGTATTTATTTCAACAAGGACCATGCATACAAATACATTAATCTCAGAAAAGAGAAGAGATTAAATATGCCAGATTTGAGCTAATAGCTAATTTCCATCTGCAGTCCTTAGGTAAGATATAAAATATTAAAGAATAATGCATACAGGATGCTTTCAGTGTCTTTTACAAACACGTTGTTGTTATTATCTTTTAAAACAATATAAACGTATGCTTTAATCCCCTCTGGTTGTAGAGGATCTTATTGGAATCCAAATCTCCATATTTATGAGCAGCATCCACTGGTTATCCCACCTTCAATCTCCACAGCCGGAGCACATTTCCTCCACCTTTCACTTGGCACTTGGTATTCAACGGGTGTCTGTAACTCTCCAAGTGGTCAATAAAGTTTGATTCACGAGGCCTCGGGCCGTAACTACAAACTGCTGCTTTAATTCCCGGAGATGTAAATGACGGCCATAGATCCAGCCTGATTTCCTCGGGGAGAGCAGGAGAGATGTGCCGTAAATCATCACCTCAAGAGGTCAGGGGTCAAACATGAAGAACACCCCTCCATCACATTAAAATACTGTTATGCCCTAATGGCATTCCTTCAACATAAACCTTATTTGATCAGCCTCTGTTAGTACCACAGCCAAACAAAACTTCCTATTATAGTCACTATAAGAATAATGATATTAATGAACACAGGTATACACCACTGCAGCAGTACAGAGGAGCATCATTATTACACCCAAATATAAGAAATAAGGACAATATATAAAGCGCAATACAGTATATCTTGTTGAGTAATAATAATACCATTAAAATCAAGCCAGCAACAAACACTGCTGTAAATGCTTCATGTAAAGAAAATGTTTCTAAGATGGTGCAGTTCAAATAAATCAATAAATGGGATTTCCAAATGCAAAGTGTTTCCCTGATTTTACAACGACAAGAATCCCTTCAGGCTGGAGGTAGTCAAATGAAAAAAGGCAATATCTTTAATTTGGTTCGAAAGCAAAAATCCAAACCAAATCCAAAAGCTGTCTATATTTCTGTTGTCAGGGTAACTGTAGAGAGAAAGCAGCGGCAGTGTGTGTGTGTGTGTGTGTGTGTGTGTGTGTGTGTGTGTGTGTGTGTGTGTGTGTGTGTGTGTGTGTGTGTGTGTGTGTGTGTGTGTGTGTGTGTGTGTGTGTGTGTGTGTGTGTGTGTGTATCTTGGCTGTGTTTAACAGGGTGATCTCTACAGTGAAGGTGCAGACTGACCCGGGTAGCAGCAGCTCATTAGCTTGAGAAAAGGCATGTTTCAGTGTCAGTTTTGCGGTGTTTGTTTTGTTCCACCCTCTCTCGCCCGCGCCTGACACTCTCCTGGCACCTGGCTGGTTATTGTTTCAGGAGATGTCACAGTGTTTTCTTGTGACAGCAACATGGCTCAGGACTGATATCAATAAAGCACACAGCTAAACACCCAGGCTGCTCGCTTGGGACTTTAAATCACACACTGACAGCAATATTCCTCAATGAAAGGAGTCCTTTAAATATGTAACATCAATATCCAACAAATGTACTCAGGATAAAAAGTAAGCCGTCAGTACTAATGCAGCCCCTACAGGAATCGAAAATAACCACTGGATTACAGAAATGCAATGTAACCCCTATAGGTGGCGTGCTAAGCTAACACACAACTGAACTGATTATTATTTTTAAACAGTTGCTTGGCTGGGGCAAAGTATACCTGCCCAAATGTGTTTCATTTTAAGATCATTGTTCAAGCTAATCTCATAAAAATATTGTTTCCATTAGCAACAAAGCTAGCTAGCTCATAGAGATACATTGACAGGCACTAAGCGACTGGCTAGCATAGAAGCGCTAACAACATTTTTGCAAGGACGTGCATATGAACTTGCCTGAGCCACTTTCTATACAGTAGGTCAAAGTCTTGCTGTCTTGCTGACAATCTCTGTTTTTATATGTATTGCATTTTCATTTTCAGGGCGTTTTGATGCCGTTTAACCCTTTTTAAAAACAGTAAACGAGCTAACCTAGCTAACCTAGCTCATTTTGGATGGAAAACGTGTAATACTCTATTGAATTTACGACCATTCTTTACAGGTACATTTTTAAGATAAGTCAGAGATTTAACCTATTGACTTTTACCACTCCACACTCGCTACAGAAATAATAAAATAATAAATCCCTCACTTATTTCTCCTCTCCAATCTGTTTGTTGCTTTCTCTCTTTCCGCTTCTCTTGGCTTTTGGTTGTCCTTGATCTGCCTCCTTGGGCCCGTCTGACAGGGAGGATAAACCAGTAAACCAGCAGGGGGGGGGGGGGCATCTACATACCAGATGCATTACCACCCAATTACACATAGATTACATTAATGTGCTTTCGGCAGCCAAGCCTCTGCACGCGCCAAACCCCATTCTCCACCGGTGGCATTATGGAGGCGCGTAATCTTGTGATATTGTGTCGGGATTAACATCAAATCTTATTATGGCTGTGGTGGATCATGGGAGCGGGAAAGATGGTGGAGGCGAGGTTGGAGGGGGGGGTTTACATCTTTACTTATTTTTTAGTGTGAGAAAAAGAGAGAGGGCTGTGAAATCTCAATTACACGTCATAGCATTTGGGCGGTTGATTTATTATTGGCTCTGTAGGGTAATTTGCCATTTTAGGCCTGTTGAACACACCGTAAAAGCACAGCTGGCCAACACAAACCCAACAAGGGGTCAAAATGAGATGTGATATCACAGCACATCTCAGTTGAAGAGGACACAAATCAAACACCTCCCTTCTGTAGGAATTGTCGTACATCCTGGCATGCTAGCGCTTCATAAAACCTCTCTTTTTATTGCCAATAGATCCGTGAAGGTTGTAATTGCCTAAGTGATATATCGCCGGCACCGGGACGAGGCAGCTCAATTTCGCTCCGTTTAAAAAACCGCCACGTCCAAAGTGGTGTTGAGAGGAGTGCCACGTCCTGCTGAATTCAAATGAATGTCAGGCTGAGTAACAGGGGCCAAAATCTCATCCAAACACACTTCATTTCATGCAGAAATGCACTCCTAATTCCCCATGTCCTGCATTCTGAACATGCTAAACACACAGTATAAAAAACTAACATACATAGACAAATACAAATGCACACCCCTCCCCCAGTTGTGCCTCAGGAGCCTCACTAAATCACACTGAGGCCCCCGCTGAAATGAGGGATAACAGCACAGCAGCGTTACAACCATTGATTGCTGAATGCATCATCTTTTTATATTCGCAACAGGGCGGGGAGTGGTTGTTGGGGGAGGGAAAGGGAGATAAAGGGAGGGACTGGGCGATACATGCGGGCAATGGTTAGGAAAATCTGTTCTTGTACGGCAATCAGATTCCATCAGGAGTGTTTTCACAGGCGAGCAGCAGCGATGAAGGGGTGTGAATAAATAAAACGGAAGTAAAGATTGCTGGATCGTTTTAGCGCGACAGCAACTTTTCAGGCTTCACGTGGTGGAGATAAAATGTCTGTGTGAAACTGTGTCATCATTTACCCAAAACAGTTTAAGCTCTGATATCAATCTTAGAGTCTTGGTGTGAATCAGACATAAGCAGCAGAAAATGGTCCATGGAGTCTTTTGCACTTTCCTCATTCCCAAAGTTTTCTAATAACACTTTCACTCATATCACACCGATGTTACACATTTGTCCAATTTTCCCAATATGTTTTTGCCAGTTTTAGCATGTTAATACAAAATATATAAATATGGTTAACAATATACCTGCCTAACATCCGCATATTAGCATTTTCATCCTCAGCATTTTAGCATTTAGCTGAAAACAGTATTGTCCAGCTCAGACTCAAATAGCTGTTAGCTTAGCATCAGACCATTAGTCTCATGATTTCTAGGAGGAAGGACACGTCAAACACTTGAAGGTTTGTTACTTAATCTTACTTTAGATATCAACGTAATATTCACAAATTGATTTGTCATGTGGATCATAATGACCCATGTCTATGAGAATATGTGGTAGTCAACAGGAAACATCTTAGAACTGTAATAATAATATTGTTACTTTTGATCCTCGCCCCATTTCTGAAATGGCATCTCATAATATTTAATCGAACACAATTCTTGCAGGATTTTAATTTACTTTTTTCTAGTTTCATCCAATTTAGAGAAGCCTTTTGGTTTGACAATAGCTCTCCAGAAATGGTGGAACATATGTTTATTTAAAGGTTTATGCCAGGGTTGACAAGCAGTTTGTTGAATATGAAACCGATATGAAACCTAAAAATAAGTAGTGTGCGAAGGTAAGTCGTAATGTGTTCAAACGTATTTATATAAAAATGTATGTTGCAGTTCAGTAAGAAAGGGGGACATTTCAAAATGTATTATTCAAACTTTCATACTTTTGAGATAACACTTGAGGGTGGAGTACCAGAAACCACCAGCCACTCAGACCCTGATTAACCCTTTAATTGCATCTGTCTATGTACTGAATCACATATTGTGTAGAAGCATTGCTGCTCATACAGCTGCTGGTGCAGATGTGGCGTCTGAACACCGGCAGAAACCCCAGGATGCCCTGAGGTGTGTCACACTCACGCAGAATAAAGCGTTAAGGGTGGGGTGAGGTGTGTGTGTGTGTGTGAGGAGAGGCAGAGGACCCTTCAAGTCTCCAGTATTCCATTAGCCGGTATGTGATGTACTGCTCTGATCGTGCACACACACACACACACACACACACACACACACACACACACACACACACACACACACACACACACACACACACACACACACACACACACACACACACACACACACACACACACACACACACACACACACACACACACACACAGTCACACCAGACCGGTTTCCCCGTCTCCTCCCAACACCCTCCCCCATCCAACTGCCTCTCCTCTTCATCCTCCTCCTCCTCCACACACCTCACACCCTCCGTCAGTCACCATCCATCACACAAGACCTCAACAGATGGTCCCAAAAACACACACACACAGATAGTCACCAACCTCACACATATACACAAAAAGACTCTCTTTCACTCCTGCAGACACCCTGCAGGAGTGTCTCCTGCTCAACCACACACACACTTCACCCAGGCTTCACAAACACACACACACACACACACACACACACACACACACTCCACCCTAACAACTCTTTCATCTGAGGCTTTAAGCTGCTCTGAAACCAAAGAACTCCGAGGCTGAGGGTAAACCCAATCAAGGACGTAATTAACGGCAACACACACCTGAGAGACGGAAACAAACAAAGCGACATACGGTATGCGGTGGTGACAGGTGTGTGTGTGAGTGTGTGTGTGTGTGTTTGAACCACCGCCTGGTCCCTTCCCGCCGTCTTTAAAGGCTGCCGATAATTTCCCCACGTTTCTGATCAAAGCTGAAAAAGAGCAGCAGTAATTTGCTTAGTTTCTCTTTTAGAAACACAGAGGAAGGGTCAGGATAGAAAGAAAAGTTGGCTTTTTTATTTTTTATTACACCACGTGCAATAATGTAAAAAGCAAATACTGCACCACCAACATGTACCTATAGTTAAAATCATTATTATTACTGCCTCACTTCTTAGTTTGACAAAAACAAATCTGTAAGTGACTCTGTGCTGTTTCCATGCTTATCAACAAGTGAGCCGCCAAAGAAGGAGGCACTGCCAGGAAATATAAAAAGCACCGTGCTCACCTTCAAATTCCCAACATGGACTAGAGTTAATTCCACTCAAAAATATATATTCCAATCAGGATCCAGCTCTTAATCCTGTGAATGATCCAGCACTCCGTTCATCACATATCCAAATCCCGCCTGCAGAAAGAAATCCAACTGCACCTATTTAACCCTTTCCTCCAACTCTTTCCTGCTGTAGCCCGAGGACAGCCTCCTCCCGGTGTGTGTGAGAGTGTGTGAGAGTAGTAGTAGTAGTAGTAGTAGAATGAGGTGGGATGGATGGAGGGAGGGAGAAAGAGGGGAGGGTCTCTGGCGGCTCACACGAGGAGGGAAGACGTAATCTGTGCATCGGCATCTATGAGCGGAGGGAACGCAGAAGGAGAGGATAAAAAGGAGTAGGAGGAGGAGGAGAGGGTGATGAAGGCAGGCGGTGGTGAATGAGCGAAGGATGCACACTCCCTCCCCTTACACCTCTCTCTCTCTCTCTCCTACACACGCACACACACACACACACACACACACACACACACTCCTATCCCCCGCCCTGCTACAGATTGCATTGCACTGATGAAATTTTAATGGTTCTTTTAGGAAGAATAATGAACGTGCTCGTCCCTGGAGTGGTGTGTGTGTGTGTGTGTGTGTGTGTGTGTGTGTGTGTGTGTGTGTGTGTGTGTGTGTGTGTGTGTGTGTGTGTGTGTGTGTGTGTGTGTGTGTGTGTGTGTATACGCTACACACACCTATGCAACAACCATGCTTCACACACACACACAGCGCACAAGTGTGTGTCTCTATCCCACACCAGAGCATACTCCCACTCACGATCCTGCACAGATCTGCTTACACACTCCCCCCCCCCCCCCCCCTTCATTTGCACACACAGAAACACACACTGAACATCAAACACCTCCAGTGACAGACACACACCGCACACTCCTGCCGTCGCACAGGGAAAATGGGGAAGGGGAGTAAACAGAGAGATCTAACCCCATCCTTAAAATACTCTATTGGTGTGGCACACACACACACACACACACACACACACACACACACACACACACACACACACACACACACACACACACACACACACACACACACACACACACACACACACACACACACACACACACACACACACACACACACACACACACACAGAGAGAGAGAGAGATGAGCACACACCCCGATGAAGTGGAACAAAGAGCGCAGAGCAGCATGTGGAGGCACCGTCAGGAGAGGAGTGATGCGCCGGGAAACACGTCTTCAAAGTACCTCTGCAGTGTAGAGGAGTGTAGTAGAAGAGAGTGAAATAAATAATAAAACCATTCAAATCAAAAGAAAACGTAAAAAACTGCCTAATTAAAATTAAAACACACGGAAAATGACATATAATGCATTTTAAGTGGATATTAGAACTGCATAAAGGGAGTGTTAAATTGAATTTTTATCAACTTCATTCAAACTGAGATTAATTTAATTAAGACTGTTGAGATATGGCTGTGAGTTTTTAATGGATTTGAATATACAATATTGGCTTAATTTAACAGTTTTTACAAATGTTTCTTATCTTTCTTACTATATGGTGATTTCCTATTTACTATAAATGAATGTTTTTGCTCTACGAAAAAGAGAAGGATGTCAGAAATGCCACTTTTTCCTCCTTACGTGTCATCCAATCAAAATCAACCAACTGTTCAGATGCAGTTCACTGGGGAAAATCCCTAAACTCTGATTCAGGCTTTGCCATTACCTCATAATGGTTTGCAATCGCTTTGTGTTTTATATTAATACATTGGTAATATGCCCATCTGGGTGGTGTATCATAACAAAACAATCATCATCAGAGCTGCTCTGCGTTAAGAAAAATGTTGATTAGTTTATTGGGTTGCAGCTGTTCTGGTTCACAATGAAAATAAAGTCAGAGCCAGCAAAGTGGAGGCTACACTTTGGCATTGGGATATATATTTTTTAAATCGTCGGGAGCAGAGAGAGGAGCTGTGGATTATTGTTATTGATTAATACATCAGTGTTTCTTAGGGTCAAAAACACTAAACTCACAACTTCAAATGAAAGCGTTTATTTTATTCAATAAAAGAGCACATGTTCAATGTGAAAAGTGACAGTAGATATAGATTAGTTGCAATTTGGTGCTATATATATATATACAACAAAAAAAAATTATTATCTTTTTTTCTTTTAAACACCTTGAATTTGGCGTTGGCGCCCCTCCAAGACAATGGTAGGGGAAACACTGCACCAAAAAGATCTGGAACTAGAACTTTTTTTTGCTAACCTTTTGCGAACCTTTTCACCCCTTTTCAGTCCCTGCTAGAGAGCAGGTACTTTCGTGGGAGAAAAAGGTTCCCATTTCTGATTGGCTGGGCGGATTGCACACCACGCCCCGTAAAACTCAGAAAAGTTTTGTGAAGCCGCCATTGTATTTTCTGGCATTAGCATTATTAGCATTAGCCCAGCGCACCAACGCAGAGAGACTAACTTATGGCAACACAAAATAAAACATGGGAGCGGTGGAGATGAGGAGGTGTCGGCGTTCTGGAGATTTACTCTGAAGGCTTCAGTAGAAGCTGCTGGGAGTCCCAGCAGCTTCTACTGAAGCCAGTCCCCAACTCCGGGGACTTCCGGCCGGGGACTTCCGGTGGCAGTATACACCGTGAAGTGGTTTGCGGCCTGCCAGTAAACCCAAAGCAGAAGAAGAAGAAGAAGTGACGTCAGCGGCTTCATTTGCCTAATCCTCCCTCAGGGAACTTATTCCGGTGTGAACGCGATCTGCTCTTTAGTTCATTAGAACTAAAGAGTTCTCATGAACTAAGTACGGCAAAGTACTTGGTGTGAAAGCGCCAAATGACATCACTATGGAACACTCACGCTTCTATTGGCTAGCGCTCCAACACATTGTACGTGAATGGCTAAGGGGCGGGACATCTCTAAGTGGTTGACCAATCACAACAGAGCCGGCCAGCTAACCAATCAGAGCCGACTGGGCTCTGGTTTCAGACATAGGGTGAAAAGAGGTGCTGCAGCTGAACATTAAAGCATGGAGACATGTCACAGTAGAGACACTACATACTGATATACACCTGAACATCAGCAGGAGAGGACTCTTTAAAATAGAGACACTACATACTGATATACACCTGAACATCAGCAGGAGAGGACTCTTTAAAGTAGAGACACTACATACTGATACACACCTGAACATCAGCAGGAGAGGACTCTTTAAAGTAGAGACACTACATACTGATATACACCTGAACATCAGCAGGAGAGGACTCTTTAAAGTAGAGACACTACATACTGATATACACCTGAACATCAGCAGGAGAGGACTCTTTAAAGTAGAGACACTACATACTGATATACACCTGAACATCAGCAGGAGAGGACTCTTTAAAGTAGAGACACTACATACTGATATACACCTGAACATCAGCAGGAGAGGACTCTTTAAAGTAGAGACACTACATACTGATATACACCTGAACATCAGCAGGAGAGGACTCTTTAAAGTAGAGACACGAAATACTGATATACACCTGAACATCAGCAGGAGAGGACTCTTTAAAGTAGAGACACTACATACTGATATACACCTGAACATCAGCAGGAGAGGACTCTTTAAAGTAGAGACACTAAATACTGATATACTGTATGTCCTCTTCAATATGTCTCATACTGCAGATCCTGGAAGTGATGTGTTTGTTTGTTCGGCCACATGTATGCCTCTCTTCTAGCTCAGAGCCCAATAAAATCCCACTGGAATTGTAACATGGTGTGACTGAGACTTGGAAAATGCAGAAGGACAACAGAGAGACCACAAATGTGAAAAACTCTGAAAAAATACATTAAGGTGCGTCATCCTACTTCAGTCCCATTCCCAAAAAATCAATAACCTGCTGGGATTGTGGGAAAATAGAGGAATGATCATTAACATCTGCAGTTCTGAGGCCATTTTCATCCAGCACAGTAAATCCCAAGAGGATAATAAGACCAAGTTTACACACGATGTCACGGAGACGAACTATCCAGAATTTGCCCCTCAGTCTCAAAGACACGCAGAGCCACTTAAAAAGTTTCTCACTGAAGCAACACCACACTCGAGAGACAACAAGCCCGTCAGAGCTGTTTGAGGTCTGTCAATAATGACGGGAATACCACGGAGAGAAGACTTGAAAGGCACTTAAGAGTCGAGCAGGGGTTTGATGGGAACAGACGAGATGTGTGACATGAGAGAAGTCCTCTATCCTGGGACACAAAAACAACAGCTTACAAGGTTAAAGATGTCTGGAGACTACATGAGCTTCACTGGAGGAGTCCTGTGCAAAGAGAAACAATAACACCTCTTAAAACAACATTAATGGTTGTAGATAAGTAATGCAGAGGTTCCCGTCTGACATGTAGCGTTCCCGTTGGGATGCAGAAAGACAAACAGCTTTAAAAAGGTGAAGGATTTCTGCAGAGATACATGTGGGATGTTGATCGAAAACCTTGGGAAATACTGGAAGTTCGTCTGAGTTAAATTCTAGAGATGTGTAGTCACAAATGTGTGGACATTATCATGCAAATAGGGTCATTTCTCACATTAAATAAGTAGCTTTTTGGCAGCAACAGAGAGAAACCAAGTGTGTTTTCAGCGATAAATTACCTCTCAGAAAATGTATTTCCATAGCACACTTGTAAAAAAAGTCTGTCTGAAAGTAGGAGATAAATCTGCGAGCTAATGGTATGCCTAGAAAACAATCCGCAGTAATGTAAAGATAATAAAGTTAATGAGCTCTAAAATGCAAAAACCACTGGTGCGAGTCCTTCAAAAAAAGAACGTAAGTCACGACAGACAACATGTGTTTGATCAGTGCTAATCGAGAGGAATTTAAATTAACACTTTGTTGCTGTAGTGACCTTTTCCCTCATTATCGCTATTGGCCGTGCCTTGACTTCCCGGTATAGTGACCATGATGGAGGACATTTGACGAGACGCCAAATTGGAATTGGTTACGGGTGAGCTTAGGTGTGTGTTCAAAGATAAGAGGAATATGTGGGGTCTGCAGGGCGATTAATGACATTATCAGGAGAGCTCTTCTCACTGCCTCTCTCTCTCTCTCTCAAAGCCCAGGTGCAGTTTGGTTTTATACCAGCACGTTTACGAGGGATCGTAATGGCTGGGTGCAGCTCACAACAAACCAATTAAATGTAAGGGCTTCCTGGGCGAGGCGCCAATAAGGGAACCGACAACTCGTTTTATACACAGCTCTCAGGAACACTGGTTATTATTTCCTGAATGCAACAAAGGCGAGTTTATTATTCCGATCCAGAATGTTTTGCACATGTCTGATGGATGTTTACATCGCCATATTTGCTATATACTTAGCTATAACTGTTTAAAGCAAGCATGGCTAATAGTAAATGTAATGGCTATGCAGTTATTTTGAAGGGTAAGCTTTGGTAATGCGATGAGTTTAAAGGCTTTACTTTGGTTTTTCCTTCTGCCAAGTTGCATATGTCAAGGGCTACATTAAAGGTCCCATGTCATGCTTTTCTGGTTATTACCCGTCCCCTTGTGTGTTATGAAGGTTTTTCTGCATGTAAACGGTCTGCAGAGTCACAAACCCTCAAAGTACACCCTGTAGCGAGTAAAACTCTAACACAGAAAAGACCTGTCTATGCTGCCCCAGAACGCCTCGTTGGACATTTCTCTTTTTCCATTGTTTACTTCTTGGGTATAGTGACGTATTTCGAGTATAGTGCCGTTACGTTACGTCCGCGGAGCCGTTACATTTGGACCAATCCGCGGACTTCCTCACACACACACACTCGGCGGGACGTTGCGAGGCTCGCTGCTGCGAGGAGCGGGACACTGTGAGCTGGCTCACTGGTGTGGGGTCGGCGAGACAGCGAGACACCACGGAACTCAGCCTGAGCACACACACAAACTCCCAGCCAGGCTGCGGGTGTGTGTGTGTTTCGGGCTGGGTTTCGCTGTCTCGCTGAAGCAGTTACAGACTGAGCTCCAAAATAAATAACCTTACCTCAAATCTAAATAATTGGGCTCATTTGTTTCATCTTTCCAATCATACATTTTAGCAATTCTAAGACCTTTTATGGATCAAATCCTGCAGAAATATTCATATGCACCATTAAAGAATAGTAAAAAAAAATATTGTACTACAAGCTTAAAACTGCATTGTTTTGCCCCAAATTGCATTAGATCAGTAAAGGGGAGAGTAGTGATCATGTATGTACCCAATTTCCCTCAAGATTTAACCCTGCTTTGCAAAACATTCCTTAGGTTTCATACACTTCACCCTTAAGTCATCATGTCTGCACGGCCCTCTGTTGTGAGGTTTTAACAAAATCGTGTAAAATGGCTTAATAACTTCCCAATGAATCTGTACCCAGGGGGGGGATTAGCAAAGCCAAGATGCCCCATTATATAAAACAGGTAGCCTCTATATAACTCCAGGCCATTGAACACAGCGTTCAGGATAAACAGGGTACAGTATACTGTCTGGAAAACGACTGGCTTCCTCCATAAACACTCATCAGGGCGCCAAACACAGATTTCATCCTCCAACAATCGCCAGGTAATGTTGGCAATAGATTCCAGATGAAGCAGATGCCAGGCTAACGTTAATGCATGTGAGTGTGTGTACTTGTGTGTTGGATTTGAAGCAATAAGGAGGACTGAAAGTAGAGCAACTTGAGGAATAATTGCTATCAAAAATGTAAGGTGAGATCCAAAAATGCGTAACTTACAAATATATATTTGTTCTTAATAATCCATCTAAGGTTGGGGTCAACAAAACATACATTAACCCTCTTATATTATATTTAATGAGTGCCGCCCATAACCCATGTGACCCAGCTAATCCAACCCATTATTGATCACAAAATAATACGTTATAAGACCAAAACAAAGGTTTAACCAATCAAAACTCTTATGAAATGTACATCCAGACATTCATGGCTCCTACAGTTTATTAATTTTCAAGTGTACTCTGAGGAATAAAAGGTGCTTCTTCCTCATCAGCCTCATAGTGACGGAGCAGAAAGGCCTCATGGGACTTCAGAGGAACTCATCAACCTGCCCGTGTTTGTCGCTTCATGCTTTTTGAACGAGAACATGGCTGCGACATGACTAACCTCTGGTGTTGTTAATTAAAAACCATTAGCATGCTGCACCCAGACCCCAGCTGTTACCGGGCGGAGAAGCAGAGAGCGACTTCCTGTCGGACTGAGAGAGTCTCGACTGTTACAAGGAGGGAGCTCAGGGCTTTTATTGTACAATGCCATGTCTTTTTATGCTGCTGCAACGCAAACATTCCCCAAGGTGGGATCAATAAAGTACCTCTTATCTTAAAGGTCACCTATTATACAAAATCCACTTCTTCATGTCTCTTCTACATCAACATGTGTCCCCTCTTCTTCATGTCTCTTCTACATCAACATGTGTCCCCTCTTCTTCATGTCTCTTCTACATCAACATGTGTCCCCTCTTCTTCATGTCTCTTCTACATCAACATGTGTCCCCTCTTCTTCATGTCTCTTCTACATCAACATGTGTCCCCTCTTCTTCATGTCTCTTCTACATCAACATGTGTCCCCTCTTCTTCATGTCTCTTCTACATCAACATGTGTCCCCTCTTCTTCATGTCTCTTCTACATCAACATGTGTCCCCTCTTCTTCATGTCTCTTCTACATCAACATGTGTCCCCTCTTCTTCATGTCTCTTCTTCATCAACATGTGTCCCCCTCTTCTTCATGTCTCTTCTACATCAACATGTGTCCCCTCTTCTTCATGTCTCTTCTTCATCAACATGTGTCCCCTCTTCTTCATGTCTCTTCTTCATCAACATGTGTCCCCTCTTCTTCATGTCTCTTCTACATCAACATGTGTCCCCTCTTCTTCATGTCTCTTCTTCATCAACATGTGTCCCCTCTTCTTCATGTCTCTTCTACATCAACATGTGTCCCCTCTTCTTCATGTCTCTTCTACATCAACATGTGTCCCCTCTTCTTCATGTCTCTTCTTCATCAACATGTGTCCCCTCTTCTTCATGTCTCTTCTACATCAACATGTGTCCCCTCTTCTTCATGTCTCTTCTACATCAACATGTGTCCCCTCTTCTTCATGTCTCTTCTACATCAACATGTGTCCCCTCTTCTTCATGTCTCTTCTACATCAACATGTGTCCCCTCTTCTTCATGTCTCTTCTACATCAACATGTGTCCCCTCTTCTTCATGTCTCTTCTTCATCAACATGTGTCCCCTCTTCTTCATGTCTCTTCTACATCAACATGTGTCCCCTCTTCTTCATGTCTCTTCTTCATCAACATGTGTCCCTTCTTCTTCATGTCTCTTCTTCATCAACATGTGTCCCCTCTGTGGAAAGAGACTCTGAAAGTTTCAGGAAAAAAGATTCTCTCTCTTTTTGATCCATTTATATAAAAACCTGTCTGAAAATGAGCTGATCAGATTTTGGCCACTTTATGATGTCATAACGATGTTTTGGCTTGTGTAACCATTAGCCAATCAGCAACCAAGGTAACCCCCCCCCCCCCCTTTATCACCTGAATCTCCTCCTAGAGCACCATTGAGTTCTTTTTAACCAAATCTCTCTCAGAGGGGCGTGGGGAGGGGCTCCTTATTTTCATCTAAAGTAACAGACAGAGAATCAGCACTTTGGAAACAGGGCTGAAACAGAGGGGATTATGGGTAATGCTGCAATGATCTGTTTGGTGTTTCAGCCAATCAGAGACAGGCTCTGGATATATCTGAGAGCTGTGATATATTGATGACAAACAGTATAATAGGGGACCTTTAAGTGGAATAATAAACTATATTTTATTTGGTTGTTGGCTTAGATATTTCTTGCATACTGCTATATTACTTTTCCACACCAATTAAGCCTCTTCAAATCTCTGCTCCTCTGCCGTTATGGAGCCACGCTGCAGACATAATGGCGTGATAATCAAGCACATTAAAAACCAAGTCATGTAGCCGACATGATGAAGGACAGCCATCATGCTAATGGACAGGCATGTGCTCAGAGGGGGAGTAATTGACAACTGAGCTCTCACCCTTATTTGTATTTTATTATATATGTTGCGTCGTTGGAGGAGCTCAGGTCAGAAGAATTTCATTGCCATTTCTACACCGTAGCTTTGTGCATGTGACAATAAAACCTTTGACTCTTTTGAATCTAACCATTTAATCCCCCTTTTACACTTCCTGAAATGTAAATCCTTAACATATATGTCTCTGTTAAACACATACAAGACTAAAAGTACAATTTAAAAGGCAATCAGAGTATAAGACTATATGCTTTAATGATTATATGATCATTTGACACGACACCAACCACCCCTCCCTCTGTTGAATGGTTGCATCTCATTTTCCCCCCATTCATCTCTCAGACGTTGGTGAGAAACCGCTGAGGTCGAGGTCAGGGTCGCATGATGGGATTAGCGTCTGGAGGACGATGGATTTCTCCTTTTTTCTGTCAACAGTGTTTGGGGCGGGGTCCTGGGGGCACTTTTAAATGAATCAAGAACGTTGATGTATTATAAATGGCAAAACATACAACATATTGTGCAATTAACTGCATGGCTCTAGAGAAAAGCTGGACTGAATCCAAACCACTTCTGCAAAGACGGTTTTTATCTGTATGGATGTTCATGTTCCCCAGAGGGTTGAACCCTATAGTGGTTTTGGTGATTTCCTAACATGTCATTTCGTGCATGGACAACTCAGAGGATTTGACTATCTTTAAGCAAGTCTAACGTTGGCTTTAATGATCTTAATTTCTTATCTTTTTAGGTTCATCTTGGACCCAAAATGTGCAGATTTTGCTTTGATTTAATTGCAATAATAACGTATCAAACGGATGCCGAAATAAACACGTTATGATGCTGATTAGATAAGTCTGAATTGAGCTTTTCGGATGTGTAATTAAGAAGATCATTTGTATGTATATCATTTAGAATCAGTCATATTTTTGTATATCAATTTGACACTGCTTAATTTTGTTTTGTATAATAATTCTCATGTTAAATTTCATTATAATTATTATTTTTTGGGATTTTTTGTTTTACACATTCGAAATAAATCAAATCAAATCAAATCGAAAAATCTAAAATGCTCTGTGAGGTCTGTTTCCGCAAATGGACTTAAGACTATTTTTTTTACAGGCTGAGTTTAAATTGAAGCTGCTCCATCAAACAAAATGAAATCAATCCAATCAGGCTACTATGCAGTTTTTATACAAGATCAATTTCTCTCCAAAATCTCATCTAAATTGAATTTCATGTGAGGAGTCATCACTTCATCTGTGTTGAGTTAAGTGCCTGGGCAACAGTATACTTTAAAAAAATGCATCAAAACTGCTTCAAACAGGGCTGTCAATGCAAACTTACACGTGTGCATTTGTGTGATCGAAGTGTAGAAAACACAATGTTACACAGCGAGATAAAACACATGACACTGGCTGACATTTGAGCTCACTCTGTGCTGATCATAAAACCTCTGAGAGCAGCAGTAAGACGACTCAAAAGCACGCTGTTCTGACATTATGTGCAATAATAGGATTAAAGAACAGATAAAGAAGTGCTAGAATCCAAAGAAATGCGATTAACAGGCGCTTTCCACTGAGGTAAAAAGGGGGGATTTGTCTTATTGTATTCTTTTTAAACAGCGTAAAAGAGGGAAATATGGTGTTTAATCAGTATAAATAAATACACATGAGGTAAATAGGCGAGCAATTGTTCAGCGTGATGCAGGGTTCAGATGATGAGGCAGTAGAGATGATATTAGTTGTCCTAATTCCTCCCATGTTTGTGTAAAACATTAGCAAAGAGATTGAATTATGAGGCAGATCATGGACTCCCGTTAGTTAATGAAGAGGAAAATGGAAAAACTGCCTGTGCGTTAAAGGGACCGTCTTTACAGTTAACTGGTAATGAAGGCATGGGGGAAAACAACAAGCAATTTCCTGTAACACCAAATTGAGCTATCTGAAAACGGCCTTTAATGACAGGGCGGGATCAAAAAAGCTTGTTAATTAGCCTAGCGTTGGAATAAAGCCTGCATGGAAAGAGAAGGGATTATTAGATTTAATACAGAAGAGCCTTTTCCAGGAGTTACAGCAATAAAAAGACAGGCTAATAAAAGCTCAAATAAGACGATCATATATAGCATGAATAATTTAAGCGGGGTTTTAAAAACCTGTGGAGGAGGGGATCTTATTTGCGTCTCTCTGAGCTATTCTCCTGAACAAACAGCACCATTACACCCTTAATTCCTTATGTGTATTTGCAAAGTCGCCATGATTTAAAAGCTTCAAAGAAAAAAAAGGGACGCATTTTGACCTCTGGCGTCAAATTACAAACGTATATTCAATTACAAAGTGCATCGATATTGCTCTGAATGTCTTGTGTGTGTTGCAGACGTTCCTTCTGGATTGTTTTATTGGAAACGTGCACCTTCTAGCTTGTAAAAAGCCAATTTCAAGCCAATTTATTGTGAGTGTTTCAGCTTAATGGCAGGCAGGAACAAGCCTGATATTGTTGTAATAGGAAAATAAACTTCGAGGCAATGAAACACACCACTGATGGCTTTTTTTACTGCTATGGTCATCTGATAATCCATAATAATCCAAAAGTGCTGTCAAAATCCTCCCTTTTTTAACATCTCTGTACACTTCAACCCTACAGAAATCTTTCTCCAATGTTGCAGCACGAGCATAACATTGCATTGGAAGAACTCGTCACATCCATTGCTTTATTCTGACTTCATGCCCCCCGGATCTATTCCAATTTAAGGCCCTTTGACGTCCTTTACGGTGAACACAGAGAGCCACTTTCTGTCCTGAGAGATTGGGAAGCGTCGCCACATTGGCTGTCACTCAAAACACAACAGCCAATCAATAAAAGGACAGCCAGGCCCGATTGGACAGACGCTGCTGGGTAAAAGAGGCCAGGTTGATGAGTATGGATTCAGAAAATCATTTTGAAAAGTCGTTTTTTTCCAAGTATTTGACGTGTCCAAGGTAAATTAGGTATGGCTATGTTAGTGTGTCGGTATTTAATGGATGCATTGCTGTAAAACTTAAGATATCAAGGGTTATCAGGGTCAAATGTACTTTGCATGCATTTTTATACGCCATTGTTCTACCTTATAATATGTCTGTGTTATATATCTGACTCTTTTTTTAAACTATGCTTGGACTGATGAAATACTGTATACAGACCATTTAATAGTTAGGGTTTAGGCTATAGGTGTGTTTTATCTTGTAATATCTCTGTATAAAACATGAACTCTCTACAATTATATATGTGTGTTATTAATATATAATGTAAATGTCTTGGCCCCTATTCTAAAGCTTTGTATAGCTTATCGCAGTGTTCACATGTCTCCATTATGTTCATATGGTGCCACCAGCAGGTCAAAGTCCTAGACTAAGTGTTGATGTGAATTATGATCAAATATCACTCAAACTATAGTGAACTGGCATCGTTCAATTATCAATTTATCCTGCCAGAAGGCACTGCTGACATGTGGCAGACAGACATGCATCCCCCCCCCCCCCCCCCCCCCCCCTCCCCCATAAAGAAGCCTGACCTACCACAGAGAAATCAATAGTCCATAGAAAACATCTCTGACTCCCATGGGAGATCGTGCTCAACGAGCCGAACACATCTGTAGGTACCTCTAAACCAGGGGTGTTCAAACTACGACCCGGGGGCCAAATGCGGCCCGCGGGACATTTTGAATCGGCCCTCAGCCAATTCAAAAAGTATAATGAAATATGGCCCACAAATGAAACTTGAGCTTTTCTTGTATTGTACTTATTAAATATATCTGTAAACATATATTACACAGTTCATAGTTCATGTGTTAATAAGCCCAATTTACAATAAATTCAGTCAATTACATTTGAAAATATGTTCTAACAAATCTAAATCGATAAGAAAAAAGCCCTGATAACTTATATACATAACAAAGTTGAAATATACCCTTCCTATTTCCTCTTATGATAATCAATCTGAGGCTTCTGTCGTAAGTAATGAGCTGCTAACAAGTTAAATGAAACCCTCTGGAGAGCTGTGATAGGCTGTTTAAGTATCAAGCATAATTGACCTACTTTTGATTGATTTTGCTAACTTATAACTTAACTTATGAGGCAATAAACCTCTAGTGAGCAGCCCGGCCCTTCGAATATTTTTTCATGTGACACCCCTAAACACACAGCTGTTGTATGTTGTATTAAAACACCATCAGAAGCTGCGTTAGCTCCATTTAATATCAAGACACTGACAGAACAAACAACAGCTTTTGATGGGTGAACAATAATCACAGAAAACAACACAGAGAGACAGCAGCAGTGCATCAAAATGAGAATGTAACGCCTGTCTGAATTGCCTAAATAAAGAAAGAAACAACGACTGTACAGGAAGTAAAATAAATCAGGATGTCGCTACAAACAGTCTGCCTGTCACGCAAAATGAACAGCCCAGGGTGGTTTGGAGCAAATCAAATCCAAGCGGAGGTGAATTCACTCCGTTTTTTCGGATCTAATTGAATTGCCATGCACGGTCATGTATCTTAAATTACACGCCAACGACATGCAAATGCAGGAACACCAGAAGCTGCGGGGTTTGAGGGAGAAACCACGGGAACATGTTATACGGGATGAGATTAAAGAAAAGAAAGTCTAATTTAATTCTCACAGCATTCTCTGTGTGTCGCGTTGTAATCCCCAACCTGCTCAAATGGTACAAAATCTAATTTATCTGCCGCATCCAACACTTTGGTTTCAACACTAAACAAGAGATCAAATTTCCTTTAACCTCGAGAAGAAATAAAAGTAAGGAGGTGAGGGGCAATCAGAAGCTGTGAACGTGTTGCCGTGCAGGATGAGGGCGGATATTGAATTGAATTATGTGAGGTTGATGTTGGGGGGGGGGGGGGGGAAGGTCGGTGCTGAGGTGAAGGTGAGGAGGGACGAAGAGAGGAGGGGTGGATGAGTGTTCCTGAGCCTTTCATATCTGACTCAAGAGGAGATGGGAAGAGACAACAAAGACCTGTGACAAATATATAGGACACAGCGAGAATCACTCCTGTTACAAATCACCATCCACAGGATCTAATGGAACTCAGTAATAGGAAAACTAAATCTGAAAAGAGGTGCGTACTGTCATATTTTGCATATTTCATGGAGCCTAGCCATGAGATTCCCTTTCATGGCGAACAACAGGTCAATCACCCAAAACAAAATGGGATTTTAGCCTTTGCAGACCATTTACATGCACTAAAACCTATAGAACACACTATACAGGAAAAGGAAATCCCCTCAGAAAAAAAAATATAGGGCTTTTTTAACTGTGAAAGTCAACCTGCGTGGCATGATGACTGTGATTCCGACAAATCCCACCTGATTTTGGATCGAATATAGGCTCGAGAAACTCAGCATAGCAACCCTGAAGTTGGCCTAATGTTCCAAAAATATCAAAATGACTCAATTTGTGGATATTTCTCAGTTTGCCAGTAGTGTCTGAACAAGTTATTCTGTGCAAACTCTCTCCATCTGAACCCGAAGAGTTTCCACATAAAGCAGCAGCTCTTCTTGTGAGGAGGGCCGAGCCATTAGAGAGAGGGGGAAAGGGAGAAAGGGAGAAAGTGTGAGAATTAATGATGTCCGGTCTGAGACAGAGGTGAGACGGCTGCTCTGTGCCAGACATCCTCGCAGGGCATCATTACGACTCCTACACACCTGCCAACAAGGCAGCACCAGCTATCAAAAGGGGTGTGTGTGTGTGTGTGTGTGTGTGTGTGTGTGTGTGTGTGTTTGTGTGTTTTTTAAAGTATTTCTACAGTCCTTATAGGGTCGTATTCGCTTGGATGTGACATTCATATATATTTGCCTCTGTATATATTTATGTGTGTGTGTGTGTGTGCGTGCGTGCGTGCGTGCGTGCGTGCGTGCGTGCGTGCGTGCGTGATTGTACCAGTGTCAGGGCTGCAGAGGTGATTTAACAATGTGTTATTTAGGAATGTCATAACTCTCCCTTCAACATTTCATTGAATCATTTCCAGGTTTAATGACTCGAAATAAAACAAATACTTGCTTGGAGGAAATGTTGTTCCTCCAAGCTGTGTTATTTCCTCGCAGCACCTCAGAAAACACTTCACACAGTTTGGTTACTAAAAATAATTTCAAAAGGGATTTCGCCCTGCGCTGCAACTGAATGAATTAAGTGACAACAAAAGCAACATGAAACCGACTCATGTGGGACGAAAAACAAAGAGGGAGCCACCACACAAATACAAACTAATGGCCTTATAACAACTGATGAATGGGAAAACAACTACTTAAAGGCAAAAGTTTGAAACATTACATTTAAAAACACAACAAACAGGTCCAGTCTGTTTATTCTACATTAGCTTAGCTTGTTAGCGATTATATTTGTTGTGGAAGGAACGTCAATCAAAAGGAGATCCAGATGTGTTCAACCAGACTCCACTAATAAAATAATATGCTTCTTTACTTGCCGTTGTTATCTAGCAAACTATACACCATTTGCATATGCTGATCTTTACTTATTGATCTATGATTACACTCCCAAATCGATGCTCTTTAAAACACTCTGACGCTTCCTGAAAAATCTCTCGTGGATTTACAAAGTATTAATACCTCCACACATGCAACAGCACATGCAGCATTTGTCAGTTCCTTGAGGGGAATCACACATGTAGCATCTTCAAGTCATCATTAAAAACTCACCTGTTCACCATGGCCTTTGACCCCGAACCCATCACCGTCCCCCGGCTTCCACTCCTACTGCTATTGCCTTGGTCCCTTGAAAGGTGCTTAACACATTGAATCTATTATTATTATCATTGAGTCATCTCCCCTCCTGTATAATGTGCACAGCACCTGGTACATGGTGCAGTTTAAGCAGCCATTCAGGTGTGTGTTAGAAATGGAGGCCGCTCCTCACTACACTATGAATCTGAAACAAACCCAGCAAGGCACACACACTGCATGCTAAAAAGCCTTTTCATTATTCATGGGGAGTTGGTTTTCCTACGCAGACTCCCTGCTGAGATCAGCTGGGTGGGGGGGGGGGGGGTCGCATTCATACGAGTGATCAGGATGACGGCATGTTTTAAAATAGTGACATGCCGTCATGCAGAGCAGGTCTCAGGAGGAAGGGAGGGGGGGGGAGAGCAGTCTCTCTCAGAGTTCCCGTTAGAATATTTTTTTGCCGGTCAACATGTCCGTTAAAGTTTAAATCTTCCGGACAAAATGAGAAAAGTGCCGGTCAAAGGTCTTCTTATTTATTGAGCTTTTAAACAAATTGATATGATTTGATATTACACAAACTAATTCTAGTAGATTAACTACATTATTCAAAAGTGTACAGTAATTTATAACACGGGAATAATAAACGGAGCGCTCTCTCTCCCTCTCCTGACAGCCCGTCAGTATCATGCAGCTTGCGGATCCAGTAATGAGCAACCCAGTAAAACTAAACATATCTATAACTAGTTTAGGTAGTTTGAGAGGTAATTAAAATAGCTACGTGATATTCTAACCTGAAGTGTGTGTTTTGTTCCGCTCACCGCTGCAGATGATCATGCAGAGCTGGGTGTCGACTCGTCAGCAGCAGCTGATCTCTTGCTCCGGTCAGATTAGACTTCACTCGCGTTTATGTCCATATCGATCAGATCTAGCTGGTTCTAGCTAATGATATGACTACCTGCTTATTAAAAGACACCTAAACAATAAGCGTCGCTATGCAACCGGGTGAGGCCGCAAAGTATAGCGCAGCATTATGCATTTGTTTACATGCCCACCGGAACCCCGAGGCATTGCCAACAGATCAACGCACAATCAACCCATACAGGACATGACTATTCTTGTCTGTCACATAGTGGCGCAATGATGCGGGATTGTGCTAAGGGAAATATTTGACCAACATTTTGACGGAGAGATTTAGATTTGCCGGTCTTCAGCATATTTTACGGTCATAGTCCGGTAATACGGTAACGGGAATCGGTCTCTCTATCTATCTCTCTATGAGTATATACTGGCTATCTCTCACTCTAATCGAAGCTCTCTCTCTTCTTCTCGCTCTTTCTCTCAATCTCTCTTCTTCTCTCTCTCTCTGCTTATATCTATATCTTCTCTCTCTCTCTCTCTCTCTCTCTCTCTCTCTCTCTCTCTCTCTCTCTCTCTCTCTCTCTTATGTTGGGGATCAAGGCACCAGTTCTCCCAGTAAAGAAGCAGAACCTCGACTGGAGAGAAGCTGTCAGAGATCCTCAGCGTCTTCAATACTTTGGTGGTCTTTCTGAACTGTGAATGCAGACAGTGTTTCAGACCTGATTATCTGATGCAGAGTGGATAAAGAGGACAGATTATGTTCATTTTCAGGTATATCAGTATGTAGTGTCTCTACTTTAAAGTGGACCTATCATGCTGTATTTGAATAATATAGTGTTTTCAAAATACCAAACAGATCATGCATTTTAGCCATGCCTCATTTTGCTCAATTTGACAATTTCTAACTCTGTTTTAGTAAGGGCAGATTCTGTGAGAACAGCACCACCTACAGGCCTGGCATATGTACTACAGCGTCTCCAGCGCTTTTGAACGGCAATGGCCGTGGCTGTCTCCTCCTGATTGGTGGAGTTGGCCCAATAGCCGTAGCGCCACCGTCCTGACGTCAGGACAGTGTTCAAATCTGGATCAGTTTTTATCAGATCCGTTGCAGCCCCTTTTTTAGAGATTTGGGTATGGAGGAAAATAGAGAGGGTTGTGTTTTCTGACACTTGGTGAGTTCCCTGGAACACCGGGGACACATATTCATGTATAAAAGACGTACAAAAGTGCATTTTGCATGATAGGTCCCCTTTAAAGAGTCCTCTCCTGCTGATGTTCAGGTGTATATCAGTATGTAGTGTCTCTACTTTAAAGAGTCCTCTCCTGCTGATGTTCAGGTGTATATCAGTATGTAGTGTCTCTACTTTAAAGAGTCCTCTCCTGCTGATGTTCAGGTGTATATCAGTGTGTAGTGTCTCTACTTTAAAGAGTCCTCTCCTGCTGATGTTCAGGTGTATATCAGTATGTAGTGTCTCTACTTTAAAGAGTCCTCTCCTGCTGATGTTCAGGTGTATATCAGTATGTAGTGTCTCCACTTTAAAGAGTCCTCTACAAAAACCTTATACAGTACAGTATCAATATGTCTGGTCTCAATCAAAATAACATCTACCATTTTGAAAAAGTGACTATTCAAACAGAAAATGTTTACTGGCTTTAACATCATTTATTTATCTTAAACCCCCTCACGATCAAATATGAGCATTTCCAAACCCTGCGTTTTCATTTTCAGAAAAGAAAAAAGCATATCTTTCCTAAAAGGACACATTGCATTTTGGCATAAAGCTTTAATTTGTCAATACTTTTCTGCAAATCCATGTGTAACAGAGCGTGGAATTGAGGGAAAAAGCCGGCGGGCGGCCAGCGTTGACCAGAAATGTAAATGATCGGTTGGAGAGCGCGGGCCAGAATCCTCGTCAGCTGCACTCATGCAAACAGTTATAACTCTCCACCATCTAACCATAATGATATGCTTGGGGTCCTGTTAACTCCGCACGTAATAATGGTCTCGCTTTCCAGTGTCTGTGCGCAGAGAGGATGGAAAGCAGTGTGTGTGTGTGTGTGTGTGTGTGTGTGTGTGTGTGTGTGTGTGTGTGTGTGTGTGTGTGTGTGTGTGTGTGTGTGTGTGTGTGTGTGTGTGTGTGTGTGTGAGAGAGTGATTCTCCGGGATCATTATCCTCACCATTATCGTCCCAATTACACACCTTCGCTCGCATTAAGAGCAGCTAGATGTGCGCTGTGACCTTTGTTTGAGGCATTACTCGGTAATTCACAAGAACAACCTTGAACTCCAACACACTTCCTCTCTCACACTCCCACAACCTTTCCTCCTGCATGATGCTAACAGCAGATGAAGTCCGTATACTGATGAGCAAAAAGCAAAAAATGTGTGGGTAACTTGACAGATTTGATACTAGTATTGTGCACAGAGGAATAAGGGAAAGGGTATTTAATGTTCTCCACATATGAGCTTACTTTTAGGAGGTTAAATAAACAATAAAACAATTATTACAAATAAATGAACATTGAAACACATTATCTCGTATCAATTATTATGCTTTTTAGGGGTTTCCCTATACCCTATATTGGGTTTCTATAGTTTTTTGTACATGTAAATAGTCTGCAAAGGCTAAAATCCCAAAGTTCCCTCCAAATATATATATCATATTCCATGTACGTGTACTCTTCTTGCACTATTTATATATGCTTGTTATATATATTTGTTTTATGTCCTATATATTCATGTTGCATTGTTGGAGGAGCCTGTGACTTCAGTTTTTCATTTACATATCTACACTACTGTGCACATGACAATAAAGCCTTGAATCTTAAGGGAGTTCCTCTCACACACACACATTGTACGTGACAGGCGAAGGGGCGGGACATATCTAAGTAGTTGACCAATCACAACAGAGCCGGATGAAAATATGCAAATGCAAGGGTTGTACTTTTAGAAGTAAATTAGTCTAATTAAGAAGAGCTGTGGCAGGGATGTGATAAAGAAAAACGACTTGCTTGCTTAATTACTGGTGTCAAAGTGCCTCTGTGTGAAGCACCTCACCTCTAAGTACTGTAATAGCTGCTCAGTGGCCAAACTGTAAAAAAAAAAAACCTGCTGTAATCTCAGGTGAATGCAAAGCAGGCGCTGCAGAAAAACAGCATTGCATTCAGTCAAAGTTCTGTGAATAAATAAAGATTAACAATCTTTCTATTTCGCTGCCTTTTCATAGCACCCACGCCCTCTCCGCCAAAAAGCTGTTTTACATGTATGAGGTGCAGCCGTGATGAAAGAGGCAGAAATATATAGCAGAGGGACATGAGCCTTGAGCACAACTAGGTTTCACTCCTATAATTCCACACCTCGCTGTGGTGCTTCGGACATAATGTGGAGACAATAGAGGGAGATGGTTTATTCCATCTGCCATTTCAAACGGCACAGCAGTAATGAAGGAACAACATTAACATTTTGCTGACATGTGTTTCTTACCCCTCCTCTCTCTCTCTCTGGGCTTTAGTTTACAGATTGTAGCGCGGTGCTGTTGTGTGCAGTATTTCATTGGACTACAAGTCAAGCAAACATTTGATTCATTTCATACAGCAGGTAAATTGCATGAAATTATGAGCTGTTTTGTTTTAATTTTGTTGTATGTATGTTTATGTATGTTGTGTGTGTGTGAGGACCCCAGGAAGAATAGCCAATGCTCATGCTAGTGCTAATGGGGATCCTAATAAAGACTGTAAGACTAAAAGACTAAGCAATACACATTAGTTTCTTCCGTTGGGAAACTGCTGAGTGGAACATGGAGCTAAAAAGATACGGACCCACCTAGAAAAATAAGAAATGGTTACAGAGAAACAAGCTTTACGCCGATGATATCATTATTTCAAAGCCGTTACATTGTGCAATCAATATTAACTTCGCTATGATAAGTTAAAGAAACCAGAGCTCTGATTGGTTAGCTGGCCGGCTCTGTTGTGATCGGTCAACCAGCTTAGAGATGTCCCGCCCCTTAGCCTATCACTTACAATGTGTTGGAGCGCTAGCCAATAAGAGCGCGAGTGTTAATAAAGTGATGTCCAGATATTTAATAAAAGGAGTCCAATGGAGCGATTTGGGGGGTTTTGGGCGGGGGGGCGAGTTGTAATTCCACGGTTTTGGCTATTATGTCAAATTGGTTCCACAGACCTGTAAAGTTCCCGGGGCTCGGATACAAACAGAGGACATGACATCAAAGGTATTATGTTAATTGTGCACCACTGTAAAAATGTACAGTGTAAAAGCAGAAATAGATGTAGTTGCTACACCACAAGAACATCCAAATACTAGCAAGACAAAAACCTCTCGTTCAAACATTTAAAATGATCAAAGAGTAGAAGTAATTATCATTACCAGTGTAATAAAAAATGGCACTGGTGATGAGGAAGGCTGCCTATAATCTGAATGGTCTCAGAGAAAGTCAGGGGTTTGTTTTTTTGGTATGAGAATGCCGTACCTCGCATCAAAAATAGATGAAACCCGGCAATCTTTAAGAGTAATTGGTTCCCTGGTGACTGCCTTTGCACTGGCTTCAAATTCCACCAAAAATAAAAGGCAAGCAGACACCATAGCGGGCTTTAAGACACAGATAAAAAAAAGAATAGTGGATGTGTGCATGCTCTCATGTTTGCTAAAAGAAATCAGCTGCACTGAGATCGCTTTGCACAAATTTGAGCAAATACGTTTTTCTTTCCCAAACAATTAAACAGCTCCTTTTACTGCTTATGTGAGCATGAGCCATTTTACTACACAAAATAGGTCAGAGAAATCAATCAGGTGCTGCACGTCTCTTGGTTTTTAATTACTCTGACAGACAGCGGTGCAAATCAGCAACGCTCTCGCAGGAAAGCACACGCACGCACGCACGCACGCACGCACGCACGCTGACAAATGGCATCAGCAGTAATTGCCTCCAAATGAGCAAATGAATGGACACGAGCATCAATATCAGCGCCGGATAAATATTAACGACTACAAAGCAGAAGAAGGAAGAAGTGTTTGCTGTGATTTTGCAAAAACAATGAGTGTTTGTGAGGGTGAGATAACTAAGAAAGATCTGTTTATTAAACTATATCAAGGTCACTGGTGCTGCAAAAACACTTTCATTAGAGGGCGGTTTATTAATAAGCTGACATTAATGATCTGTTAGCACATTTAGATTCTTATTTGATGCTTCCTGTTCCTACAAGAGCACGTTAAGACCAACTCAGGCCCTTCTTTATTGGCTTAAAGGTGGGGTAGGTAAGTTTGAGAAACCGGCTCGAGATACACTTTTTGTTATATTCCATGGAATGCTCTTAACATCCCGATAGCAATGAATATCTGAAGTGCTTTGACAAAAAATCCATAAAAAAATGTCATCTGTGGAAGCTGTAATACTGTAAAAAGCACGACCAATCATCTGAGCCGGCCCGGCTAAAATAACTGGATGGCCTACCTGCCTGTCAGCCTTCCATCTGTGCACAAACTTATCTCATGCCCTCATTGGTCATGTGCGCGTTCGTGTGTGTTGGAGGAGGGGCTCTGTGAGGAAGTGGCAGATTTTCTCCGGTTGTGTATTTTCAAATTCTAGCACACTCGAGCCGGTTTCTCAAACTTACCTACCCTACCTTTAAGATGCTTTATTTGACAAATCCATAAACACACATGCTGCATTAGGGGATAATTGAGTTCCTAGTCGAAAAAGAACACACCCTGATGTCGGATTTCCTTCTTGGAAACTCGAAGATAAGTCGCCATACCCGAGATCATCGTTCAAAACAGAGTCTCCGCATATAATTATTAAGAGAACACTTAGATTATATAACATGTTTTAGCTCTTCTGTGTTATTTGTATCACATTAAATCAACTTGATATGCACTGCTCATCTTCTCTCTGTGGATATGTTGCTGCCCTGTTCACAAAATACTAAATAAAGCGTAGTTATCAACCTGTATTGCTAACAAAGGTTAACCCCGAGGTGGCTGCTAAAGCTTGAAACAAGGCACTCAACTCTACTGCGGACGTCCATCTATTTTTCGACTTGCGCTACTGGAACGAAGTCAACTCGGATGTGACGTCACTCTCAGTTTAGAATACCTTCAACTTCCAATGTAAGTGGATCAGACTTGTTCCCATTTGGCCTGTTTTTAAATCTCGTTTAAAGACCTACTTGTTCTCCCGTGCTTTTGCAGACCACGTATAAGACGTATCAGTGTGTGTTTTCTAAATTGGGGTTTTCTATTTAGTTGGTTAGGGTTAGGGTTAGGGTCAGGGTTAGGGTTAGGGTTAGGGTTAGGGTTAGGGTTAGGGTTAGGTTTTGTGTAGGAATGGGGTTTTGGATTCTGGTTTGAGAATAGGTGCACGGGCCGAAGGATCTGTGGATGGGTGTGTGTGTGTTATTCGACATAAGGTCAAATATGAGTTTTTAAGGTTTGGACCAATTCTGGAAAATGTGTATGTGTATAGGCTGAGGAGATCATTGGGGTTTGTCGTTCTAGAAAGACAGCAGATATAAGGGATTCTGGTTCCCAATAGGATTCACAGCTGGAGCCAGAACCAAATTCTAGAGGTGAACTGGTCTTGGTAGGGGGAAGCAAAGGGGGAACTAGGAGATGGTTTGTGTGCTTGTGACTTGTGATAGGCTGAGGAGATCCTGGGGGATTGTCATCTAGAAAGTCAGCAGATATCAGGGATTCTGGTTCCCAATAGGATTCACAGCTGGAGCCAGAGCCATGGTGTTGAGGCGAGCTGAGCCCCGGAGAGGGCTGGCCGGGCAACGGGAGCCCAGGAGATGGACCACGGGAGGAATCAGAGTGGGTTAGTGGATGGGTACATGTGACCCTCTTAGTCCCTTTCATCACGAACCCTCCCTGATTTTGGGTGTGGTCTGAAGGGACCCGTCGACCGGTTAGGGTTAGGGTTAGGGTTAGGGTTAGGGTTAGGGTTAGGGTTAGGGTTAAAATGTTGTTACATCATGTATGAGGGTTTTCAGTCTGTGGCTATGAGTATGGTTTTATTGTCTCGTGCTTTTACATTAGTTTTGTCTAAATGTATCTATGCTGCTTTTTTATATATGTATTGATGTACAGCACTTTGGTCAACTCGGACATGTTTGAAATGCATCTCTTCGCTCATGATAGCGTTCCCTCTCCTGTACTCAACATGATGTTCTTTCCTCTACACAGGCATTTGCATCCCTGCTGAGGGAACAAACATCATCTCTTAAGGAGTGACGTCCAGATTGACAGCCATTGATCTCAGCAGCATCTTGTAAGTGGCTGTGGAACATTTTGTCCTTGAGAGGATCTTCCCAGGGTGCAACTGGGAATGGTAAGGAAGTATAAAGTGCAGGGTAATGATCCTGTCCATTCCCATTTATATCCACACCAACAGAGTCCTTCCACTCTGCTTCACGAGATGCAGGACACGATCTAAAACCACCAGACTCACGGACAGCTTCATCCCACAGGCCATAAGACTGTTCAACACCTGAACTTTTGAAAGAACATCCATAACTTTCACCTGTTTGCAACTCACATCAATATTCCAATGACTTGTATATAGACTATTCTGCACAATTTCTATTATATTCTATTTTATTTTATTTACTTGTTTCAATTTCATTGTCACAATAAGATTAGATTAGATTCCTTTATTGTCACTACAGCGAAATGACAGGGATTCCCAATGGTGCAATCACACATAATAGACAGTATACGTATCATTTGACAATTCAAGCTAAAGGGTTTAATATATACTATATAAAGTGACTAAAAATGTGACCTATGATACATTGAACAGTACGCTTACAAAACAATACAACATTACCATACAAATACAAGAACAACACGGCTAATCAAAGTCAGTCAAAGTCAGTCAACTTTATTGTCAATCTCAAAATATGTTTGTACACACAGAAAGATCGAAATACTGTTTCCCACAGTCCAGAGGTATACAAAAACATACATTAAAATACAAGAACACTCAATATTTACAAGAAACCACAAAATAACCGTTTACTTCAAATAAGCAGGATATATATATATATGCAAATGAGAGTGCAAAAATGTCCATAGCAGCGTAAAAGTGACTAATAACACTCTAGCTATGTACATATGACAATAAAAGCCATGAACTTGACCCTTGGATTTGATGTGCTGGCCAAAACTCAAAGTCTGATTCCAGTTTTTCTAGATAAATCTTGACCATCGTGTCAGAGGTCAGTGGCGTTACATCCTTTGTGTCTCCGAGTAGGAAGTGGGATGGGTGGAGACAACAAAGCCTGTTCAGCAGAGAGAGAGTGCAGCGTAAGCTAAAAACCAGCTGACAAACATGTCAGGTCATTAGGGCGTCATGCTAAATCAGGAATAATAACAGAAATACAGGAATGCTTCACACTCTGTGGGGAGAAGTGTGGAGGCTCTGCACATGTTCCTATTTAAAAATATACTTTATGGGAGAAGGTGGGAGAAGTATTCAGATCTTGCACTTGAGTAAAAGTAGAAGTACTCACATCTTGTACTTGAGTAATAGTAGAAGTACTCAGATCTTGTACTGAGTAAAAGGAGAAGTTCTTAGATCTTGTATTTTAGTAAAAGTAGAAGTACTCAGATCTTGTACTTGAGTAAAAGTAGAAGTACCAGAGTGCAGGAATACTCTGTTACAGTAAAAGTCCTGCATTCAAAATGTTCCTCAAGTGAAAGTAGAAAAGTATTATCATCAAAATATAGTGAAAGTAGCGACAGTAAAAGTAGTCGTTGTGCAGATTGGTCCATTTCAGAATAATATATATGATATGTTTTATAATGATTGATCATGAAAGTGTTCTCAAAGCTGGTAAAGGTGCAGCTAGTTTGAATGACTTTGTATACTGCAGGGTAGCTTGTGGATTTACTCCAGGTGGAACTAAAGTCTGATTTAACACTTGATTATATTTCACATCATTCATCCAGATCTGTGAAGTAACTAACGGTATTAAATACATGTAGTGGAGTAAAAGTACACCATGTACCTCTGAACTGTAGTGGAGTAGAAGTACACCATAACCTCTGAACTGTAGTGGAGTAGAAGTACTATCTACTTAGTTACTTTACACCACTGAAAAGAGACAGAAATAGTCAGTATTCTGGTCCTCTGATTAGGTGTTACTGTACCTTTAAGATGCGTTTAAGGCGGGCTTTAATGTTTAAGTTTTCCTCTGTTTGATCCCCTGATGATTGACAGCACAACGTTAGTGTCGATTAGATCCTGATGGATACCAGGAAGTATCCAGAGCCGCCACTCTGCTATCTGAAATTATTTCAAAACTCTCTGGAGGCAGTGGGGAAATCGAATAAAGGAACTTTGGGTCCTTTATCTATTTGAATGACCCTCGAGAAGAGTTTCTGGACTTAATCTGACGGCTAATCCATTTTGCCTGGACCCGACTGTACGGAGGAAGAGATCAATAAGAGCAAAAAGCAAAATGGGAAATTAATTGTGCAGCTCAGCGTAGGTTATGATCGATTCGACTTGACACAACATGACTGGCTGGCAGAGAGACAACAAGAGGTGAGCGATGGAAGTGACGTCTGGAATAAGGAAGCACTTTCTCTATTTTACTTGATGTAGATGACGGTATTCTTTATTTTTCCAACAGCAAAACAAATCCATAATTGCACAAAAAGAAAACTGAATTGATCCTTAAAGCCATAAAGTATTTACACTTCATCAAGATAAGATAAGAAAACTTACAAAAATTCACCTCTTCAAACTGGCTTTTAATGACTGATTGTGGTTTTATTGCTCGATTTTAAATGTGACTTTTACAATATGTATTTGATGTCCTTTGTTACTACCTAGCGACTTTGAGCACCTGTAAAAGCGCCTACAAATAAATGTATTATTATTATTAAGATAAGATAAGATATTGATTACAATTTGGGATTTTGTGTGCGTTGCAGCGGCATAAAAACACCAAAAAAAACACCAAAAAAAGGATATTATAAGAGAACATGGCGACAACACATTTCTCTAAAAAAAACAACCACTAAAGTCATTAAGGCTCGTCCAATGGAAATCATGGATGTCTTCACAACATCTTATTGCAATCCATCCATTAGATATTTTGCTACGGCCGCCGCCTCCCCGGAACTGTTAACTCTGGTTTGCCTGTGTTATATGTAAATGAGCTGTGCGGTTGCCCTGATGTCATTGGCCATTCATCTCCTGGTCCGCCTCCGAAGATTGTGATTGGAGCATGCCGGGCCCGACACGTTCCAATCCCAAACCTTCCTGAGACGACTACAAAGCCTGTGGATAACGATCAGTCGGGAGGCTCTGATGTTTGAACAGACGCCTCTCGCCTGCTCTTCGATTGTAGACAAATCTGTTAACAGTGGTTAACTCGTGTGGTCCGTATTAGTATTGTGTGATTAGTGGTGTCTAGAGTAGCTTAGTATTACGTGACTGTTGTCCTCTAGTATAGCTGTGTTAGTATCTATTTCTTTGTATTTACTTAGGCTCTCTTTTTAGAGTCCTCCTTTTGTTGGTTGCTCATTTAAACCTGCGCCCTGTTGGCCTTTTGTTTGCTCCAGGCTGCGTGCCTTCCATTTTGTTATCCTGTTATTTAAAGGTCCCATGTCATGCTTTTCTGGTTATCACCCGTCCCCTTGTGTGTTATGAAGGTTTTTCTGCATGTAAACGGTCTGCAGAGTCACAAACCCTCAAAGTACACCCTGTAGCGAGTAAAACTCTAACACAGAAAAGACCTGTCTATGCTGCCCCAGAACGCCTCGTTGGACATTTCTCTTTTTCCATTGTTTGCTTCCTGGGTTCTGTGACGTGTGAACACCCAGATCAACAACAAATGACCGGATTGGCCCAAATGGACCAATCCGCGGAGCACCTCACACACCAGGATCCCTTGGCTAACTAACAGGGAGTCCCATTGACTTGCATAGAGCTCCCTGAACGCTGGTAATAGACGAGTTGGGATGGCGGAGAAATGCTCTCCGCAGACCCATTCTCACAGCGTTATAAACCTTTTTCTTACTCAATATCAAGCCACACTTATTGTTTTTACTTCGGCTGTGAGTGTTTGTGTGTGCTCAGGATGAGTTTCGCTTGTTCTCGCTGTATCGCCGACCCGGAAACCTGTCCGCTCCTCGCAGCAACGAACCTCGCAACGTCCCGACCAATCAGAGCACACTGGGCTCACAGGGAGGGGGGGGGGGCAGGAGCTCCAACAAGCCGTTTAGGACAGAGAGTGAATACACATACTATACAGAGATGCTGTATGAGAAACCAATGTGAGTTTGGGAAATTGCACAATTTAAATCTATTCTAGTAGACCTCAACAATGGGATTATGATCAGTAGAAATGGCCATGACATGGGACCTTTAATAAACTCCTTATAATTATTACCAATTCCAACTGCTGTGTGTTGCTTTTCCTCGTCCCCTAGAAGGCACGTAACAATAGTATATACAAATGATGGTTTAGGTGTAGGGAGATAATCACTTGTGCATCACATTGTTATTCATTATCTCACTCCGTTTTAAAGTTTACTTTCCTGTATTTTGTCTCCTTTCATAAAAAGAAATACAATTGAATAAATGTTTCAAATTAGGGTGGTGATACAATGACAAAATATCAGACATATGGGGACAACTTTGGGATTTTAGCCTCTGCAGACCATTTACATGCACTAAAACTCCAAAAAGCAGAATAAGCAAAGTCTGCTTTCAAATAAAGAATGATTTTGTTATTAAATAAAGAATAACAGTTCATTTTTGCTTCAATAACAGATACTTGAAGATGGTCTGTATGTCGATAAATGTCATTTGTATATTTTGTCAATATGTATGATGAAGCCTCAATCTGATTCACGCACTACACAGAGTTTAATATAATGTGTCTTTTAAACTAAACTCATTGTGAATAACTGTGAACTGTGAGTTGAATGGAGTAGCTGAAAACACTATTGATTCCCCCCCCCCCCATCATCTTTTCTTTTCATGCCAACAAAGCCCAAAACACATCAGCCGAGGAACCGAGCTGCTCTTCAAAATGACAACGGAAATTGCTTTCAGTGCGGCGTGGAGGAACGTAACGGGATAAATGTGTTGTTTATATGGATATGGGGACAATAATAGGCCGTCAAACAGCTCATATTACAGCCGACACTGAACAGAGCGCACAGAATAAAGAGGTGGATGATGAACAGGTGATGAAAACATTCAGAGTCGCTGAAAGAGAGCGATGCAAGGTGAGAGTAAAACTGACCCTGTGGTGGAAACACAGCTCAATAAAGACGTTTCAGGGGTGTATATCCAGGGTGTATATTTTCAACAACTCATCCTGTGTACCATAGGATACCAAACACATTCCCTTCTTTCAAATTGGCACTTTAGCCGTGAGAAGAGGCGGGAAAATGTCCCACATTGTAATTCTACGTTAAGCTGAGCGAGCCACATTTTCTTCTGTTGTTAAACAATGAAAATGAAAGAATTACTCGTGATTGTTTCAACCCAAAATGCTCAGTGTGTCACAACTGCAAAGCATCATCAATAACACATCATCAGCTGCTTCATGAGAGCTAAGTGATTGACAGTAGGGATGGGAATTTGAAAGCAAATGTATATTCGAATATTCGACCCCCAAAAAAACGGTTAACTGATTAACCGAATTTACATATCCTATAAAAACCAAACTAAGTTGTATTTGATATTTTAAAATGAGATAATTAAAATGGCACTGTCGTATACATTTAATTAATCCATTTGATAATATGTAATCACCCCTCCTATTAAACAAATTAGAAGGAATTACAATACAAATATTCATAACTCATATTCGAGTATCTGAATAATTTCGAATATTCGATTAATCATTCCTATCCCTAATTGTCATAACTCGTAGATTTAACGCTTTAAACCAAGAGCAGCGTTTGAAAGACAATTTAACAAACACAGACACGACATCAACTTCAGTTTGACGTCCAATAAACAAGGAGAGAGGAAGGATTAAGAGTGACACTCGCATCTTCTACATATTTCACTGCGTAAATGCTTTTCATTATTTACCAGATTTGCCAAAACATTGAAAGTGTACCAGCTCGAAATGTATAATGTTCTCAGCCAGATACAGTGAATACAGGGTTCATTCAGAGGGAGGAAAACACCCTCACTTTGATGCCATGCAGGTCATTTATGGATGGTTAAACAAACTGCGCTGCCAGGACTCCAAGGTCTGCGTGGATGTGACATGAATGAGAATCTTACAGGGATAAAGCATGAAAGGAAAGTGTGGAGGTCGACATGTTCAGGTATTAAAGAGGCTGTTAAAGGGCAAGGTGGAGTGAGAGAAGCAGCTGTGACAACCAGGAGAACTGGGAAACTTGAACAACATACAAATTAATTCAAATAAATAATTTCAACAGTTTCTCAAATCTCACACTTATGCTCTGCTTTCATGCCATTATTTGTTCACAGGGCCTTTATTGTCAGGACCTCGACACAAACTGATGAACCCAAATGCAGAGACAAAGTCTTGAATGTAATCAAATGTATTTATTAATTCCAATGATCAGGAAATCCCTCTTAACAGAGTAGGTGCTGGAATAAACACAAAGCGCTCACAAGGAGGAAAAAACTAGGCATAACAAAAGGAGAACTTAAGAAAAAACTTAAGCCTACAAAAATCAACAAAATAACAAAACCTGACATGAGAGAAAGCAGTCCCTTCTGAGCTGAGGCTTGGCACGACCATTCGGGGAAACAAACAGGACGAACTGACACAGGACAGGGGAGAGACAGGACTATTTAAACATGAGGTGAGTGGGAACAGGTGGAAACAATCAGGGGCGGGGCAGCACACACACACACACACACACACACACACACACACACACACACACACACACACACACACACACACACACACACACACACACACACACACACACACACACACACACACACACACACACACCACACACACACACACACACACACACTGAAGGACATGAGCAGGACTTCCTCCCTGCTCTCCTGGTAATCAGTGAGGAAACAGAGACCCTCAGCTGCTGCAGTCTGAGTCTCTGAGTCTCTGAGTCTCTGAGTCTCTGAGTCTCTGAGTCTCTGAGTCTCAGAGTCTCTGAGCGTCTCACCTGTGTCTCTCAGCTCAGGAAGGTGAGATCCGGCGGTTTGGAAACACACCAAACGTTCTGCATGGTTAGGTTTTCACCGAGAGCCCAAAGGTGAGCGCTCGGGATTATCTGACAGCTCTGAGAGGACATTAGCGAGGTGATAAATGTTGGGAAGGAGCAGCGGCTGCAGGTGTCCTGTCTTTTATCTCTGGAAGGGTTTTCACCTCCAGTTGCACCTTTACTTCCCCCTTTAATAGATTTGGGAATTTTGTATTAGAATAGGATTGTTTTTAGAGATTTGGGTATGGAGGAAAAGAGAGAGGGTTTTGTTTTCTCACACTTTGTGAGTTCCCTGACACACCGGAGACACATATTTATGTATAAAAGACATCAAAAGGTGCATTTTGCATGATAGGAGACCTTTAAAGAGGCCATTTTTTTTGGGGGGGGGGGGGGTTCACTTTCCTGTAGTGTGTAATATAGGTTTTAGTAAATGGTCTGCAAAGGCTAAAATCCCAAGGTTCCCCCCCAGAGTGAGTTTCTCTCAAGTGACATCACTATGTAACACTTGCATTTCTATTGGCTAGCGCTCCAACACATTGTACGTGACAGGCTAAGGGGCGGGACATCTCTAAGAGGTTGACCAATCTCAACAGAGCTGGCCAGCTAACCAAACAGAGCAGCTCTGGTTTCCGACAGAGGGTGATTCATATTAATAAGAAACGTGTAAAATAAAGACGACGTACTTTTGTTTTTTTGTATGATCTACGAGAAAGCAATAATGAGTTTTTAACTATTTTAAATTATTTTATTTTTTTCGCATAGGATTGATTTTAACTTCATTTCCCTGTACCATTTAATAAAAACCTTCAACAACGATGCTTGATGAATCCATACAGAGGGCTGGGCTACTGTAAGTAAATAAATAATGAATCCACAATAATAACAAATCACCGTGCATCAATACTTGGTGAACACATCGGCTTATTACCCCTGCAGCAGTCATTCTTAAATCAGTAGCGATCTTCATGTAATGCTGTCATTTCTCCTGCTTAATGGGCAATTACAGCAAACAGAGGCAATCCTGTGAACAAACAGAGATCTGATCCTGGAGCAGTTGCAGCGCGGGGATCCAATGGTAATCAATGGAGGCTTAGAGGGAAATACAGACGTCCTCATCAGTAATTTAAAGCCGGGACACATGCAAACAATGCAGAGTTCAATGGTTCCTGCAAAACCACGGTGAAGACCCAGTGGTATCGATCGCATGTGTACTGCACCTTGGATGCAATTACTTTAAACACATTGTACCTCCATCCTCTATGAACACACTCTTTCCTTTCTAAGTTACAACGCTTTGGGTTAGTTCACAAGTAAGATGTGCATTTCTGTTTTCATCAATATAGTATAGGTCTCAGATATATCCAGAGCCTGTCTCTGATTGGCTGAAACAGCAAACAGAGCATTGCAGCATCCCATAATCCCCTCTGTTTCAGCCCTGTTTCCAAAGTGCTGATTCTCTGTCTGTTACTTTAGATGAAAAATAAGGAGCCCCTCCCCACGCCCCTCTGAGAGAGATTTGGTTAAAGATAACACAATGGAGCTCTAGGAGGAGATTCATGTGATAAGGGGGGGGGGGGGTTACCTTGGTTGCTGATTGGCTAATGGTTACACAAGACAAAACATCGTTATGACATCATAAAGTGGCCAAAATCTGATCAGCTCGTTTTCAGACAGGTTTTTATAAAAATGGATCAGGACAAAAGAGAGAGAATCTTTGTTCCTGAAACTTTCAGAGTCTCTTTACACACAGGGGACACATGTTGATGAAGAAGAGACATGAAGAAGAGGGGACACATGTTGATGTAGAAGAGACATGAAGAAGAGGGGACACATGTTGATGAAGAAGAGACATGAAGAAGAGGGGACACATGTTGATGTAGAAGAGACATGAAGAAGAGGGGACACATGTTGATGTAGAAGAGACATGAAGAAGAGGGGACACATGTTGATGTAGAAGAGACATGAGGAAGAGGGGACACATGTTGATGTAGAAGAGACATGAAGAAGAGGGGACACATGTTGATGTAGAAGAGACATGAGGAAGAGGGGACACATGTTGATGTAGAAGAGACATGAAGAAGAGGGGGACACATGTTGATGTAGAAGAGACATGAAGAAGAGGGGACACATGTTGATGAAGAAGAGACATGAGGAAGAGGGGACACATGTTGATGTAGAAGAGACATGAAGAAGAGGGGACACATGTTGATGTAGAAGAGACATGAAGAAGAGGGGACACATGTTGATGTAGAAGAGACATGAAGAAGAGGGGACACATGTTGATGTAGAAGAGACATGAAGAAGAGGGGACACATGTTGATGTAGAAGAGACATGAAGAAGTGGATTTTGCATAATAGGTGACCTTTAAGATTTGACCACCTTCAAGCAAAGACGACAGAGTGCTTCAGGAGCACAAACAGAGCTGAAGTCCTGTGGGTTTGCTCAGGTGTCACGGCGTCTACCCAGAATCCTCAGCGGAGGGATCAGGGAGCCGTGATGGACGAGACAAAAGCTGAGGACCCTTCAGGAGAGCAGAGTTCCATTAGTGGGGCTGTGATGTACTGCTGTTCCTACTCAATACACTCTCTCACACACTCTCTCTCTCTCTCTCACACACACACACACACACACACACACACACACACACACACACACACACACACACACACACACACACACACACACTTTCTTTATAAAACGTCCTGTGAGGAGCACACTCTTCATTCAGCTTCTGCATGCATGTTGCTCTCAGAGAGTGAAACCACAATGCAAAGCAAAGAAGAAAGCAAGCATATTAAGTCTTATTAATTCAGATTTGCAATGTGTTGAAATTCTGTCTCTTTTATTATTATTCATCTACACATTTTTCCCCTAAATCATTGAACATTTTTACAGAATTCTTGTCAGTTTTAATTCTATTGCTCGCACAAAAGTATTTACAGTATGCTCCACGTTAAGCAGAGTTGTCCTTGAACGTGTCCCACCTCGCACATCCTTCTTTCTCACTGGCAGCGAATCATCAAGGACAATCTCCGGCTCAACAGCCCTCCATACACAAGAGAGATGAAAAAAAATATCCCTGGCAAAGTATAAACATCTATTCACTTATTCTCCAAGGACGGCCAGAGAATTGATAAGCCTTGCTGCTGCGAGGTGGGGATGCAAGTTGGGGTTTTTTTTGTCTTCATGCACACAAACAGAGATTTTGGGCCTGAGGGAGCGAGTTATAAAAGAATAGGAGAGGCAGAGGAAAGTGAGAATGTGTCAGAGACAGAAAGAGATGAGATGAAAGTGCAACAAAACAGATGCTAACTGGGAAAGAGCAGGTGAAGGATACTGACAAAACAGAGCGAGGGAAGTCAAATGGGTGCCATGTTTGTTTCAGTACTTCACAAACTGACTGGGAAGTTCAGTGAGGGGATATATCTGTCGCCTTCCTCTTTGGAAACATGGATTTTAAAGACTGAAATATACAGAAAAGGGCAGGCGTAAAAAAACATGTGAATGAAGACTGACAGGAAAACAGTCTGTATTCTTTTGTACGTTAAGAGCAGGGCTGCACAATAAATGTTATTCAAATTGCAATATGGACTATCCCTCATGTGACAAACGCCTGTTCGGCTGCATGCACACGACACGTGATAAAACAGCACGGGAGTTGCTGTTTTTACGGAGAGACTGGTGCCGCTCGACTACGTAAAAATGCTGCGATCAAAGTTCAAATGAATTCAACGTTAACCTAATTTACTGGACCATTGGACGTGCAACCAATCAGATAACAGCTGTATGTAGCAGCTCAAGCTAACAGGGGATGTAACCAGAGAAACTAAACTTAACTAGCTGTGGTCACTGCAAGGCGCACCATGTCAATGCAGCGTGCGTGTGTGCGTGTGTGTGTGTGTGTGTGTGTGTGTGTGTGTGTGTGTGTGTGTGTGTGTGTGTGTGTGTGTGTGTGTGTGTGTGTGTGTGTGTGTGTACCATGTCAATGCAGCTTCAGCTAAATAACTAAATGTCTAAATAAATCCAAAGCTCTTGTTAGCGGCCAAGCTAAAGAAGCCATGAGGTTGTGTTCACCAGCATGAGCCACCACCTCCATCTCTCTGAGAGTGTGTGTGTGTGTGTGTGTGTGTGTGTGTGTGTGTGTGTGTGCGTGCGTGCGTGCGTGCGTGCGTGCGTGCGTGCGTGCGTGCGTGCGTGCGTGCGTGCGTGCGTGCGTGCATGCGTGCGTGCGTGCGTCTAAAAACAACCCTGAAAAGACCTCAACACCTGCATATTTTAATTTGATTGTTGGGATCTTTCTCCCTTGGATGTTTGCTGTCCTTGAGCTGAGATGCACCTCGTTCATCTGCACGGAAAAAACTACGTAACACTTCCATTTCCAGCCTGGAGATTTAATTTGCAGACAGGAATCACAGCTTGAATAGCAGAACATGTGTTTCCTTAATCTGTTTTGCCTTTATGTGTGTACTTGCTTTCCAAGATACCTTCCTTCTGCAGTAACCATATTGCTGTCATAGTCTCTGTAAAGCTCCTCATCCTTGTAATGCTTTAATGATGCGCCACCATCCCAGATCAAGGCGTCTGGAAGCCTCTTGCTTTGTAGAGTCCTGGTAGAGGTCCAGCTCGGCTACAGAGATATCAGAGTCTGCCTGGCAGCGTGCGGAGAGAGGGAGAGAGGCTGACGCTGAGAGGGGAAAACCCCAGACAGAAAAACAAAGTCAATTATAAAGGAAGGTTTACTGAGAGATGGGAACGTTATATAGTCTGACAGAGAGAGCGGGAAACGGAGACTGTGAGGAGCAGATGAAACAGAAGAGGAGATATACAATGAGAGGAAAAGGGCAAAGGGTTCAGAACTGAAGACAGATTTGTAAGATCAGTGGTTTGTACTGGGAGAGACACCATGTGGATGTGAAGTAGTGCAGTGCTGTTTAGTGGACTTTCCTCAAGCTAAATATCTCAAAACATCACCATAACTGGGGACAAAAGATGAGATGAAACCACACATGGCGGCATCCTGATGATCATCATTGCACTTTTAGCTGCAGCCAGTATTTTATCGCTTTTATGAATTGCCTTTTTTTCCGTTTTTGTTTGTGTGTTTGTTTTGTGAAGCCTTTTGAATTGCCTCTGTGTCTTAAAATGTGCTATACAAATAAATTAACCTTGAACCTTGATGCACAATTGTGACGTCTAAATTGATAATGATAACATACTAACTCAATCCTTTTGGAAAATCTGATTCGAAAATATTTTTTAAGGAATTGCATTTTCTTTTTAACATCACTCTTTTCATTACAACTCACTTCAAAGCAACCAACAAACTAGCCTCGAGGTAAATCAAATGATTTTGTTGATCTGATCACTCCAAAGCATCTTACACCCCATGCCAAATAACACTCAGAGCTGACGGTGGAAATATTTAGACATCTGTATTCTATAATTTCCCTTGAGAGCGCTATTTTCATTTGGCAAATATAGGCAGTAGGCGTATTCACACTTAAAGTATTCGTAGAGAACAGTCAAGCTTTCAAAGAAGAAATACAATCGGATCCTTTTACAACAAACACTATATGCTTTTTTTTACGAGCGCTCACAGCATGTGCTTTGTAATAAATTGTCGTTATTATAGAATGTCTTCTAGCATTGTAAACCTGCTAATTTTCTACTCTTTCATTTTCTCATTATGTGCATTGCCTTGTTTACATGCTGCTGTGACCAAAACATTTCCCAAATCAGGATCAATAAGAGAGTAAATCTTATCTTATCTTACATGTAATCTGTTTCTCCCGATGCCTGCCAACCCAGCTGTGTTTGGAAAGAGATCCAGGAGGAAGCTGGGGTGATAATGAGACGATCCTCATTCAGACTGACCAGCCAGAGGAAAGGTTGTAGGAAGAAATAAATCAGACGAGCAGGAGAGGAAGCTTGTGAGCATCCAGAAAGCGCCTGCAGCTCAGCGACATATTGTCTTATCTGCAGAGAAATTACCGCTCAGCTTTTCCTCGACAGCAGGAGGAGGCGCTGGCCTGTGGCGCTTCTGCTTTCCTCCGTCTAGTATTCATACTTACAGAAACCTAATGTGTTGTCTTAGATTGACTCTGCTGCTGCTGGTGTTTAAAGGTGGAGTGTCTTATTAGTGTGAGCAGAGAGGGAAAGCGTGTATGTTTTTGAAAAGCATGGTCAGTTAACAAACTGAGCTGTGTAGAGCTTTACAGAGTGCTAAAAGAGAAGGATGCAAGTGATGGAGAGCACTCTTACCGAGACAAACGTTTATTTTTCAGAGTGAACACATTGTTTTTCTAATCGCAAGAAGTTTTGAATTTGAGAAACTTGACTAACCAATCAACATTTAGCAACAGGAAAACCCATCTGACCACCACAAATGTGTAGTTAATGCAACACTACTACTACTACTACTGCTACTACTACTACTACTACTACTACTACTACTACTACTACTAATACTGCTACTACTACTACTACTACTACTACTACTACTACTAATACTGCCACTACTGCTACTGCTACTACTACTACTACTGCCACTACTACTACTACTACTACTACTGCTACTACTACTACTACTACTACTACTGCTACTACTACTACTACTACTACTACTACTACTACTACTACTAATACTGCTACTACTACTACTACTACTACTACTACTACTAATACTGCCACTACTGCTACTGCTACTACTACTACTACTGCCACTACTACTACTATTACTACTACTACTACTACTGCTACTACTACTGCTACTACTACTGCCACTACTATTACTACTACTACTACTGCCACTACTGCCACTACTGCCACTACTACTACTACTACTACTACTACTACTACTACTACTGCTACTACTACTGCTACTACGACGACGACGACGACGACGACGACTACTACTACTACTACTACTACTACTAACCCGTCACCGTTGACCATCGGGAGCAACTCAGGGTTAAGTATCTTGCCATATTAAATACAGTAAGACAAAGTTAGAGACACAGGAGAGAAACTGGGCAGATATGCGTGGGTGTGTGTGTGTGTGTGTGTGTGTGTGTGTGTGTGTGTGTGTGTGTGTGTGTGTGTGTGTGTGTGTGTGTGTGTGTGTGTGTGTGTGTGTGTGTTAGTGGTCATACAGCTGATGCAGAGGAGTGTGTGGAGCTCAGTCTGCATGTTCATGCTCCACTGGAGAAGCTGGATTACCTCACCATTTCCTCACGTTTTATTCATACACACACACACACACACACACACACACACACACACACACACACACACACACACACACACACACACACACACACACACACACACACACACACACACACACACACACACACACACACACACACACACACACACACACACACACACACACACACACACACACACACACACACACACACACACACACACACACACACCTCCCATCTCTCATGTGGGGGAGGTGACTTCACTTTCTCATCAGGTAGGATGACTTCATCTCTATTTCCTACATTTTACCAACCCATGTTTTTTTCATGCTCTGGTTCGTTTAGACTTTCTCTATGTTTGCTCTCATGACACATCTTCTTTCATGGAAGTGGAAAGAAAACGATGTAGTAATGCACTCACTGTTGTCTACGTGTGTCTGTACCTTTCATTAGAGAATACCTAAATTGCATATTTAAAGAAAACATTTTAGAAGAATTGCGACACAGAATATAATTGTCTTAATGCAAAAGTAATCAACTAGCACATTTTCATGGTGATATATCTATTAGATAACATGTTTTCACCTGTAGTGGATCATGGTAAATATGAAGTGTATAGAGCATCACATGTTGTGTATTATTAACCAAAGACACTGCTCTACATTTCCTATAATAAATCAGAAGGCTGGAAATTTGTCAGACACACAAAAATAAAGGAAAAACATATCTTCAAATATCACACTTAAAGGTGGTAAGTTTGAGAAACCGGCTCGAGATACACTTTTTGTTATATTCCATGGAATGCTCTTAACATCCCGATAGCAATGAATATCTGAAGTGCTTTGACAAAAAATCCATAAAAAAATATCATCTGTGGAAGCTGTAGTACTGTAAAAAGCACGACCAATCATCTGAGCCGGCCCGGCTAAAATAACTGGATGGCCTACCTGCCTGTCAGCCTTCCATCTGAGCACAAACTTATCTCGTGCCCTCATTGGTCATGTGCGCGTTCGTGTGTGTTGGAGGAGGGGCTCTGTAAGGAAGTGGCAGATTTTCTCCGGTTGTGTATTTTCAAATTCTAGCGCACTCGAGCTGGTTTCTCCAAAATTACCTACCCCACCTTTAACATCGTATACGGATAAATAAGATAGCTTTATTAAATATCTGACCCTCTCCATGCTTTCCAACACTAGTAAATGCTATTGTGTTAGACTGTATGGTTGTAGTGTAATTGCTTAATAAATATACCTGTAGGTGGTCAAATGCAACACACTGCAGACAGCTTGTGCTCTCGTCGTTCCTTAAACAGTTTGTTCCTCGTGAGGATTAAGACAATAGCAGAGAGAGAATTGGCTGCAGTTAGTTATTCCCTCGCAGCTCAGATAAGACGAGACGGCTGCGAGGCACATCAGCAACACCTTGCCCACGAGATAAGGGAACAAAAGGCCGCAGTTTGCCAACATGGAGCATATTGGACATGCACATGTTCCATTCAGACTGAACACCACACAAAGAAAGACAACAAGGCATGAATGTAGGAAGCAGTGAGGAGGAAGGAATACAGAAGAGAGAAACCATGTGCGCCTCGTTTATGAAACTCGTATATTTCTCTAAGGGAGTGACATTTCAGCCAGCATCCCGCCATGAAGACAAAGCTCTGCACACAACATTTCTGCAGGAATTTGTGATTGTCTTGCCATGTAGGAGTGAAAATAGGCTTATGATAAGATGCGAGATGAGAGCATGCACATCCAAAAAGGTATGGACAAGTCAGAGGACAAATACAATGATAAGGATATACACGTTTTTTACGTGGCTTGATTACACTGAGACACAGGGCAACATTATCATTCATTGGTTTCAACCTGACAGACTGTATGTAAGTGTAATAAACCACAAGTCCTGGTTGAAATATAGAACTCTTTAGCAGCTGAACGCTCCACAAGGTACACCAGCTAGCTTCTGATTTATTGTGTGCACGTAGACGTTGCCTGCTGAAAACAACATTGATACGAGCAGAGAGACAGGATTAAACGATAAATCAAACCCCAAAACCAAAACAAAAGACACTTAAAAAGCCCCACAGAGCTGAGGTAGAGAGCTGTGGTAATTATCTAGGATTGTGTTGCTACTATCAACTTTATCTCACATATTATTTGATCATTTTTAAACAATTTTTCAGAGCAGTTTTAATGTGATCTGGGAGGTATTAGCATTGGATTTAGCTCACACATCTTGTTGGCTTTCTTCCAAAACTTTTTATTGTTAGAAAAAAGTACTACCTTCATACAAGAGTGAGAATAAAACTCCGGTTTACCATGATTTAAAACATGAAAGACAAAAGCAGGAAGGTATATTTGCATGTTTAATGCTTACATTAGACTAAAGTAAGCAGCTGAAAGTAAGTAAGTAAGTAACATTTATTCACAAAGCGCTTTTCCCAGACTTAGTCACAAAGTGCTTGACAAAGCATTAAAACATCAGACGAATCATAAAAGATTAAATGACCACACAAGCCACGTGTTGAGAAGCGCTAAAAACACAATACATTATGAAAAACACAATGGAATAACATTGAATAAAAGTTACCCAAAAAAGGGTGTGTAAACTAGTACGCTTAAGAATAATTCATATTCTTCTCCCCTGAAGCCCCTCCTTTCATAATTTCTCTGTTGAGATGACCGTTCCCCCCTCAGGGATCAATAAAGTGCATCTTATCTCATCGTGTGAAATGTCTCATCTCACGAGTATTGCTTTACAACGTCATATATCCGCAGGCATCTCTGCAGACAATATGATAGCATCAGTGTGCCCGCAGTCTCCTCATAAAAAAAGCATTATTTGACCTCTGCACCTGTCTGGAGGGGGGGTGCCTGCTTGGTTTCTTGGGGGGGGGGGAGGGTGGGTTAGAGTTAGACAACGTTCCCTGAAGCAGAAAAAGCAGTAAATTGAGGTGTTATAGGGGGACGATTGAGAGGAGAAAGAGACAGTTCCTTAGGTAGTATATCAGGGTGGGAGCATCAAGATTTGAGGCACCGTGAAAATGGAAAGTAATACACAGACACACATTTGTCCACCAGCAGTCCTTAGCTCCTGTTGGTTCCTCCCTTTCTAGGTGCAGGTACCATAAGCCTTAAGCCTCTGGAGGTATGATGTCCATAGAGATCATAGAGAGCAGCAGGAGGTAAGCTGCTACTGGAACTAGGCGGGAAAAAGGGCAAAAGCCTCTTTCCTAAAAGCATTGACAAGTCAACCTTGGAATTACCACATAGTATCCAGTCTATTAGCTAGTCCTCAGAATCGAAGGAAACAGCATTTAGCCAATCAGCTGGTCATCAGGAAACATCTGATGAACAGCCTCGGGTGGTCTAAGAGCTCCACATCCAGCCCATAATACTCTCCATGAGCATTTGTATTCAGAGAGCTGTACGGCGTGTTCAGCATCTCCTCTGTGGTCCGACTGCTTCAGGCAAGGCAAGGCAAGTTTATTTATATAGCACCTTTCAACGCGTGAAGTTGAAATACAAGTTACAGTGCGAGATGTGAATATATCAATTAAAAACAGCGGCAAAAAGGAAAGTCTTCAGCCTGGATTTAAAAGTAGTCAGAGTTGCAGCGGACCTGCAGGTTTCTGGGAGTTTGTTCCAGATGTTTGGAGCATAATAACTTCTCCATGTTTAGTTCTGACGGTTCATCATTTAGCAGTAGGTCAGAAATGTGTTTTGGGCCTAAACCATTCAATGCTTTATGAACCAGCTGCAGTATTTAGAAATCAATTCTTTGACATTGCTTAGCCGTGCCAGCCACTGAGCAAGGCATGCTTAGAAATGTTACATGACTGAAATACCACTCTGTAGGTTTTGTAGAAGTCATGTGGTGTTGGTTTCTACTTTAAGTTACTCTTTATCTTGTTGTAGTCTTTTATTTATCCTGAGGAATAGGTTGTACATCATAGATATGCATTTACACGGTTAACATCTGACACATACAGGCAGTGTTAAGAGTTTGCATAGTTCTAGACACAAAGAAAATGGGAAACACGTGATTTATTCGTTCGGCAGTTTTCAGTAAATTACATGCAATAACCACCAAAGGTGTTAGACGTTTGTCGTTAATCAACCTCGCAATGTTGCCAAAGTTTACAAGCTGATTATAGCTGTAAGAACAGCTGCTGCACATAAACCCAAGCAGCGCCGTAAAAACAGAGCTTTCAGCGGACGTAAATTCAAACAAAAAGCCTCGAACATCGAAACTTCCACTCTCAATCACTGACAGTGGAGTCGACAAAGAAGAGAAACCATTCAACTGATTCCTTCCTGGCAGCCCAATGTCAACAGCATGGGGAACTGCAGATACCATTAATGTCCAGCTTTCCCTCTGAAGTGTTTGTACAGAGGCAAAAGGCACAAGAGACCCATTGAACTTTCTCACAAAGCAAACTAAAAGGTTAGAAGGGCTGCGGTTTGATCTGAACCTGCACACATCTGAGACAATGGTTCAAACAGAGATCCTTCTTCTATTTGTCCTGATCAAACTGAGCGCAAAGTGGCCACTCATTTCTGCCGCCAATTCGGAGAAAGAATGACAGATGTGAAGGTGAAGTTTTGATCCAGATGATATGGGTCTGTCGTCAGTGGATCAGTTTCAGAGTGTGAATCGGCTGTTAGGTTCAAGGTTCAAGGTTCAAGGTTCTTTATTGTCAATCTGACATAGCTACAGAGTAATTATGTAGTTGAAAATCTTATGTCACAGGCTTCTCCAACAATGCAACATAATAACATAATAACAATAAGAGCAAGAGCAATACAAAAAGAATAATAGTTAAAAAAAAAAAAATAGTTAAAATAAAATAAAGTGATGATGTGGAATAGTGCAGTACGAGTCTATATACAAGTTATTGGAATGATATATATATATTAGGTATTAGATACATACTACTGAGTAGCAGATGAATGTTTGAAGTTGTTTCAACAGTTCAATTTTTTAACAGTCTCACTGCCCGCGGGAAGAAACTGTCTCCGAATCTTCTTGTCCTTGCCAGGATGCTGCGGTAACGTCTGCCAGACGGCAACAGAAAGAACAGTTTGTGGCTGGGGTGATGGGGGTCTTTGATAATCCGTAGTGTTATGAGGATCAGCTAAACCTGAGGGAATTGTTCTCAGCAGGAAACCAATGGACTGTCTGCTCCAAGTAGAGAATGAGTCCTTACTTTAGGTGAAGGAGTTCAAGTTTCTCAGGGTCTTTTTCTCGAGTGAGCGAACAATAGAGTGTGAGATGGGCCAGAAAAATGGGGCAGCAGGAGCTTGAGATGAAGAGAAAGCTTAGAAAGAAGGCAAAGTTCTCGATCTACCGGTTCTTCTTCATTCCTACTCTTAACTTTGACTAAAAGAACGATATTGCGCACATACAAAAAGGGGATAAGAACCTTGTTTTTCCACTTGTCTATCTGTCAGGGCAGGTGCTGTCTGTTTGCTGTAAAACTAAGTATCTGGGACACATCATCACAGAAAATGATCTTGGTGTTCAGATAAGGTAAAGGTGAACCTCTTTAGAGCTTCCGCTGCTACTGCACTGAAACTGTACTTTGAACATTTTAAATATATTATTAACATTTTTAAATTGTATACCCCGTTTATCTAGGCCCTTTTTGTTTTGTTTTATGTATATAAGTCACACTGTGGGACTGCGGGAAACGGTATCTCGAGATTTCTGGATGTGTAACACATGTAGTGATTTTGACAATAAAGCTGACTTTGACTTTGACTTTGATTGTACTCCAGACGAGCCTCCAGAGGCTCCAGCTTGCTTAGAATGATTGTTTGCGTATACTGCTTAGAAAACCAAGGTGGTGTAGTGCAAGTGAAATGTTTTGTAATGCACGAGTCAACGCGTCCCATGCTCTCTTGAGAAATCTGATGTACAAATCCATCTGTCGATTGAATGTTTCTCATAACTCTGTCATTATGCTGCTTTCAAATCCTTGTCTCAGTTCTGTACGATACCTCTGAGGAAGCATTGGTATAACTGCCTTTTAAAATGTATATTTGAGTGTTGTATGTCTGTTAAAAAATAGACCTTGAGTCTCTTCAATAAAGCTGATGATACAAGCAGCCGAAAGGGGTTGCTGGCATCTCCCTTAGGGATAAGGTTAGAAGTTCAGTGATCCAGGAGGGACTCAGAGTAGAGTCGCTGCTCCTTTTGTGTAGAAAGGAAGTTGAGATGATTTCAGGCAAATGGTAAGTTTACCAACTGGCTAGGAAGGTGTTCCAGGATCATCCAGCTGGGAGGAGATCGAGGAGCAGACCCAGGACCAGATGGAGGGATTCAATCTCCACGCTGGCCTGGGAGCGCCATCGAATCCCTGCTTTCTCCACAAACTGATTCCGGATATGATACGATTGACGATCTGACATTTCTGTGGCATCCCAGCTGCTCCATTTGCAACGTCAACAAGGACTCATATTAAGACAAGATAAAAAATAAGAACATAACATCGCAATCACTCAAGAGAAACATGCTCAAGACCCTCCAACGTACATTTGACCTGGGAGCGCCTTTGAATCCCTGCTTTCTCCACAAACTGATTCGATATGATTGACGATCTGACTTCATTGACAGTCTTACATTTTTTCCTGGCATCCCAGCTGCTCCATTTGCAACGCCAACAAAGACTAATATTGAGACAAGATCAATAGAAGAAGAAAAACATACAATTAACATTACAATCACTGAAGAGAAACCTGCTCAAGACCCTCCAACGTACATTTGACCCGGGATTTAACTGTGTATTTAAATTGAGGATTGACTGGAACTGTTGATGATGAATGGATGGAGGTCTTGAACCAGATTTGTACTTCTACGGTCTTGACAAAGGCTTGTGATCTTCCTGTGCAACAGTAAGTTAGCACTAAAAACTGTGCTGACAGAGTCCTTCTGCCCTTCTGCGGCTTGAAAATTAGACCAGAGAGCAATTTAAAAACATTTGGATTGGTGGGAAAAGCAACAACAACAGTATAGAAAATAAAGATCAAAGTTGAAAAGATGTGGTCAGTCACAGAACTCACCACAAGTGAAATGGGAGGTCGAGGCATGCCAAGGGATGAAGTCAAATACTCCAGGATGTTGGCAGTAAAATGACCAATTAGGAGGCAGTGAATCACCCGGAGAGGAAGAAGAGGAGAAGAAGAAGAGGAAGAGAGTGGATTTGATGGGCAGGTGATGAGAGATTGTTTCCGTTACTGGTCAGGAAACTAAACTAGTCGGGGCAGGTTGGGGCGAAATGTGAACTCTTGACTTCACACTGCAAACCGCTGCAGATGGAAACACACATCCTCCGAGGAGAAGTGGCTGCTCTCACTGAAGGAAAAGGTTTTTGTTGTAATCCCCCTTAATGCATGCTGGGATGGGCTCCAGCCACAGTCCAAATTAAATTAAGTTTCTGGGTCTCAGACTGATGAAAATGTCATTGAAATTATGGTGTTAACCTGAGGATGGAGCGAGATGAGACACTGAAGTTATTTCAATTCATCCGGAGGGCAACATTGCCAAATATTATCGGAAAAAAAGTTCATAGCAATAGCTTTTGAGACCAGGGTTGAAACCTCGGGTGTTTTTCACTTGCTGTATGAAGAGATATCAACTGGGTTGGAGTGTATTTGATTGATCCCTCGTAGTTTTGTGCAATTGTAAAAGTAGGAAAGGTTGTATAGTTATTATTCATTAAAGGGGACCTATCATGCAAAATGCACTTTTGTACGTCTTTTATACATGAATATGTGTCCCCGGTGTTCCAGGGAACTCACCAAGTGTCAGAAAACACAACCCTCTCTATTTTCCTCCATACCCAAATCTCTAAAAAAGGGGCTGCAATGGATCTGATAAAAACTGATCCAGATTTGAACACTGTCCTGACGTCAGGACGGTGGCGCTACGGCTATTGGGCCAACTCCACCAATCAGGAGGAGACAGCCACGGCCATTGCCGTTCGAAAGCGCTGGAGACGCTGTAGCACATATGCCAGGCCTCTAGATGGTGCTGTTCTCACAGAATCAGCTCTTGCAAAAACAGGGGTAAAAAAGTGCAAACTGAGCGAAATGAGGCATGGCTAAAATGCATGATGTTTGGTATTTTGAAAAAAAAAAAGTATAAATATGCCTTATATAGGTATGGCTATATTATTATAATATAGCATGATAGGTCCACTTTAAGATATATCCAACTTCAACACGCAGATGCATGCATAGCCAGAATTAAGTGAGAGTGGAAGTGGGACTGTAAAGATAATCAGTCTAAAGATAATCATGTTGAAGGTAAAAGTGTATGTTGTTGTTATTTTAAAGATCAGTCCTCCTTCATGAATGTTGATACCAAAAAAAGGCCACAATAGATGATACTACATTGAACACAGTTTGCATCATTGAGTAAATACAATCTGCTGTGCATTTCACCACAACGTATTTGCAACAATCTGCTTATCGAGGTCAATAAATCTCCTTTAGCATTTTACTGCTTGTTCATATGCCTGCTTGGAATAGACCCAGAGATATCCAGACATATAACGGAAATGTGTTTCCTCCAGCTGGTCTGCAATCAGAGCCTGGGACAATCTGCACTGTTGTTTACTAGAAACAACAGTCAATCAATCTGCTGCAGGGACAGATATCAGCGGCCTAATAACTCTGTGAATGGTGTTGTAGGTACATTGAAAACGACCTCAAATCAAGACCAAATCTAGTCCCTTAGAAGTCTTTGTTGGTGAGTAAATGATCTGCTTTGGCTCCGAGTCAAGTTTGATAAAGACACTAATCTAAAGACACTCTTATTCCTCCCCCATCAGGTCAATAACAACAACAAGGAAGTGTATTTGTTGTTTAAAGGGGACCTATCATGCAAAATGCACTTGTGTACGTCTTTTATACATGAATATGTGTCCCCGGTGTTCCAGGGAACTCACCAAGTGTCAGAAAACACAACCCTCTCTATTTTCCTCCATACCCAAATCTCTAAAAAAGGGGCTGCAACGGATCTGATAAAAACTGATCCAGATTTGAACACTGTCCTGACGTCAGGACGGTGGCGCTACGGCTATTGGGCCAACTCCACCAATCAGGAGGAGACAGCCACGGCCATTGCCGTTCGAAAGCGCTGGAGACGCTGTAGTACATATGCCAGGCCTGTAGGTGGTGCTGTTCTCACAGAATCAACCCTTGCTAAAACAGATCTAAAAAATGTCAAATTGAGCAAAATGAGGCATGGCTAAAATGCATGATCTGTTTGGTATTTTGAAAAAAGTATAAATATGCCTTATATAGGTATGGTCCTACACTATATTATTCAAATATAGCATGATAGGTCCACTTTAAGTAAAGGTGAATCCAACCTTCAGCACTTGATGTTTGAACAGTATCTGATCATACACTTTTAATCTGGAACTAAAACGCTTTTAAATGCTTTGCTTCAGCTGGCATTGTAGCACCACTAAAAAAGGGACTGATTTAATTGAAGTGCCTTAACCCTTTAGAGTCCTGGGCTAATTTGGCCGTTTTCGCATCCTTTAGATTTGCTTACTAAACCCCATTTAGAAATGATTAGCATGTCAATGTGTTGGTATTTCTTTAAGACAACCTCACCTATATAAACTGATAGTTATTTTTTTCATTTTGACATACTATATGAACATTTTGGACCCGAAGTCGCACAAAAAAATATAAAAACAGATTTTGAAAATGATATTATTAACATGCACAACGAAACATTTTGAAAGATGGAAATATATACCTGGGATGTCACTATGATAATGCAAAAGTTTGATTGAGGTAGCATGAACCTATATAAAAATGTTATGAACAAGCAGGTGTATCCATAGGCATCCAAAAAAACAAAAACACATGGAAGTTATTTTAAAACCAAACATGTACACATATACTGGTTGTTTTTTTTGTTTTTTATAGCCCATGGTGGAATCTTGAAGCATTATATCTCTACATTCTCTTGTTTTATGTACTTAATTTGCATTTTCTCTGCTTTTATAGCTGTTAAATGTGTTAATTCTCACCGGACCAAGCTGTATAAAAAAAACTAATACTAAACACAACCTTGCAGCCCCTTCAAAACCCCCAATATCAGGTAGGCCACGGCTGATTGGACGGCCACACAATAATCACCTGCAGTGTGGGGGAAAGAAATCACTGTTGCTATGGAAACACCATTTAGTAAATCCCATGATCCCATGCACACATGCCGCCTTCAGGCTAATTTGCCCAAATTCATACTGGTCTGGTCCGTCGTCACGTTGCGTTGTGAGAGCCGTTAACACTAATGGACACTCGGTGTGAAAGAGAAGGATTATTAAACTGAAGTGGGCTTCATTATCAGTGTGTGGTGATTTTAGTTACCACAACAAATGACCGCAATATCCACTCTGCATACTAAGTAACATGAATGATTAACAATCGACATTAAATGTGTATTATGTGACAAAGAAGCCTGATAACATGGACTGTTTAAGGTAACACACAGCAGGCAAACACGCCCTTATTCATACTTTCATAACATGTCTTTGTTGTTCAATGTCCTAAACCTAGCATACACGTAGTATACACAACCTTTTATTCGTGTGTCTGATTGCTCCTAAATGTACCTAAAGACAGCATAAGATCCCCTGAAGTGTCTTGAAAAATGTGTGAAATTGTACAATACATATCTTTAAAAGCCGACATATTGTGTGCAATGCCTTTCAGTACATTTCAAGAGGTACTAGTGCTAAGGCACACACTGTCCCTTTAAGAAAAAGCATACATTTTCACAATTCTCTGTTGTATGGAGCATCCAAACATCCACCAAATCATCTCAATTTGAAGTCAAATGTTTTATACAACGATCCATTTCAGAAACTAAACATTTTAAAGTCATAAAAAACACATTGTGGTGCTTAGTTTGACTTCAGGTAGAAGTACAGTATCTGAAAAACTACAACCTTTTGGGGGGGGATTTGTTTCTTTACTATTAGCTGCTGAGCACAAAAAGACAGTCCAAGAAAGTTATGAATACAGTGAAGCTTTTAGCAACTTAAGAACCACATTTGGCCAGAAATATGTCCATAAATGATAAGATAAGATACTTTATTGATCCCAATTCAAAATAGAATTCAAACAGCGTTAAAAAGTAGAAAATGTATAGTAGACTGTGACAGATGAATTATGTTGCCTCAAATGTTTAAAAAGGCAACTGCATGTTTGCCATAACAACTTTTGCCAGGTATTAATATACTGTGTTTACAGCTTGTTCCACTGCATCAAAGTGGCAACAGTTAGGTGATAGATGGCAGGTTATATTATATGAATATTGTGACGACCCCTCCACACCACTAGGCGTTTCGGGGTCTCTCTCTCCCCTTGTTTGCAGGTTCCAGTGCTGTCGGATGATTGTGGACTGACGAGCTGCACCTGGGGAGCTGCTATAAGACGGCCCATCGCGTTTCGGGAGGTCTCTCATTCTTCTCGCACACTCCCCGTGTGGGCCTCGCGTCGCGGCTGTCTTCTTGTTGTCCACCAAATAAAGGATATTATTATACTTTCAGACCCCTCGTCTCGCCTCCCAGCTTTTTGTTGCAGCCCTAGAGCCGGGTTGTAACATATGGGGGCTCGTTGGTTGAACCTGGTAAATTCGGAAGGTAGTGTTTCGCAAAATGGAGCGCACAGCTGACTGTTTGGGAGTAGCCTTGACGAGGGTAACGGTACGTCTCCACAGCAGCGTTAAAAAAATCTTGGAGGTGGGCGTATCTGAAGCTTGAGGATTTTTTGCGAGCAACCAATCACATGAATCTCCCGCCCGCGACATACGAAGCAAAAAAGCCCGAAGTAAACTGGATATAAACTCCCAAAACAGGCGAAAACCTACCACTGTCTCTGCCACCTCCCTCCATGCCTGGCTCCTCCGGTTTATATCCCGGTAGGTCTGGTCATAAAGCACCGGGTGATTGATTCGCTACCGCTAATTTCTCCTCCATTTTTTGGAATATGAGGAAATGACCTGCGGTATGTCTCTCCCAGCATACACGCCGTTTGATTGGCTAGAGCTTGAACTGTCAGATTTGCGTACACAGGATTTGATTGGCTGACGCTTCCACCTCAGCCTCAAAAGTTGAACATTGTTCAACTTTGAATCCTCAAAATCCTGAAAATCTCCGCTCACCTGCCCACAATGCATTTCGGCGAAAAGTGAGGGAAAGTGACGTCACCCCATTCAAAGTGAATGGGCAGAAGCGTTTCAAGATTTTTTTAACGCTGCTGTGTAGACGTTCCGTAACGGTACGTCTACACAGCAGCGTTAAAAAAAATGTTTTTGCTTCGTATGTCGCGGGCGGGAGATTCATGTGATTGGTTGTTCGCAAAAAATCCCCAAGCTTCAGATACGCCCACCTCCAAGATTTTTTTAACGCTGCTGTGTAGACGTACCGTAAGTGTTTGTGGATAAGAGTTAAGTGTGGCGCACTGAGTACATATTTACGGCAGTCACGTACCGTTGGTAAAGCAAAACCAAAGTAATGAAAAACAGATAAAGCTGGGTAAATCAAAAGACTGATGATGCAACCTCATCAGTTAAAAATGCTCCCTCCTTTCCTAATTAGCAGAACATAAGTTCTCTGAAACTCAGCATCAGAAACAGATCAGAAAGCATATCATGTCGCTTTGCTTTTGCTGACCACTGTTACGTAAAGCCTGAGCACGCAGAGGGAGAACCGATCACATGCTGCAGTCATTAATGCATCATCTGTCATCAATCCAATAAAGTGTGCAGCCACATGAACTCTTCACTTTCCTCTGAAGGTCGCCTGAGGACCAGAGAGGGACTTTTTCTTTTTTTCCTCTGTCACACAGGCCTCTATTGTCCGCTCGTGTGTCATGCAGTATGTAAACAATTATCTCACTCTACAATTATGGCAGTGACATGGAAATGTGGATTACAGAGAGCGGGGGGGGGGAAAAAGCACAAAAGCAGACTTAATGAACAAGTGGAAACGCTGAGTGGTACACCAGGCAGAGTAGCACGGGGTTAAACAATTAGCTAGTTAGCCTACTGGATAAACAATGTGGCTCAAAGTGTTTGTTCCAAGGATGTTTGGAGGCGAAGACATTAAAGGAAATGTGCTTTTGATGCTGTGCTGAGTCAGTGTTTCTGTTTGCAGTGATGACAAAAGACAGCTGGAAAACATAACGTTAAGTGTCAAATCAGCCGAGGACGGTTAAAAGAATTGAAAGACAGAAGCTCGTGATTTTTGCTTTAACCTTCCTGTGTTCCTCGGGTCAAATGTTGCCGTTTTTTTTAATGTTTTTAGATCAGAATAAGGGGTTATTTTGTCTATTGTGTTCCTCGGGTCAAATGTTGCCGTTTTTTTTAATGTTTTTAGATCAGGGTTAGGGTTAGGGGTTATTTTGTCTATTTGCCTCCAAAAACAACCTTAAAAAGTGAAACTTGTGGTAAAAAGTCAGAATTAAATTGGTTAAAAGGTGTAACACAGATTTTAGTTATGGTTTATATGCTTTCTAAACAGTCAAAAGTTGCACGTTTGACAGGAAGACAACAAAAAGGTTCAAATGGATATACTGCTGTATCACAGAGCAAAGAAAGAAACACATCAACTACACAACGTATGATCGTGTGAGGACATAATGCAAGGAAACATGGACGTATATTATCAGACATTAAACCAGGAATTTGAAAGTAAAACCTCCTCTCTGCAGGCTTATAGCTGCTAACACACACCGTTAAGAGTGTCTGATGTAGGACATTGTTTTATTTTAGTAAGAGGGTCTTTCACTGCTCCAAAATGTGCCTTCAACTTAATGAAAGATCTGGGACTCGGCTGCTTAAATTAGCCTTTTTAATTTGCACTCATACTGTAGTATCACCATGCAGCCGTGTACGCTCTGCTGCTGCTGTATTTATCCCCTCAGGTCTACTCCCAAACAGATCTACATATTTTACGAACAACAGATAGTTAGATTGATTGTATAATACATAGTTTGATGCAGTTAAGCATGTAAGCATCTCACAGTGGACATTTGAACCTGACAATGAGCAGAAAAGGGCCCCTTTAATATGTTCGGGAAGTTTACCCATCATTTTACAGTTATATTTGTTGTTATATTTACTTAAATGTAGTGACAGAACAGAATCAGAATACCTTTATTCGTCCCTCAGAGGGGAAATGTACTTTGTTACAGCAGAAAAGAGCCAAAGACAGCTTAAAGGGGACCTATCATGCAAAATGCACTTGTGTACGTCTTTTCTACATGAATATGTGTCCCCGGTGTTCCAGGGAACTCACCAAGTGTCAGAAAACACAACCCTCTCTATTTTCCTCCATACCCAAATCTCTAAAAAAGGGGCTGCAACGGATCTGATAAAAACTGATCCAGATTTGAACACTGTCCTGACGTCAGGACGGTGGCGCTACGGCTATTGGGCCAACTCCACCAATCAGGAGGAGACAGCCACGGCCATTGCCGTTCGAAAGCGCTGGAGACGCTGTAGTACATATGCCAGGCCTGTAGATGGTGCTGTTCTCACAGAATCAGCCCTTGCAAAAACAGAGCTAAAAAATGTCAAATTGAGCAAAATGAGGCATGGCTAAAATGCATGATCTGTTTGGTATTTTGAAAAGAAAAAAGTATAAATATGCCTTATATAGGTATGGTCCTACACTATATTATTCAAATATAGCATGATAGGTCCACTTTAATATGAACTAAGTAGCATGCATAAAAAAAACAATTTCAAAAATACACATCCTGTAACAGTTTTGAAGATGTAGCAGCCTGGTATATATTGCACAGTTATTGACAGGTTTTAGGTATTCCTAAACATTTCAGTTATAGGTCCTAGGTTCATAGGAGTCAGAGATGAGGTTGAAAACAAGGAGACCAACACTATCAATGACCCTGAAGAGCATTGTGCTCAAGGACACTTCACCCAGACATGCTGCTCCTCCTCACCTTATGTCTTAATCTTCCAGCATTTGCAGCAGCCATGTTTCTGTTTCTGTCTGATAACAGCCCCCCGTGGTGACAATAACCCCCATATTCAGACATCGTAATCGGCCAGTTATTAAACCTGGTTTATCACGAGTCCTTTCGCTGACGCAGGAGGAGATTCACCCTCTGGACTCCCACCTGCAGAGCGGCTGCTGACGGAGGATGTGTGACGATCCTCTGAGGCCAAAAGACCCAGTGTGTGGCCAGGATTCTCTCTATGAGCAGAGACATTTCCTTAAAGAAGCTTTCCGCCCACTCAGCATGTTGGTCACCCTCCGTTGACTCCATATGATCTAAAACCGGTACCCTTTAACCCATATTTTTAAGAGAAACTGATAAATGATTCATGGACAAAGTTTGAAAGTCAAGCGAAATTGATCTCAAATGTAGGAACAGAGCAACTTCATCCTCAGAGGATAGAGAAGTTCTGCACCCAGAACACAGCTTACAGTCACATTATATAGTTGAGAAAACACCCATCAATTATTTTAGGCATCATCTAAACATCCCCATCATTAAACCATAAAACCCCCCAGTTCTTAACCATTTGCAAATCTACTTTTTGCCCTTCCTGATATGTCAATCCTAAACATATGTCTCTGTTAAACACATATAGGACTACAAATAGGCAATCAGAGTATAAGACATAATCTATATATATTATTGAAATGATTATATGAACATTCGTCATGACAAAAGGTACCATCGATCAGCTGCTGAACAACAAAAAAGCTGACCTAGAAAACTTCTGAAAGACCATGTTCTTAGAAGCTGCTGGTTGAGGCCCTGACACAACAGAATATCAATTCGGCATTAGAGCCAAGAAATCACTCTGATTGGTTGATGCAAATAAGTTCTGGAGAAGAGAAACTGAGGTGAGGCAAACAACGACATATAAGACGACATGTTCATTTTGATGTCGATATCAGTATGTAGTGTCTCTACTTTAAAGAGTCCTTTCCTGCTGATGTTCAGGTGTATATCAGTATGTAGTGTCTCTACTTTAAAGAGTCCTTTCCTGCTGATGTTCAGGTGTATATCAGTATGTAGTGTCTCTACTTTAAAGAGTCCTTTCCTGCTGATGTTCAGGTGTATATCAGTATGTAGTGTCTCTACTTTAAAGAGTCCTTTCCTGCTGATGTTCAGGTGTATATCAGTATGTAGTGTCTCTACTTTAAAGAGTCCTCTCCTGCTGATGTTCAGGTGTATATCAGTATGTAGTGTATCTACTTTAAAGAGTCCTTTCCTGCTGATGTTCAGGTGTATATCAGTATGTAGTGTCTTTACTTTAAAGAGTCCTCTCCTGCTGATGTTCAGGTGTATATCAGTATGTAGTGTATCTACTTTAAAGAGTCCTCTCCTGCTGATGTTCAGGTGTATATCAGTATGTAGTGTCTCTACTTTAAAGAGTCCTCTCCTGCTGATGTTCAGGTGTATATCAGTATGTAGTGTCTCTACTTTAAAGAGTCCTCTCCTGCTGATGTTCAGGTGTATATCAGTATGTAGTGTCTCTACTTTAAAGAGTCCTCTCCTGCTGATGTTCAGGTGTATACCAGAATGTAGTGTCTCTACTTTCAAGAGTCCTCTCCTGCTGATGTTCAGGTGTATATCAGTATGTAGTGTCTCTACTTTAAAGAGTCCTCTCCTCCTGATGTTCAGGTGTATATCAGTATGTAGTGTCTCTACTTTAAAGAGTCCTCTCCTGCTGATGTTCAGGTGTATATCAGTATGTAGTGTCTCTACTTTAAAGAGTCCTCTCCTGCTGATGTTCAGGTGTATATCAGTATGTAGTATCTCTACTTTAAAGAGTCCTCTCCTGCTGATGTTCAGGTGTATATCAGTATGTAGTATCTCTACTTTAAAGAGTCCTCTCCTCCTGATGTTCAGGTGTATATCAGTATGTAGTGTCTCTACTTTAAAGAGTCCTCTCCTGCTGATGTTCAGGTGTATATCAGTATGTAGTGTCTCTACTTTAAAGAGTCCTCTCCTGCTGATGTTCAGGTGTATATCAGTATGTAGTATCTCTACTTTAAAGAGTCCTCTCCTGCTGATGTTCAGGTGCATATCAGTATGTAGTGTCTCTACTGGGACATGTCTCCATGTTTAATGTTCAAAAAGCTCTTTATTGTTCTCATACTGTCTGTGCTGCAGCACCTCTTTTCACCCTCTGTCTGAAACCAGAGCCCAGTCTGCTCTGATTGGTTAGCTGGCCGGCTCTGTTGTGATTGGTCAACCTGCTTAGAGATGTCCCGCCCCTTAGCCAATCACATTTTATCCTTTGCAGACCATTTACATGCACAAAAACCTATATAACACACTACAGGGAAGAACAAAACCCCCAGAAAGCAGAATAGGACCCCCTTTAAAAATGCACACACAGACATTATCACATATAAATATACACTTATTTCAATTCACAGTAAACTAGGGTTCCTCTGAGTCACTCATTTACAGTAAAAGCAACAACTCAATCTATACAGCCTCTTTCTGTCCCTTTAACAGAGCCTTTACTGACGTCCCAGAGGACTCCCTCTCTTTCACTGACCTGACCTTCGACTGTGTGTGTGTGTGTGTGTGTATGTGTATGTGTATGTGTATGTGTATGTGTATGTGTATGTGTATGTGTATGTGTATGTGTGTGTGTGTGTGTGTGTGTGTGTGTGTGTGTGTGTGTGTGTGTGTGTGTGTGTGTGAGAGAGAGAGAAGGGCGTTGGCAGAGATTATATAGCCCTCCATGTAGCTGTAAAATATGATTTATAGCTCTCAGAAAATTCAGAAGCAACGGAAACTTCCCTGGATAGCAGAGAGTGGACGGTGTGAGAGAATTGATCTGAGTTAGAGGGAGGAGAAAACCAAAGGAGTGATAGCTGGTTTCTTTTCATATACTGAGGAAGAGATTAGGGCTTAAGCTCCGGCTGGTCGCACGAAAAAAAGAAAAATCTCAGTGGACCAAGAAGGGGATTAAGCAGGAGAAAAAAGGAAGTCAAACAAGGCCACTGTGTGAAGCCCTTTTATCGCTAACACTTGTATTCTCCTGTGTGAAAATATGGCAATCCAATTAGCCCTTCATTTCAGACGATCCTCCGTTGTTCACGAAGCCGACAGGAAATAGAGACGGGGCCAAAAGAGAGAGCCTTGACATTTCTGGTGTCATCTGCAGGTGACAATTTAAATGCATGTTGGAGATAAATCACTGTTACAGATCCAATCCCGCCACTCCTTGTGTGCAGTCGAGGAAAGAGGCTCAGAGGCAGCGAGGGAAAATCAATTTGTAAGTGTCAGAAATTGTGAGTATTGCAGGTAAAAGAAAAGGAGTAATGCAGCAGAACGTGAGGTGATACAGCTTCAGCTCTTTCACTGAAGACAGTCATTGTTGGATTAGCGGGGATCTTTTAAAAAGGTAGATGATCAAGAGGAAGGAAAGCCTTAAAGCTGGACAGAAACATGAAACAAGAAGATCCATTTGGAATAGCCACGAAAGGGTTTTGCGGCTTTATTGAACAATCAACGGTTCAGAATCACAACAAAATCCACTGAAAATTCTTAAAAACTCTGGAATTATATGTAATGATATATTTTTAAAAGCAATGCTGACACTTCTAAAAGTCTCATTTTCTTAAATATCTTTGCAGACAACAACATCACAGATATGGATAAAAGTATGCGTAGTTTTCGGGCACATTGTAACTTCTTCTAAGGCGGTGTTTACACGAGAACGAAACGGGTTGTATCTGCTACTTTTCTCCCGCGTATAGCCCGTTCGTTCACACGAGGCCGTGACGGAAACGCGGAAACGGACCCCGCAAACGATCCCAAGGTGGATAGATCTGCAAACGGAACGCTCTGGGGGGTCAAACGGCTCCGTGTGTACGCCCTACACGATCATTTCCTGATAACGATGAAGCCATAGCCCCGCCTCTCCCCATCTCTGCTGCTCACTGCTGTAGCATGGTCAGTAGCTACTGCTAGTGCTACTGCTACTGACCATGCTACAGATATTAGTGCAAAATCTACAGCTCCTCTACCACAACCATCAGCAACAAGTGGACATGGAAAATTACATGAACTACATGTTGCTAAATCCACCGCGGGGCACAAATAGAAGGGCAACCATGGCAACCATGCTCGGGGGTCTTCTTCGCTGCTTTTTGTGTATTTTGTGGCAGAAGTACAGCACCACTTACAGGCCCGGCATATGTACTACAGCGTCTCCAGTGGTCTCGTGTGAACGGACACGTTAAATGAGCCGAATGCGTGTGAACGGAATACTTTTTTGATAACGAATTCAGTCCATTTGCGTTTGCACTCCCGTGTAAATGGGGTCTAAGGCACATAGATGAGGAAAATCTTCAAATCTCGACCAAAAGCACATCTTCGCTGTGAGTGGCATGATTTAGATTGAGCTTCATCAGGTAGTGCGTCTCGGCTAAAATAACCCAGACTCTTGGATACAATCCGTGGTTTCCAGCATAGAAATCACTACATTACTTACTTCCCACATCACTACATAAAGGGAACAGTACCTCTACATTGTCACTGAACATTTTCATTCGAGGTTTCTTAGTTTACCATTTCCAAGTCCTCAACATCCAAGCTTTCTTCCACAATAGCCATGTGTCCTAAGGAGAGATACTAAATAGTCCTGATTCAGAACAGCACAGCGAGTTAAAACCACATCTTCATGCATAAAATGTAATTTCCCAGAAAGTCTGTGCTTATCCACAAACACTCTGTCTCACCCCGGGCTCGAGCATAATCTGTTTTCAGCACTTCTACCCCTTTTTTTTAGCTACTTCCACTGCTTTTTTTTTACATTTGTGTGAGTGTGACAGCGCTGCAGCTTCTGTAATCAACACTTTTCCAGTGCAATGAGACCAATCTGTGAAAGCGCCAATGTAGTATTGATGTTTCTTGGCGAGACTCCAGCGCGGCTCAGTGTGATCTGAGAGGGACTCGGACCAAAATAGTTTGGATGAGAAGCAAAGCCTTGACAACACATGTAACGCCGGACAAGCCAAGAAGGGATTCTGCGGCTTTAGTGAACAATCGCTGGTTCAGAAAGTATTTAAAAACACAAGAAGATCCCAGGAAGTTTGACAGTGTTTTTCTAGTACGTAAAGAGGGTTTAATGGGTGCAAATATGACAAACAGTACATCCTCTTATCGTATACTGTCACTCACTGTATTTGCTTTAACAAGGAGTTTAGTTAATGCTCAGTAACATCTGAAAACAAAGCCTGCTGTCACCGTCTTATCACTCTCAGCACTATCCTACATTTCCTCAACAATGAACAAACAGAGTGTGTACATCGAGGGGAAGCATTTCAGGACCTCCGTCTTATCTGAGCCGTTTGTTTGAAGGAGAATCCAATCTTGTCTGAGCGAGCTGCACGTCAGGCGCTGAGGCAGATACAATCCTGCAGCACAGACCCACCAAACAAAGCATTTTTGGTGTCTGTGCTTGCAAAAGTGTTCCATTTTCAAAAAGCTTTATACCCCAAATCAGCACTTTTGAAACAGGAAGTGAAATAGAGGGATATGAGGCATGGCTAGAATGGGTGATCTGTTTGGTATTTTGAGCAAAACACTTCATAGACATGTTTTTTATATATTTTTATATATCTGAGACCTATGCTATTGCCTAAAAATAGATATGATAGGTGACCTTTAAACTACAACTCAAATGACAGAGACTGGCTTCTCAATCTGCATTTTTCTGCACCATGGGAGAAAGATTGAGAGTCTGTGCACGTGCTCTAATTGGATGTTTCTAGCAGAGACTTTCGGTGATTAAACACTAATTATTTTGATAACAGATGACTGTGCATATTCATCATGTGAAGCTGGGCTTTGTGGGGGATTTCTGGAGATTCAAACTCTGTGTGACAGCGAGAGGCGTCGAGATAAAGCATCTGAGCAGGTTATTCCAACATGTCATCATCAACAATCCTGCCCCCCCCCGCTGTTTTCAAATCTAATCACTGATATTAAAAAGTCTAACCAGTGCTAACCTCCAACACCGGCATCTTATAACCAGGCTTGGGGAGTTTAAAGTAATGGGATAACGTCATCGGGATACAAAAAATAGGTAACTTAGTTTAGTTTATTTGTTCATAGTGTCCTGGACAGTCCCCATTAATCAACTGTCACAGAAAACAGTAAATGGGGCAGATTTAGCCAACATTCCTCATTTCCAGCTGTTGTCCTGATGATGATAGACACCATTTTAAAATCACAATCAACAGCATAAGTTATAAAGAAAGGATGGAAGACAGTAGAAGCAAAAGGATAAAAGATAACAATAACATGTAAAATACACACGTTATTACACACATATAGCACATCATAATCACATCACAGAAACGAGGGGGAAACATCCATGATCACAACATGTAACACACACGGCATATCCAACTGTATTCCAGAATCAGAATTCCTTCATTTGTCCCAAAACAGGGATACTCAGATTACTGATTGCATCTTTTGACAGTGGTGGTGGGAATTCATGGATCAAATGTGGATAGAGAATCAAACCATTCAGCTGTCTTTGTCGTATTTTATTTCTTGCAAGAAAGTTCAGTCAGTCATACAGAGTGGAAGACGAAGAGTAGAGTTTGGGTTGCATATTTAAACACAGAGAGAGGAGAAAGGGAGGGGTGAAGCTTGGTGATGATGAAAGGATGATTCTGGAAGTTAGGGAGTTAGAGAGGCCGTATCAGGAAGTTCTCAGTTCAATTATTATTATTATGAACTGAGTTGAAGGTCATACTGTTGGTGCACATCGAGTGTAACTAACAACATTGCAACATATCTTCTTAAAAAGGAATGTTCCCAAGCTTAGCTAAGAAGTGTGAGAAGTAGTAAATATCATGGGCGTAGTTTCCACTGGGGACAGGGGGGACATGTCCCCCCCACTTCTCAAACCAAAGTTACACCCTTGGTAAATATAGATAAACATTAGCAAATACGAATCACACAATTATATTATTAAAGTAAGTAAGTGAGTATAATATTTTTCTATTACAACAGGTAACTAGTTATTGTAACGGATTACATTTTTATAAGTAACCCTGCTTATAGTAGATCTCTTCCACATCCTACGACACACCAGAAAGCCCTTCAGTAACGGCCACCATCGCCGTTTGTCTTGTGTGACGTGTCTGGCAGTAATGTGGCTATCCGTCAGCGGTAGAATGTCACGGCGTAAATCACCGGCAACGCTTGATGAGCTTCCAGACAACACACCACCAAGCGTCCCGGAGAAAAGCGGTACCGCAGTATCAGGTCTAAAACCACCAGACTCACGGACAGTTTTAGACAGGATAGGATCTAAATACAATGTTGTACCTGAAAATGAGCATAATCAGGCTCCTTTAAACATGAATCAGTACATGGCATAGTTCTGTCTGTTACTTTTTTAAAGTAGTGAGTTTGGTCCCCAGCCTCAGTGATCCTTTGCATGTTAAAAGACAATTTGAGTCAGGCTTTGCTCGCTGCATTTCCTTCATTGTCTTACATTTTTTCCCAAGGTCCTCTGTGGGCTTACCACTAAACATGTTACTAATGTCTGCGGCCACAGAGTAGCCTTTAATGGATTTCTGAGAACTCCTCTGCTGAGATTGGATTGTTTTGTGTGTCTTTTGTAAAGCACAACGCTGAAACCAAATCCATGTTTCAAGGTAAAACTTAAATATAGACGGAGAGGGCATTATCTTTTAACCGTGTCTGTACGTTTGGTGTTAGGTTTCTGGACGCCATACGAGATCTCTTCTCATAATTTCATCACAATCATTGATTTCTCACGAATATGTATGAAAAACATTTACTCTATTCTCAGATTACCTCTTAAAAGCACCACCGTATCCATGCGTGCATCGCTGCACACACACACACACACACCAGCTTTGGTAGGCGCCTCCCTGCCAAGAGCCCTGAAGCTTGGCTACTGCCTGCTAATAATGGCAGTCTGCTCTGTGCATGTAAGCACATTTGTGTCTGTGAATGCTTGAGTAAGTGTGTGTGTGTGTCTGTGTGTGTGTGTGTGTGTGTGTGTGTGTGTGTGTGTGTGTGTGTGTGTGTGTGTGTGTGTGTGTGTGTGTGTGTGTGTGTGTTCTGAGATTACTGGTTGTTTATCTGTACAATTGTCCTGATACGTCAGGTTTGTGCACAGGTGTGACCCGTCGTCCTCCTGCAGTGATAACTTGCTCAAGGCCGTGACTGTGAACAAGGTCGCCTCGAAAAGATGTCATCCATCATAACATGTGCTGTACTACAGACAGACAGACAGACAGACAGACAGACAGACAGACAGACAGACAGACAGACAGACAGACAGACAGACAGACAGACAGACAGACAGACAGACAGACAGACAGACAGACAGACAGACAGACAGACAGACAGACAGACAGAAAGACAGACAGACAGATAGATAGATAGATAGATAGATAGATAGATAGATAGATAGATAGATAGATAGATAGATAGATAGATAGATAGATAGATAGATAGATAGATAGATAGATAGATAGATAGATAGATAGATAGATAGATAGATAGATAGATATTGAAGTACTTTATTGATCCCAATTTGGGAAATGTTTGCGTTGCAGCAGCATAAACAACAAGGCAAGAGAAAGAGAAATTAAGACGCTCGAATAAACAGTCCAAAATATTTCTGAAATAGAAATAAAATAGCATTAAAAAGTAATGTACAGTTAAGTCCAATAATATAAGATAAAACCCTTTAAGACCGATCAACAAATAAATATAACAATATAAAAGGAGGTAAATAATAAGACTAAAAGACCATTTCAAGTGGGGGGTTGCTGATAATGAGCTTATGAGGCAGAATGCAGTGAACAGATCTGCGTATTTGTGTATCTGACATGTAAATGTTTCCGCTGGAGAGCTGTCCTCACAATGACATACATTTATCCGCTCAACATGATGACAACTGACTGGAGAATTAGGCCAGACATGGTCTCTGATGCTGGCTGAAGCTTCGCTGAGTTCAGATGCAAGTAAGATAATTGCTCTGTTCCCTGAACGCAGCATGAACGGATGTTTTTTCTGTTGTTTCGGGACCAATTTAATGATTAAACTCAAAGAAAGACATGTTTTCAGAAAAAGGATGAAACCCCCTTTTTCCCAAGAAGCCATTAAAACAAGCCAGTGAAGCATGGACAGTTATCTGAAGACGCAAGGCAGGCAACTTTCAATGTCTAAATGTCCTGATTTTTAGAAAGTAAACAGCTTTGTCCCGTGTGTGCAAGCCTACAAAACATACAGGGAAGCAACCCATTACTAAAGAGGACATATTGTGATCATTTTCAGGTGTATATCAGTATGTAGTGTCTCTACTTTAAAGAGTCCTCTCCTGCTGATGTTCAGGTGTATATCAGTATTTAGTGTCTCTACTTTAAAGAGTCCTCTCCTGCTGATGTTCAGGTGTATATCAGTATTTAGTGTCTCTACTTTAAAGAGTCCTCTCCTGCTGATGTTCAGGTGTATATCAGTATTTAGTGTCTCTACTTTAAAGAGTCCTCTCCTGCTGATGTTCAGGTGTATATCAGTATGTAGTGTCTCTACTTTAAAGAGTCCTCTCCTGCTGATGTTCAGGTGTATATCAGTATGTAGTGTCTCTACTTTAAAGAGTCCTCTCCTGCTGATGTTCAGGTGCATATCAGTATTTAGTGTCTCTACTTTAAAGAGTCCTCTCCTGCTGATGTTCAGGTGTATATCAGTATTTAGTGTCTCTACTTTAAAGAGTCCTCTCCTGCTGATGTTCAGGTGTATATCAGTATGTAGTGTCTCTACTTTAAAGAGTCCTCTCCTGCTGATGTTCAGGTGTATATCAGTATGTAGTGTCTCTACTTTAAAGAGTCCTCTCCTGCTGATGTTCAGGTGTATATCAGTCTGTAGTGTCTCTACTTTAAAGAGTCCTCTCCTGCTGATGGTGTATATCAGTATGTAGTGTCTCTACTTTAAAGAGTCCTCTCCTGCTGATGTTCAGGTGTATATCAGTATGTAGTGTCTCTACTTTAAAGAGTCCTCTCCTGCTGATGTTCAGGTGTATATCAGTATGTAGTGTCTCTACTTTAAAGAGTCCTCTCCTGCTGATGTTCAGGTGTATATCAGTATGTAGTGTCTCTACTTTAAAGAGTCCTCTCCTGCTGATGTTCAGGTGTATATCAGTATGTAGTGTCTCTACTTTAAAGAGTCCTCTCCTGCTGATGTTCAGGTGTATATCAGTATGTAGTGTCTCTACTGGGACATGTCTCCATGCTTTAATGTTCAAAAAGCTCTTTCTTTTTCTCATACGGCCTGTACCTCTTTTCACCCTCTGTCTGAAACCAGAGCCCAGTCTGCTCTGATTGGCTGGCTCAGATGTTAACGTATAAAATGGGCCACTTTCTTCAATGCAAATACTACTAGAAGTGTGAAAAAATGGCTCTAAAGGGTGAAGTAGTGAACAAATGAATATATAATAGCTAACTTAATCCATTCTCTTGTTTTCTTAGATCCCCCTTAATGCAATTACAGGGAGTTAATGCTTGCAGCTGGAGCACTGCCACACAATAACATGTGTAAATGAGGAATATCAGCAGTAACCCCATGTTGCTGCATGGCTGCAAAACACGCTCTGCTTGCAAAGCTCTCGGACTGCAGAGCGTGATACCAGCAGCCTTTAACGACTCATTATCATTCATATCATTTCTCTTATTGCAAAAAAGGGCAATTCAGCAATTATTCTTAATGCATTGAAGACACGACAAGTTGGTGGTTGCACAATTGTTCTTAATTACATTTTTCGGTTGTGCCCATATGTTTCATGTATAATTTAATGATCAATTAGGACAATTACAATTGCATTAATATGCAGCAATGTGCACGTTCTCGCAGGAAACTCATATCAAATGCTTTACATAGAGGTTTATTGAGACATACTGTATGTAGTGCTGATGTTTTTTAATTGGCATACAATGAAGTGGTTGAAAGTTCATATGTGTATTTAGCGTCTCGACTGTGACATTTTGACATGCTGTAATGTTCAAAAAGCTCTTTATTTCTCAGTTGTTTGTCGCATCATCACCTCTCATATGTGTTTGATTAATGAGTGAAAGGTTTACCAGAGCAAATGTACTTTTACCCGCTTCATTTTGCTCTGAAAGTGCACCAGATTGATGCATTTGATCACAGAAGAAAGACGTTTGTTGAGATTTCACCCGATGGCAACTTCAGATCTTAATTTTACAAGATGTTATGGTTTGAAAATCCCAAATCTCTTCGTGGGTCTGCACTTCCAACAAATTGCCATGTCAGTTTTTCCCTCTATCATGCAGCCCAAATAAAGATTAAAGCTTCAAATAAATACTTTAAAATCAGGCCAATAACAAAACGTTTTCTTAATAAGATGCACACAACTCTCATATCTCCTATGTATGAAGACAGTCATCTCTAGAAGCAATTTTCGCACTTTTTAATCCATGCCGAAAGCAATGTAAAAACTACAATGTGGTGTTTTGGCATCATTGTAAGATTGGCAGGCAACCAATGGACAAAAGCCAATCTATCTTTGTCCCTTTGTTTCAAATCTTTAAGCTAAGAAAAGCTAAATGTCCCATTCGTGGAGCTCAATAATTAACATGCATATATATGGATAAGGTATTGAACATGTGTTCCTCTGGTAGTGGGATTCCCTCAAATCAATATGTCCTTTGTTTAGGAGTTGTGTACCTCTTTCTGAAGCAAATTAAAAACATTTGCACAACATCTACATTTAAATGAGTGCTTTAATCTTCTCCAGAACGGATCTAAATGTATAAAGAAACAACCATTCTCTCCCTGGCTTGTGCAAACTTTTCTTAAGAAAGGATCATATTTACCAGACAGTGTGTTTCTCTGTGTGAGAGCAGCCACATCTCACAATACAGTCCAAGAAGATAGAGATGAAGTCATTCTGTTTGCATATTACTCACTGGTAAAGATTACATCACTGTGTCTCACTGCCAGCCTCCACTCAATGTACAACAAGCTCTCCCTCTCTCACTCTCTCTCTCACACACACACACACACACACACACACACACACACACACACACACACACACACACACACACACACACACACACACACACACACACACACACACACACACACACACACACACACACACACACACACACACACACACACACACACACACATTACATTGACTTTCATGCATTTCCTGGAGACTTATCCTAACCTTAACCATAACCAACACATGCCTAACCCTAACCAAGTCTTCATCCTAAAATTAATGATTTAATTGAGGCGAGTCCCGACACGTGACTGTGTAAACAGATTTAGGTCCCCACAAGTATAGTTAGGCCACGGCCACACACCCACCCACACCCACACCCACACACACACACACACACACACACACACACACACACACACACACACACACACACACACACACACACACACACACACACACACACACACACACACACACACACACACACACCGTCGTCATTTCCTCATTACCATTTCATGACTCAATAAAACATCCACACACCTTTCCCTCTGCTAGGTGTGAAAATGTACTTGAATGCTAAACCTGTTGCATTGGATCTGAAGGATACCGTTGGCAGAACATTGAGACAGAATGAGAATAGATCAAGATGATAATATCTGGATGTGGATCTGGATTTGCTAATTTATCTTCAGTCTTATATTAATAAGCTACAGCAAAATTGATGATCAGAAACTAGCTATATACAACTTCCCTTTGCCACGTTTTGGGAGCGCTTTACTGAGCCAGGTTTGCATTTGATGTGAGAGGAATGGAAATGTAGGCATTAAAACATTGATTAAATGTGTTGAAGCAACATCTATGTAGTCCATGTCCAATCATTGATCCAATTTGTGTTCAGTGTCCTGCATTTACATACACAAAACACATAAAGGGGCCTCTTTAATAAGGGCTAGTTAGACAAACGAACCACAGTTCAGTGTTTCGCAATTTAAAATATCATACAAATACACAGTTAAAAGCACGTTTCATATATTTTTGTATCACCTTGTAGGCCAACTTGCATACCAGCTGCTCATAAATGGATGTTAAATATATCCTCGTGGTGTAGCAGGTGTTTCCAGCGTTATAAAAGGGAGAAAAGTTCAACCCTCACAGCTGTGAAAACCCCAGCGTGAGCCACATCGTCATGTGACCTCCAGCTGATATTGTCATTATTACTCACGTTTCATTGGAAAATCAGTGCACACGAGCAGTGGAAGCTTAATGACGTTTTCCACAGCTTTGACGCACTTCAGGGAGCGAGAACATATTGAACCAGTCAGGTTTAATACACAAAGGGGCCGCTTTTAAGCAACAAAAACAGGCAGCCATTAGAGACTAAGCTTTCTAGGTTTATTAGCATTTAAAACAAAGCTCTGAAGCCTGAGTTGGAGGAACAGAACGCGTTTAAAGCCACGTTGGCTCTGTAAAAAGTGGATTTGGAAATGAAAGTAAAGAGCAAAGCTGCTACTTTGGACCAAACTGAACCCCATGCTGTAGTTTGGACCGAGAGGCTGCCGTTATTTCGTTTTTCCATTTGGAAGAGCGGACAAATTATCTTCATTCATTCATCCCAACCTTTAATAAAAGAATTCACAAAGCCACAAGCTACAAAAATATAATATTTTGTCTGATTTTGACCTTTCCAACAGTCCCTGAACACATGTGGGAGAAACGCTTCCAAATAATTTAAATAAAAGCTTTAAAAAAGGTATATTTTATCAAAACTGCTTCATTCTTTGTATATAAATAAATGTCCCTAAACTTAAAGTGTGTTTACTAAAGAGACTAAAACTATAATATAATTAATAAATGGTGCAGATATGGCATCCTGCTAAATCAATATCTATAGCACTTTTCAAACCTTTAACACGTTTAAATCAAAGTGTTTTTAATGGTTCCCAGCACTTTTTTTAAATAAAAATATTGAATATTTTTCTTGGACAAACATTTCTGCACAGATTAAATACATTTCAGTCAGACAACTCACGTGTTTCTTTAACATGTTTATTAGAAGCAGCATATAGTTGAGTTTGGCGTCTAGGCTCGGGCCTCATCACTCCACAGATATACATAGCACCATGAGTGATGATTAGATAACTAACCCCCCGAGCCTACAGGTGGAAGCTGGGGTGGTGGTGGGGCAGGCAAGCAGCAGCGACGTGGAAGTAGCAGCAGCGAGCAATGCATAGAGAGATATCTGGCAGGTTAAATAGAGCGGCATATTAAGGAGACTCTGTTTGGTTGCTTGTAGAGTGGCAAGGGGCGTTATGAATGCAGCATAAGTGCTCGAGTTGACTGCCTGAACTAGCTCGCAGGCTTCGCCCCATTTTCTGCAAATAAATCAAAGAAATGCTTCTAATTGTTCATGATTCATGGCTTTACAGAGCACAAAAGACTTCTTTATGTTATTTAAAACCCATTATTGTGTCAACAACCATACAAATAACCAGGTTGCTTTACAGTAAGTGGGTCTCTCTGCCACCAACATTACAGACATCCTGTCACATATGGTGCTCGGCCAAAACATGCCAACACACACAGAGGCTTTAAAACATGGCAACAGGCCTGGGGTCAGGACAAAATGCCTTTCTGGGTGTCTTTGCCAGATGAGGGCGGTTGGATTAACAGAGATATATATATATATATATATATATATATATATATATATATATATATATATATATATATATATATATATATATATAAATGGTGTGGGGTTCAGAGTGCTGCTTTTAACAGAGAGAGACGAACGATTTTGGTGCTCAATGTGAGGCAAATCATGCACAAGAGGCTTCATTATTGCAATGCTCTTTTTTCCTGCCTCAACAAAACATCAATAAACCGGTTACAACAGGTCCAAAATGCTGCAGCCAGATTACTCACTCGGTCCAAAAAGACATGCCACATCACTCCGATCCTTTCTGCCCTGCGCTGGCTCCCTGTCCATCTCAGAACCCAATTCAAAGTATTGGTCTTCACATATAGAGCTGTCCATGGCCAAGCCCCAGCCTACATCAATGACCTGATCCACCCTCGCAGCACAACTCGGGCCCTGAGGTCCTCTGAGCAAGGCCTCCTAAGGGTGCCCCGGACCAGGCTAAAGACTAAGGGGGACCGTGCCTTTGAGGCGGTGGCCCCAAGGCTTTGGAACAAACTCCCCCTGAAACTGAGAAAGATGAGAAACGCGCAGATATGCAACGCAGATATAAGTCCATAAAGTGTGCATTTGCCTCTATTCTAAAATGTAAACATCTCAAAATATAGAAATAAAACAGCATTCAAAGTTTGAAAATATACAAGTTGACCGTGAAAATAAAAAAAATCGATAAAGGGCCAATGTTCAGTTAACACAATGTAAAGCAGGATATTATTTACAATAAGGAATGGAATATGACATTAAATATAACAATGTACAGTGAGTTAAAGTCCAGATTAATAATAATAATAATACATTATATTTATATAGCGCCTTTCAAGGGACCCAAGGTCGCTGTACATGGTGGACAAACAAAACAAACAGACAATCAAAGGGCAAACAAAAAATAAAGGAAGCCGGGGGATCAAGAAAGGGCTCGGGCCCGAAGGCCAGGGTGAACAGGTGAGTTTTTAATGATGATTTGAAGATGTCCAGGGAGGCAGCATTACGGATCTCGGCAGGAAGTGCATTCCAGAGGGTGGGGGCCGCAAAACACTGAACGCCCTGTCACCAACAGCTCGGAGGCGAGAGCGGGGGATGGAGAGCAGGCCCGTGTCTGAGGACCGCAGACTCCGAGAGGGGGTGTAGGGATGGAGGATGTCCGATAAGTACTGGGGGGCGAGGGTATGGAGGGACTTGTACGTGAGGAGGAGGAGTGTTTTGTACTGAACCCGGGACTTGACCGGCAGCCAGTGGAGGTGGATGAGGGTGGGGGTGATGTGTTGCCACGGCTTGGTGCGGGTGAGAAGCCTGGCGGCAGAGAGATTAGTCAAATGAGTGTGTATATTTAGTTATTGACATATCCACAAAAGATATTCAAATGTCTACCATGAAGACTACAAATATAAAGGGGAAAGCTGAAACTAGTATTAAATCCGTTATGAAGATATTGAACTTGGTCTGTTTTCAAGTTACATATGGAATTGATCTTATCAACTCAAGATGATATAATAACATTCAGAACATTTGCTGATAGAAGCTCAAAATCTTGATGTTGTTCCATCTTATTGCTTGAGATTTCTTTGGAAAGATACTGTCATGGTTCATGTTTGAAAGCACGTTTGAAGGCATGAAGAAACCAAAAGAAATGGCCTCTTGAGTGGAACTGAAGGAGCATCAGGATCACCATCTCACAACTAAAAGGTCACACATCTGATATCTGAAGCTGCCTTTATTCATGAGAAGCCTTATTAATTAACTGAGCCCGGTATCGTTCCAGATAAGAGCATCAATTAAATGCCATTCATTAAAAATGTAACGCTACATGAAAGGTGGACAAGAGAGTTACTGCTAACCTGAGTGACAGCTGACTGCAATACATAATGCATCAAAGGAGGGCCAATACCCTAATGTTCCCACAACTGTTAGTAATAAGGGGTTAAAAGAAAAAGGCATGTATTCTGACAAGTAATGCAAGGCCACTTATCAAAGTGCTGCACAATCCCCTCTGTCTTTTTCCAGAATATTCAGGGCTTCTCAGTGGCGCTGGATCCAAAATATTCGACTATTCGTTGATTGGGGCGGTTTTTGAATACTCAACGATGGGATTTGGCTATTTGGGGAGTCATAGCAGCAACAGAGGGAAGAAACACAGGTAGCACACGTGGGAATATACACAGAATGATGTGATAAGATTATAAAAAATAGAATAAAATAAGAATAAACATGCAAGTTCAACTCTGATCCGGTGAATGTACATATGTGCAAATAACACAAACAACATACTGTAGGAAAACAGATGCTTATGCTGTAAATAAGGACAGGAAATTCATGTTTATTCCAACATAACCTCAAATCAGGAGTATTTTCTGTCAGGAAAAAATAGTGGAGCAGACGCAGAGGACATTATCAGCCACTCTGAAATGAGAGGGAAATGATAAACAAACCGGAGTTCATTCTGTATTCATACACTGCTGCCTCTGGGACTCTGCAGTGCTGCCATTATCACTCCTTTTAAACTAATACAGCCCAAGTGGACGGGAATATAGAGCCTTTAAAAGAAAGGGAAATATAAATGTTGTCCTTACCAATGTCAAGAGGTGGTACAAATACTTTGTTACTGTACTTAAGAACATGTTTCTGGTATCAGTACTTTACTCCACTACTTATTTTTCTGACGACTTTCTACTTTGACTTCTTACATTTTGAACCCAAATACCTGTACTTTCTACTTCTTACATTTTGAACACAAATACCTGAACTTTCTACTTCTTACATTTTGAACACAAATACCTATACTTTCTACTTCTTACATTTTGAACACAAATACCTGTACTTTCTACTTCTTACATTTTGAACACAAATACCTGTACTTTCTACTTCTTACATGTTGAACACAAATACCTGTACTTTCTACTTCTTACATGTTGAACACAAATACCTGTACTTTCTACTTCTTACATTTTGAACCCAATTACCTGTACTTTCTACTTCTTACATGTTGAACACAAATACCTGTACTTTCTACTTCTTACATGTTGAACACAAATACCTGTACTTTCTACTTCTTACATTTTGAACACAAATACCTGTACTTTCTACTTCTTACATTTTGAACACAAATACCTGTACTTTCTACTTCTTACATTTTGAACACAAATACCTGTACTTTCTACTTCTTACATTTTGAACCCAATTACCTGTACTTTCTACTTCTTACATGTTGAACACAAATACCTGTACTTTCTACTTCTTACATGTTAAACACAAATACCTGTACTTTCTACTTCTTACATGTTGAACACAAATACCTGTACTTTCTACTTCTTACATGTTGAACCCAAATACCTGTACTTTCTACTTCTTACATTTTGAACACAAATACCTGTACTTTCTACTTCTTACATGTTGAACACAAATACCTGTACTTTCTACTTCTTACATGTTGAACCCAAATACCTGTACTTTCTACTTCTTACATGTTGAACCCAAATACCTGTACTTTCTACTTCTTACATGTTGAACACAAATACCTGTACTTTCTACTTCTTACATGTTGAACACAAATACCTGTACTTTCTACTTCTTACATGTTGAACACAAATACCTGTACTTTCTACTTCTTACATGTTGAACCCAAATACCTGTACTTTCTACTTCTTACATGTTGAACACAAATACCTGTACTTTCTACTTCTTACATGTTGAACACAAATACCTGTACTTTCTACTTCTTACATGTTGAACCCAAATACCTGTACTTTCTACTTCTTACATGTTAAACACAAATACCTGTACTTTCTACTTCTTACATTTTGAACACAAATACCTGTACTTTCTACTTCTTACATGTTGAACACAAATACCTGTACTTTCTACTTCTTACATGTTGAACACAAATACCTGTACTTTCTACTTCTTACATTTTGAACACAAATACCTGTACTTTCTACTTCTTACATGTTGAACCCAAATACCTGTACTTTCTACTTCTTACATGTTGAACACAAATACCTGTACTTTCTACTTCTTACATTTTGAACACAAATACCTGTACTTTCTACTTCTTACATGTTGAACACAAATACCTGTACTTTCTACTTCTTACATGTTGAACACAAATACCTGTACTTTCTACTTCTCACATTTCCCAAACAGGCTGGTTCCTTTAGTTTGAATGTGTGTTTGGTGGCGTGATCATTATTATTTAGAGTCATTGCGTGCCTATTGATTTGAACACGATCCGTGTATCCATCATTTCCTGGTCTTCTCTAAAGAAGAGGGACCAATGAAAACGTTGTCATGTTGCCGTTGTTCAGCATGGAAACATTCATTAGCTAACAATGACATTATTGTTCTATTCATATAAAGGGAGGTCAGGTACTCTTTAAAACAGCTGCTAGTTATGGGTACTTTTTACTGAAGTACATTTCAAAGCCCTCTTTACTTTGACTTGAGTAAAGAAGTTTAGTCAGTACTTCTACTTTTACCAGAGTATTTTTAAACACAAGTATCTGTACTTCTACTTGAGTAAAGGATGTGTGTACTTTTGCCATCTCTGGCAATGTCACCGAAACATATCCCTGTACATGTGTTGCTGTGGGGAGAGTTATTGTTAGGATGATTTATCTCTAATTTTAGCCATTCATTAAGGAGGAGGAATCTTTTATCACGATTTGGTATCACCTTACTAAATGGATCACAACATACGTCTGAATTTTGCCTTTTTTAGGGTATTAATTTAGCCAAATCTCTTAGCTTCTATCAGTTTTCCAACATGAATCAGTTAAGCTTTACACCAATATGTATTGCAACTTGTTACATGGCTTAGTTCAGGGCTCTCCAACACGTCGATCGCGAGCTACCGGTAGCTCGCGGGCAGTTTTTCAGTAGCTCGCCGCTAGATTATCGAGCACCCTGTCGCTGCGGCTCAGAGACACACAGGGAGGGATTTGTGTTTTTTGAAAAACACTCGTTATCGTCATGTCAGGTTTTTGGTGGATTTAATCAAGTCTTGGATTGCAGAGTATGAATGTCCTCTTGCTATTTTCAGTTGATAAATACTTGTGTAAAGTTTGTGAAGGCAGGAGGAAAGCTTCCGCGATCACCGTCTCCTCTCCGTTCCTCCAAACCCCGCCCCCTCCCTGAAAATAATGAGTGACAGGCTGATAGTGACCCGATAGAAACTTTATTATTCACTTAATCACTGATTGAGATATGATGAAGCTAACTTAATCTCATACATTCATGGGATTTATGTAACAGTAAGACAGAGAATGTAAGTGTGCACCCACATGCACTATTTTTGTTTTTATAATGCTGTTGTAAATACTCCTGTTGTCTGCTGTGTTCAGACTTAAGTCACGTGTGTGATGCCACATTCAAGACATTCAGTGTCTTCTTTTTTTTTAACAGAAGACCGTTGCTAGAAGCTGCAGCTAGACTGCTGAAGTATTAGTTTTTTGTTTTTGAGGATGGAACCATTTTCACACACAGATATAGGGAGGCTAGACCTATACACTTGATTTATTATGGTTTATAATTTAATGTCAAGACGAAGAAGAAGAAGAAGAAGAAAAAGATGGCTGAACAACTGTTCAGTGTCAATCCTGTGGAGATCTCCAAAATAATGTTCAGCTTAAGTCTCAGCAAAACTCACAACATTTCTGGAGCCTTGTAGACCCCGAAAACTATAGAACATTCACCAAGCAGCACTGAAAATGTCTGCTTTATTTGGTTCTGTTATACATACCTTTGTGAAGCAGCTTTTTCTGACATGAATGTCATGAAATCTAAATACAGAACAATACTGACTGATGAACATTTAAATTACTCTATTAGAGTGAACCGAAGTGGGTACACTCCAGCATACAGTACACCTGTATGGTGGACTCCATGCAGTGCCATTCATCTCACTAACAAAAGAGTGAAATGCTTGTAAGGTGGTGATGTGAAGTTAAGATTTTTGATAAGCTTTAGGTATTGCAATTTCACACGTGTACAAAAGTATAGCTTAATTCAACTGATGAGGGTGAATAAATGTAAGCGATGTGATGCAAGTAGCTCTTGGCCACTTTCATTTTTTGAAAGTAGCTCTCAGATGAAGAAAGGTTGGAGACCCCTGGCTTAGTTGAATACTTGATTGGGATTGGTCAATTTGGCATTCCAAAAGGTTGTTAATACTCAATAACAGACTGTTGCTAGGGAGAACAGACTGTTGCTAAGGAGGAGGAAGGGGTGCATTCATATCAATCCGCAGAAATAAGACCAGTTCATTTTAAGTCAACAAATATTCGTCTTACTTTTTAAATATTCATTTTTATATATGTATTTGTGGAGAGCAGGTAACTTTGGATTCATGATGGTAAAAACTGTCCCCAGTATTAATTAATAATTTAAATTAGTTAGACAAACCGTGACGCATCTCAATATCAAAAAATTACGAATGAAGAAATGTCCCCTTTCTCCTCTTCCTGTAAAAAGTTAAAAATATTTCTGATGCCTCATCTTTAACTCAGTCGCTTATACATTAATTAATCCAATTAATTATTTAGGAGCTCTAGCTAATCATCCCATGCAGTGCTGTTAGCGCCAGTCTATTTGGATATGTGCAAATTAAAGTATATTTTCTACTTTATTGTTTATTTCTTGTCTTTTAATTTTGATTGTACAATGCCATGTCTTTTTATGCTGCTGCAACACACAAATGTCCCAAATTGGGATCAATAAAGCACTTCTTATCTTAAAGCCTTTATTAATGCAATTCAATTTGTGCTTGGATGGAATTATTCGAACTCGACATAATGACAGTGTATATTCAAATGTGTCGAGGGTCAGATTTCCCATTTTCCCATCAAACCTCGTCCCATGGGTGACAGTCTACATTTCTACAGTATCTTAGATTTCAGCAGTGGCAAACCGTCAGGGCCTTCAAGGTATTCAGAGAATACCCTGGAACACTCAGATAAAACAAACAAAAAATCGATTTAATTATATAAATAAAATGTAATAAAATGTAATAAAATGTAATAAAATGTAATAAAATGTATATAAAATGAATAAATGAGAATCGTATCTGTGTTGTTGATCTGTAATATTACAGTGTTACGTTGATTTGTTTGTCCAAGTTCTCGGACCATGCGCTACGCATTTCAGTGGTTTTGTGTTAGAAAAGAAAGCAACCAATCAGATCTTGTTCTGGGTCTCTGGGTAGAATATCCTTCAACCAAGGTATTCTATATCCTTGATAGAATATCCTGGCCGTTGCACTGAATGAGAGCGTACCTTTGGACTGACAGTTTGATCAACCTGTGTGTGTCTACAGAAGGTCCAGTTGTGATAGACACGGTTCGCCACTGCATTTCAGCCTTATTTACTGCCCTTGTAGAGAGTACAGCATTACAGACGGAGTGTGTGTGACCCCAGCACTGAGGCCACATAATCATGCAGTGATATTTCTAATTTAGCCTCAAGCTGTTTGTTTCTCACCACAGAAAACAGAGGTTTCCATTCTCTGGCACCTGCACAGAGGCTCGCGCTTCAAAACATACATTAAAGCATTAGCATGTGGTGCTGCTGACCTAAAGTGAACTCACATGACCCCTCGTAACCTCAGGATTCATGCCAGTTTACCAGCGGCTAACCCCAAAGCTCTGATGCTAACGATGGATGCCATGCTGACGGTTTATAGGAGGACAGAGAGCGGTTGAACTTCCCTTTGTGTCAGCAACATTCCCAACTTTTCCACAACACACACACAAAAGAGGATCCAAACACTCATTTCATATACAAACTTGCACGTATAAACAATAGAGTGGTGCAGGAACGAGTCCTAAAACCCGGAAGTGAGTTAGCATTTTACCACTTCCGGTTCCCTCGTCTCAGAGCCAATGGGATCTCTCCATAGGATTTTGGAAAATATCTGGAAATAAGGTCTGTGGTTGACACAAATGTAAGAGACGGATCACGTTTTGTTCTACGACATTAAATCCATCAGCAGTGACCCCACTGGTGATTTCTGAAGAGTTGACGTGTCTGAAAAACGATGGTTGTTACCAAGTGGCTGAATAGGACTACAGAAGTTGTGGAGGACGTTGTACGTCATTACGCCGAACACGTAAACACTCCCGCTAAGTTTGTTTGCCCCTGTTCTGCTTGAAAGCAAGTACCTGCCTCCTGCTAACTGTTAAAGGTCCCATGTCATGCTTTTCCGGTTATTACCCGTCCCCTTGTGTGTTATGTAGCTTTTTATGCATGTAAACGGTCTGCAAAGTCACAAACCCTCAAAGTACACCCTGTAGCGAGTACAACTCTGACACAGAAAATACCTGTCTATGCTGCCCCAGAACGCCTCGTTGGACATTTCTCTTTTTCAATTTTTTTCTTCCGGGAACCAAGTGACGTAACGACGACCCCTCCGTGGATTGGTCAAAATGGACCAATCCGTGGAGCCGTTACGTTACGTCCGCGGAGCCGTTACGTTAAGTCCATGGATTGGTCCAAATTGACCAATCCGCGGACTTCCTCACACACATACACCGTTCAATCTTTTCTCAGCTGCAGCTCCGCCGATTTCTCCTCCCTGAGACGGCGGGACGCGGCGAGGCTGTGAGTCGGTGTGTAAGCACACACACAAACTCCCAGCCAGGCTGCGGGTGTGTGTGTGTGTGTTCGGGATGGTTTCGCTGTGTCTCGCTGTCTCGCAGGCGGCCACTGGGCTCATAGGGAGGGGGGGGGCAGGAGCTCCAACGAGCCGTTTAGGACAGAGAGTGAATACACATACTATACAGAGATGCTGTTTGAGAAACCAATGAGATTTTGGAAAATTACACAATATAAATCTATTCTAGTAGACCTCAACAATGGAATTATGATCAGTAGAAATGGCCATGACATGGGACCTTTACAGTTTTTAATCTGTATGTTTGAATATGGATCTTAAATTGGCGTGACGTTGAAGTCGTGCTGCTGTACTCGGCTGTAGTTCTTTTATAGCATAACGTTAGCATTTTGCTTCTGGCCATTAGATTTATGATTCAAAAATTATAAAAGCAGGGTAGACATGTGGAGATTATCCGGCTGAACAAAACGTGCATTTATCAAACAGGTTCGTTTTCCACAGATCTTATTTTTTACAATATTCCAAATTCCTATGGAGAAATCCCGTTGCTTTTTTGTCGAGGGAACCCATGCGCAGCTTACTTCCGGGTCGGCCTACAAAAATACGTCATCACTGCAGCACTCTATAGCAAACATAATCCCAAAGCTCTGAGAACTCCTTACAGGCTCAGAGACTTAGACTTACCACAAATATTATCGCTGTTGGAGCTATATATTGCTTAATATTATTCATTATTTAAATTATTATTGGTTTTCTTGCCGTTTTGTTTATAGTAAATCTGTTATTATTCAGTATTATAACTATTACTTCTGGATCATTCCCAGCGTACGATTCGATCTCAGTGGCAGTTTACTTTTAAAGGTGGGGTAGGTAATTTTGGAGAAACCGGCTCGAGATCGCTAGAATTTGAAAATACACAGCCGGAGAAAATCTGCCACTTCCTTACAGAGCCCCTCCTCCAACACACACGAACGCGCACATGACCAATGAGGGCACGAGATAAGTTTGTGCACAGATGGAAGGCTGACAGGCAGGTAGGCCATCCAGTTATTTTAGCCGGGCCGGCTCAGATGATTGGTCGTACTTTTTACAGTACTACGGCTTCCACAGATTAAATGTTTTTATGGATTTTTTGTCAAAGCACTTCAGATATTCATTGCTATCGATGTTAAGAGCATTCCATGGAATATAACAAAAAGTGTATCTCGAGCCGGTTTCTCAAATTTACCTACCCCACCTTTAAGTTAAGTTTCTGTTTTACTTTTCTATGATTTTGGCCGCTACTATCGCAAAGGTTTATCTCATAGTTCGCTCAACAAACACGACATGCAATAGATGGAAGATTCATGTTACCCAAAAGCAAATCAAATATGAAACAGAAAACATTATACATATACGTTTCAAAGGTTTGCTTAAACAACATCTCTATACCATGAATTATAATTGATCTGTGTCTGTGGGAATGTATAACTGATTGTGTTCACCAACACGATTTTCGCATTTTTTTCGTGTCACACAGAACGATTTTACAAGCAATGTAAATAATAACAAATTTGAAGGAAAAAGAGATTTAAAAAAAATACAGATTTCAGTATTCTGACACAGAACGATTTGAGAAGCTATGTATTTCTATTGGTAGTATGTTTCGTGCCTGCACCAAATAATAACAAATTAGAAGGGAAATAAATACAGATTTCAGTATTCTGAGGCTCTGAGCCCCATCTCTTTTCCTCGCGGACGGCAAAAAAACTCAGACATTATACAATTTAAAATAAAAGGGATAGGGTTAGGCTTAGGGTAAGATATTGAGTAAGAACATGTTTTTATGAACCATACAGCTTCTGGTCTTCCAAGACCCGACCGGACAAAAAGACGTGTTGCAGGCACGAAACACACTACCAATAGAAATACATTGCTTTTAAAATCGTTCTGTGTGACACGAAAAAAATGCGAAAATCGTGTTGGTGAACACGAATCAATAGATTAAATTAATTTCGTGACTAATAACACGAAATGCCGTGAGACTGGGTTGATGAATGACACCAAAACCAAGTCCAAGCTGACACGTTTGTAATTTAAAACAAGAAGGAAGGTTTTGGGGTTGGAGGGTTTTGGGTCTGTGGGAGCAGAGGGATCCCACAAGAACGACTTCTTCTTTATTCCTCAGATCGTTCCTTTAATGGAGATGGCGGCGCTACATGTGAACGCTGCAGGCTTTTTGCAAAAAGTCTATCTTCATCTCCCTGCAGTTAGTCCGTAATGTGCCTGCTTCAGCACTTGCCTTTCCGCTACAAGATCATTAAACCGCCATGCCATTCATCATGTCTGACTCGCTCCTAAGAGGGAGGGAAAAAAAACCTCTGCGTTACAACCCCAAGTCGCCTCTCTTCTGTGTTTAATACACAGCCATTTCAATGTCAAACTCAGCTTAAAATGAGACGGGAGATGAATGAGCCTGATGTAAATAAGATATTTCCCCTTCCCTCGCTCTCAGCCTGCCACATTCACACTGATGGCTTATCAATCTTGTAGGAAATGACCTAAAAATGCAGATGCTTTGCCATTTGTGTGGTGCAGTGGCTGTGTTTCATGTTAACGCATTAGCATGAGTCAGGACAGAAGAAGGTCTATTTAGCCCAGTGATACACTAAAGCTAAGAGGAAGTATATGCAGGCCGTGGTAGCCTATCTCTTTCTGGTTGGTGTTCATTGTTTGCTGGCATTCTGGGCATCAATGTAAAGACCGTGGGAATTATGACTTCACAATCGTAGCTCTGAGCAGCTTATAGTACAGTAACCAGAAGTAAAAAGCTAAGGTTTGGCTATAAAGAAACGACATAACAGTGCACATCTCCACCACTAAGCTAAAGGCGGCTAACAGTAGCTCTTAGCAGCTTATAGTACAGTAACCAGAGGTAAAAAGCTAACGTTAGGTTATAAACAAACTACATAACAGTGCACATCTCCACCGCTAAGCTAAAGGCGGCTAACAGTAGCTCTTAGCAGCTTATAGTACAGTAACCAGAGGTAAAAAGCTAACGTTAGGTTATAAACAAACTACATAACAGTGCACATCTCCACCGCTAAGCTAAAGGCGGCTAACAGTAGCTCTTAGCAGCTTATAGTACAGTAACCAGAGGTAAAAAGCTAACGTTAGGTTATAAACAAACTACATAACAGTCGCTTGGCTGCACATCTCCACCACTAAGCTAAAGGCGGCTAACAGTAGCTCTTAGCAGCTTGATTAAAACTCCTGGTTTGTGTACTTTTTAGACACAGTGGTGAAGGAGGACCAACACTTTTTATTATTTTTGTTGATCATAAAAATGATCCAATCAATGACTGAGAGTTTTGTAATCCAGGCACGCCTACAAGACTTCCTGAGAAGATGTCAAACCAACGGTCCAAGAACATGTTTTCACTCAACTGCTCAATTTTCAGCTGACTGTCAATGTGTGTGGGATTGTGTTCATCCAAAGTGAGTTGTTGTTATATGTGCCGAACCAAAAACACGTTCAAAAAGCTGTTGACTTTGAGAAGAGGGAACCGAAAGTGATACAATTCCAGCTCATTTCCGGGTTTTAGGACTCATTCCTGCACCACTCTTTCTGTATCAACAAATAAGCAGAGTTTACATTATTCAGGCATCTATTCCAGTCTTGGAAAAGTAACCAAAGTCATGTCACTCTGAGGGAAATTCAGTCCCTTTTAACATCTCACTACCCAACAGCCCTTCTCCAAAATGAGGTTACCTGATGTAGCCTACATTGGGTCCCTGGTATTTAAAATGTGAGAACAACAGTCATGCCCCATATAAGTGTCAAAGTTGACTTGATGCCCAAAGGCCCAAAAACAGATATCAGAACGTGTCCAATCAGTTGAAAAAAAACCATGAAAGCAGCTTATGAGGCTTGGCAAAGAGCTGCTTCGTGCTAAACATTAAAGTGGGTGTACACTTCTTAATATAGCTTGTTAGCATGCAAACATTAGTTAATTAGCACCAAATAACAAAGTATTGCTGAGGCTGATTGGAATATCCTTAGTTTTAAACAATGACAGGTGTGGGGATCACCCTCAAGCAACTACTATTCATCCTGTGGTGAGAAAAGGTGGCAATACTGGTAACTTTAAATGACATTACGCAACACATGGGGTATAGCTTAAAGTCTAAAACTGTATTTTCCAGATCATCCCACAATCTCTCATTGCCCTGGAGACCTTATCGAGGCTCAGATCTGTCATGACAACTTCATTCAGGCTCCTCAAAGAGCAGCTTCACAGGCCATCAGAGTCATGACGCTCGCTGCCATCAACACTCACTGCTGACAAATCCCTCGCTTTGTCTCCCATGATTCCCTATTCTCTCTGTGGAGACTCAAGCAGTCCTCCCTCGTCGCTGAATACCAGAAGAAACGTCCTGCACCCTCTCTTTGCTTTGATTAGCTTTGCTCTACATCCTTCTTTTCGTAACAGCCTTTAAGTCTGACTCTTTGCAAGGAATTCTCTTTGAGCATCCACAAGTATTTGGAGCAGAGTTTCCCCGATTCACTGCATCATTGAGGCAGAACAACGATCATGTAATGGATTAGTTTTGAGATAAACTAACTATTTATCTGTTAGATTGCAATCCTTAAACACTACTCAGGGTCAGATCAATCAGACAAGACTGCCTCCCCTTCCTATTAAATGACAATGGAGCTAATCAATCCTGATAGGAGAGCATGTCGCCGCTCTCCATCAAAAGAAGAACCCTCATCTGCGAAGGTTCGTCCTAATTAAATCAGACACTTTAAATGAAACGTCTTCAGCCGTCATTGATCTCAGAGAAACGCTCCCCTTGTGATCCAACACAGACATGTCCCAGGGGGAAAAGAGGTGTAAAATTAAAAAGCTGGAACATGAAAGAGAGGTCTGAAGATGGGAGAGGAGAAACAAAGAAAGAAAGAAAGGTTACAAGTAAGCGTAAAAGAAAATGGTTCAAAAGGGAAGAAGGCAGATTTAAAAATAGAAAAAGGGGGTCAGCAGGAGTGAATGGAAGTATACTATCAAAGCAATGCAGAACACTGGAAAGCAATGGGAGTGATGGTGAACTCGATCAATGGGTCCAAAGATGGAGTCCCTAAGGGTTTGGATTGGTGCTCGCAATCAACCTCAAAGGGCCTCTTTAACTGTCCTTGTATTGCCGTTTTAATTCAATTTTGAGATGTTTAAATAGTAGTATTTGTTTAATTCTACTTATGAGCAATTGTTTTGTTTTGTTGATTTGTATGCTGCTGCAACGCAAACATTTCCCAATTTGGGATAAATAAAGTACCTCTTATCTTATCTTTATCTTATCTTAAAGGTCCCATGTCATGCTTTTCCGGTTATCACCCGTCCCCTTGTGTGTTATGAAGGTTTTTCTGCATGTAAACGGTCTGCAGAGTCACAAACCCTCAAAGTACACCCTGTAGCGAGTAAAACTCTAACACAGAAAAGACCTGTCTATGCTGCCCCAGAACGCCTCGATGGAGATTTCTCTTTTTCCATTGTTTGCTTCCTGGGTTCTGTGACGTGTGAACACCCAAATCAACAACAAATGGACCAATCCTTGGAGCACCTCACACACCAGGATCCCTTGGCTAACTAACAGGGAGTCCCATTGACTTGCATAGAGCTCCCTGAACGCTGGTAATAGACGAGTTGGGATGGTGGAGAAATGCTCTCCGCAGACCCATTCTCACAGCGTTATAAACCTTTTTCTTACTCAATATCAAGCCACACTTATTGTTTTTACTTCGGCTGTGAGTGTTTGTGTGTGCTCAGGATGAGTTTCGCTTGAACTCGCTGTATCGCTGACCCGGAAACCTGTCCGCTCCTCGCAGCAGCAACGAGCCTCGCAACGAGCCTCGCAACGAGCCTCGCAACGAGCCTTGCAACGTCCCGACCAATCAGAGCACACTGGGCTCACAGGGGGGGGGGGGGGGAGGGGCAGGAGCTCCAACAAGCCGTGTAGGACAGAGAGTGAATACACATACTATACAGAGATGCTGTATGAGAAACCAATGTGAGTTTGGAAAATTGCACAATTTAAATCTATTCTAGTAGACCTCAACAATGGAAATATGATCAGTAGAAATGGCAAAGTCCTGCATCACATCTCTTCCCTTCAAAAGGTCTTATATTCATTTCAAAACAGGCTGATTTAAAAAATGTTAATCACATGACTTCCTTTGCAAGACATCTCCTTAACTTTGCAAAAAACGATGGCTGTTTTTTTTCATTTCAACATATCCCTTAGTTGTTCAAATGTCCCTAAACTGAAGCAATGTGCAAAATCTTTCCCTGAATCCACATTTTTTTAAGCATATCCAACTTTTCTGGGGGTTTCTCAGACCATAAATCATATTTAAGTCCGTACCAAAAAGAGCAAAGAGGTTCAATACCCAGCACTACTTGCTGAAAGCTGGATCATTACAAACAAAACTCAGAAAACAGACGAAAATCATTCATAGATCAGAGAAATAGAGAATATGACAGTCTATTCAACAAAGCCAAGACCACATTCAACCACGCATGAGATAAAGTCAAGACAAAAACCAGAGCTCATAAATACCATCAGCACAAAAGTGGTGGCTTTTATTGTCAACCCAATAAAAAGTATTTCCAAATGTTAATCAAGCGTACAGGGTTCAAATCAGATCATAGCCCAAAACAAAACTCATTCAAAACCAATGTTGCTTAACCCAGAGCACTTTAATAAATGTGCCCTCTGTACATGTTTACATTTGAAATTCAGTGAAAACCTTTAAAGAGTCCTCTCCTGCTGATGTTCAGGTGTATATCAGTATGTAGTGTCTCTACTTTAAAGAGTCCTCTCCTGCTGATGTTCAGGTGTTTATCAGTATGTAGTGTCTCTACTTTAAAGAGTCCTCTCCTGCTGATGTTCAGGTGTATATCAGTATGTAGTGTCTCTACTTTAAAGAGTCCTCTCCTGCTGATGTTCAGGTGTATATCAGTATGTAGTGTCTCTACTTTAAAGAGTCCTCTCCTGCTAATGTTCAGGTGTATATCAGTATGTAGTGTCTCTACTTTAAAGAGTCCTCTCCTGCTGATGTTCAGGTGTATATCAGTATGTAGTGTCTCTACTTTAAAGAGTCCTCTCCTGCTGATGTTCAGGTGTATATCAGTATGTAGTGTCTCTACTTTAAAGAGTCCTCTCCTGCTGATGTTCAGGTGTATATCAGTATGTAGTGTCTCTACTTTAAAGAGTCCTCTCCTGCTGATGTTCAGGTGTATATCAGTATGTAGTGTCTCTACTTTAAAGAGTCCTCTCCTGCTGATGTTCAGATGTATATCAGTATGTAGTGTCTCTACTTTAAAGAGTCCTCTCCTGATGATGTTCAGTTATTTAGTCTAAATTATGTTCCCCTTAATTTTCCCAAAAGTAGAAATGGGTCCGGGTTCTTATGGGTTAAATGAGGTAATACCAATTAAAGGTGGGGTATGTAATTTATTCCAGAAACACTTTTTGTTATATTCCATGGAATGCTCTTAACATCCCGATAGCAATGAATATATTAAATGCTTTGACAATAAATACATTAAATCATCTGTGGAAGCCGTAGCGCTGTAACTTAGGGTGGGGGGGATTGTGTGGTATTTGCTTGCTTTTTGTGTTTGGTGGTCCTAATGTAAAGGTGTGTACAGTTTGTTATCATGGCAGCAGACTCACAGCATCCTCCATATGGGCAACTTTAGAAAAGATTTAGACTCAATGTTTTCAGAGAAAAATCTGTATAATTTCCCACAGATTTTCCATTCATTGTGGGTTTTATCAGCTTCTTTGGCATTGCTTTATTCTTCTGGAGACTAAGATCTGCTATAACATGTACATGCAATCCAGTTCCCTGTATGATTACTATGGATTCTCTTTATATTTATGACATTTGGTTGCATTGGTTTCCTATCAGACAACGCTTTACAGCCACATGCAGACTGAAATCGATGGTGCAGTCTGAATCTATTCAGCCATCCATTATTAAAAATGTTCCAGGAACTGTGAGAGTAGGCTGCGAGGGATAGTAAACAGATTAGGATGAGCCCTAATCCACATGTGTGTAATAAAAACAGACCTCAGAACGTTTCTACAACAGAAATGGAAAAACCTGCAGGAGCATCCTCAGCAGAGAGGTGATGCATACAAGTCAACAAGTGCTTCTTTTGTACAGCTTTACCAGAAGTTTGCCATGAAAGGTGGCAGAGAAACACAAACAACCACTTAGGACGTCACGTGCTAGAGGGTAAAGACCACCAAATTGAACAAAGTTGGATGAAATAAGGTAATAAACCAAGAAAAGTAATGTAAAAAAACCTCAAAACTCCTGTTATTTGCCTCATGATTATCGCCAACCAAGTCTCAATCTGCCATTAGGTTACCTGACATCTTCATACTGTCTAATTATACTTTCTTTATACATTTTCTTAAACCTAAATATGTTCATAAAGCCCTTTAAATACAGAGATACACATCTGCTTTAAAGTCGTCCATGCAAACTGAGGCTTAAGGTCCTTCTATGTTGCTCGTCCTCTGAATTTAAATCATACGTTTTGCATATTTTCTGGTAGTATTCAGTTTTTTGCATCTAATGAAGTCTGTAATTCTAATAAATCTTTAAGTTTCAACAGTCTTGCCTCAATAAACAGTGTATTTGTGTGTTCTCCATGCTAAATTATCCCTGTTTTTTCCTGTAGTGTAAATACAAGGGTTTTAAGTTACTGATATATCATATATGTTATGTTGCCCCACACTTCAACACAGTAATGTAAGTACTACAAACATCTATGCACATCTCCTTGCAGAAGTTGTTGGTGTATTTACACCCAGAAACCAGCCACACACACTCCTTCAGAGCAGGTGCAGTCCCTCTGGAACAATCCATGCTGCTCTCTTTTGTCCATTCCCACAAGAAGCCTCTCTGAGCGCTTTTAAACCATGCAACAGAGCACATAGTGGCGCACAATTACACATCTCTCACGGTGAATTTGAGCTAAATGGTCCTACCTGGTGTGTAGCAGCTGAAGAAGGGAGGCTCTCTTTCCTCTTTTCCTGGAGCTTTTGATTCACAGCGAGGCTTTAGAAAGGAAGTTCGGTACCGGGAAAAGCACCATGTGGTCCCCGGAAAGGTGTCCCTGTAGAGCGGGGAGGACGGGGATTGTCTGCGGGGAAAAACGCCTCTGATCCGGCGTGGAGGAAGCAGTGGCAGCCTGCAGAGCTCCGAGCCGGAGAGAGCGCTCAGAGGGGGGGTGCAGCTGCATGGATGGACACAAGGGGGAGCTGTAGCACTGCAAATATCCCTCATAGTGGTTACCTGTGCAGAAGAAGGTTTCATTCAACATTTTGTATGCAATATATCCTGTAAAAAAGACAGATTATGCTTTGGAAAAGTGTCATATTCACAAGAAGAAAGGGTTCGACTCCAAACCAAATTTTGCAGGTTTTTACTTACTGAAACAATATAGCCCCACTATTAAAACTATTCTTCTAGGAATATTTTGGTCACAGAGGTGCCATGCCTTGCAAAACGATGCATGCAATTAAATTAACCTGCTAAATGTTCCTTAACCCTTCTGTTGTGTTCTTTCTTGCTTTAACACATTTAATCAATGTTTTAATGCCTACATTTCCATTCCTCTCACATTAACAATCAAATGCAAACCTGGCTCAGTAAAGCGCTCCCAAAACGTGGCAAAGGGAAGTTGTATATAGCTAGTTTCTGATCATCAATTTTGCTGTAGCTTATTAATATATAAGACTGAAGATAAATTAGCAAATCCAGATCCACATCCAGATATTATCATCTTGATCTATTCTCATTCTGTCTCAATGTTCTGCCAACGGTATCCTTCAGATCCAATGCAACAGGTTTAGCATTCAAGTACATTTTCACACCTAGCAGAGGGAAAGGTGTGTGGATGTTTTATTGAGTCATGAAATGGTAATGAGGAAATGACGACTGTGTGTGTGTGTGTGTGTGTGTGTGTGTGTGTGTGTGTGTGTGTGTGTGTGTGTGTGTGTGTGTGTGTGTGAGAGATTTGACCTGAACATGACAGGTTAAATAAAAAGTGAAATATCGTCACCTCGAAATGTGACCTTACACTAAAAGATGCATAAGCTTTTAAAACATATTTAACAGATTTTTTCAATTTCAGTATCTCTACTTCTTTGCTAAAAGTCCAACACTTCCATGACAAAGAACTTGGTCAAAGTAGTTCAGTTGTTGTTTGTCCATTTCGACATTCAGCCTCAGTTTTCTTGGGTTCAGTATCAAATAAGTGATGTTACGTACTGCGCCAATTTTTTGGAGATTGGATCGAGTAATCCAGGAAGTTTTTGGGTATCGAGGCTTGTATTATTTTAGGCCAGTGACGTCATCGATGACAAACGAAGCATCGCTGTCCGTCGGTACCACGTGACTGCTTCAGATAGTGCCTCAGATCGATGGGATTAAAGAGAGCTCAAAAACATGAATGAATAAATAAATACGGCAATAAATAAATAGACAAATGAATAAATGTAGAAATAAATACATTAGGAAAGAAATACATGAATAAATAAATAAAATAATAAATAAATATGGGAAAATATGAATGAATATATAAATAAATACATAAAAGTTGAGAATAAAACAGAACACACATTATTATAAATCTTTAATATATTCATACATTTACTTGTACTTGTTTTATGGTGTGTGAGCTGAGCTGTGTGATTTTTTGTTTGTTTATTTGACTGTACAGCACTTTGGTCTGGAGGTTTTAAAGTGCTTTATAAATTAAGTTGTATTGTATTGTATTGTATTGACCCTTAGCAAGAAGCAGCGTTACATCCTTTTAATCACTAAACAGTCTCACTTTTCACACACTGCTGGATATAAACTCACACATTTCGAAGATGCTGCCTGCATTTTAATGAGATCGTAAGTTAGTGGAGATTCAGAGCAGACGTATCCATCCATGAAGCCAGGAGTTAAATCATATCCTTCTGACAGCGCGGTCAAAAGAGTGATGGTGGAAGGTCGCAGGCACCTCCATCACCCACAAGCCCCAGAGGAGGCCATATCCTGGGGGACAGGAGCTGATGGAGGTGCCTACGTGACTCGTGGCTCCCCAGAGTTTTTTACCTGTACACACACACACACACACACACACACACACACACACACACACACACACACACACACACACACACACACACACACACACACACACACACACACACACACACACACACACACACAGTCGTCATTTCCACTACTATCCACGAGTGACTGATAACTCCACGTATCACAGCAACAGAGGCCTAAGTATGGCCACACACAATGCTCTTTATAATTAGGGCATCCTTATCAACTCACTACCTTTTTAAAGAGGTCTCATTTGGCATTTTTGGGGTTTCCTGTAGTGTGTTATAGAAGGTTTTTGTGCATGTAAATGGTCTGCAAAGCCTAAAAATCCCAAAGTTCCGGAACATAGTGACATCACTCGCGCTCCTATTGGCTAGCGCTCCAACACATTGTACGTGATAGGCTAAGGGGCGTGACATCTCTAAGCAGGTTGACCAATCACAACAGAGCCAGCCAGCTAACCAATCAGAGCAGGCTGGGCTCTGGTTTCAGACAGAGGGTGAAAAGAGGTGCTGCAGCACAGACAGTATGAGAACAATAAAGACCTTTTTGAACATTAAAGCATGGAGACATGTCCCAGTAGAGACACTACATACTGATATACACCTGAACATCAGCAGGAGAGGACTCTTTAAAGTAGAGACACTACATACTGATATACACCTGAAAATGAGCAGAATAGGACTCTTTAAAGTAGAGACACTACATACTGATATACACCTGAACATCAGCAGGAGAGGACTCTTTAAAGTAGAGACACTACATACTGATATACACCTGAACATCAGCAGGAGAGGACTCTTTAAAGTAGAGACACTACATACTGATATACACCTGAACATCAGCAGGAGAGGACTCTTTAAAGTAGAGACACTACATACTGATATACACCTGAAAATGAGCAGAATAGGACTCTTTAAAGTAGAGACACTACATACTGATATACACCTGAACATCAGCAGGAGAGGACTCTTTAAAGTGAGACACTACATACTGATATACACCTGAACATCAGCAGGAGAGGGACTCTTTAAAAGTAGAGACACTACATACTGATATACACCTGAACATCAGCAGGAGAGGACTCTTTAAAGTAGAGACACTACATACTGATATAACCTGAACATCAGCAGGAGAGGACTCTTTAAAGTAGAGACACTTCATACTGATATACACCTGAACATCAGCAGGAGAGGACTCTTTAAAGTAGAGACACTACTACTGATATACACCCTGAACATCGGCAGGGAGAGGACTCTTTAAAGTAGAGACACTACAGTACATACTGATATACACCTGAACATCACCAGGAGAGGACTCTTTAAAGTAGAGACACTACATACTGATATACACCTGAACATCAGCAGGAGAGGACTCTTTAAAGTAGAGACACTACATACTGATATACACCTGAACATCAGCAGGAGAGGACTCTTTAAAGTAGAGACACTACATACTGATATACACCTGAAAATGAGCAGAATAGGACTCTTTAAAGTAGAGACACTACATACTGATATACACCTGAACATCAGCAGGAGAGGACTCTTTAAAGTAGAGACACTACATACTGATATACACCTGAACATCAGCAGGAGAGGGACTCTTTAAAGTAGAGACCTACATACTGATATACACCTGAACATCGCCAGGAGAGGACTCTTTAAGTAGAGACACTACATACTGATATACACCTGAACATCAGCAGGAGAGGACTCTTTAAAGTAGAGACACTACATACTGATATCACCTGAACATCAGCAGGAGAGGACTCTTTAAAGTAGAGACACTTCATACTGATATACACCTGAACATCAGCAGGAGAGGACTCTTTAAAGTAGAGACACTACATACTGATATACACCTGAACATCGGCAGGAGGGGACTCTTTAAAGTAGAGACACTACATACTGATATACACCTGAACATCACCAGGAGAGGACTCTTTAAAGTAGAGACACTACATACTGATATACACCTGAACATCAGCAGGAGAGGACTCTTTAAAGTAGAGACACTACATACTGATATACACCTGAACATCAGCAGGAGAGGACTCTTTAAGTAGAGACACTACATACTGATATACACCTGAAAAATGAGCAGAATAGGACCTTTAAAGTAGAGACACTACATACTGATATACACCTGAACATCAGCAGGAGAGGACTCTTTAAAGTAGAGACACTACATACTGATATACACCTGAACATCAGCAGGAGAGGACTCTTTAAAGTAGAGACACTACATACTGATATACACCTGAACATCGGCAGGAGAGGACTCTTTAAAGTAGAGACACTACATACTGATATACACCTGAACATCGGCAGGAGAGGACTCTTTAAAGTAGAGACACTAATACTGATATCCACACTGAACATCAGCAGGAGAGGACTCTTAAAGTAGAGACTCTCATACTGATATACACCTGAACATCAGCAGGAGAGGACTCTTTAAAGTAGAGACACTACATACTGATATACACCTGAACATCAGCAGGAGAGGACTCTTTAAAGTAGAGACACTACATACTGATATACACCTGAACATCAGCAGGAGAGGACTCTTTAAAGTAGAGACACTACATACTGATATACACCCTGAACATCAGCAGGAGAGGACTCTTTAAAGTAGAGACACTACATACTGATATACACCTGAACATCAGCAGGAGAGGACTCTTTAAAGTAGAGACACTACATACTGATATACACCTGAACATCAGCAGGAGAGGACTCTTTAAAGTAGAGACACTACATACTGATATACACCTGAACATCAGCAGGAGAGGACTCTTTAAAGTAGAGACACTACATACTGATATACACCTGACATCAGCAGGAGAGGACTCTTTAAAGTAGACACACTACATACTGATATACACTGAACATCAGCAGGAGAGGACTCTTTAAAGTAGAGACACTACATACTGATATACACCTGAACATCAGCAGGAGAGGACTCTTTAAAGTAGAGACACTACATACTGATATACACCTGAACATCAGCAGGAGAGGACCCCTTTAAATTGCCATTTCTACAGAAACAGATGTATCTGTCAAAAGGCTTTCAATGGTGCTCTCCATACAACTTAATTTTCAAATAAATATTTCTTGCTCTAAGTTAATTGTTATTTTCTTTCTCTTTAACAACTTATTTTAATAAATTAAGTTGCTTCTATTAAGCTTCATGTCTTTGCTATATTTAACTTTGTGATCAATACAGCCAGAGGAGATGTAATAAGAGAGGCCCTCACATGAAGAAAAAAAAACATTTGGACTGAAACGACTCATTTGTCTTAGTGCTAAGCTGTGCCATACACACACACACACACACACACACACACACACACACACACACACACACACACACACACACACACACACACACACACACACACTGTCGTCTTTCACATTCAGTGTTGTTTAATTTGCAATCTGTCAGACCCTTGAATAGATCAGTATCTAGGGTTCACCGGCCAATCAGAGCTGAGCATTGTGTTGTGACATTATTCAGATGTTAGAGACCTTTGAAAGCCCCAACAGCTCCAGCTGACTCCCTGACAACAAGAGGAGGGCGAGTCTCAACCTGCTTGCTGAGGACAAAGAAAGAGGCATAACAACAAGACAAGCAACGAAGAATAATCAAAGGTAAACTGTTTGGGTCATCAATTCAACCAAGAGTGGCCAAAATGCAAGCTAAAAAACAATCATGATGTTGGCAAATTAATTACCTATTTGTGAGTTGGTCATTGGAGGAGGGACATAAAGTCGGAATACAAAAAGACAATAAATAATTTCAGTATACTGGCATATCTATAACAGCCATAGTTTCAGCTTTCAAATGTGAATACTTGATGTCACCCTAAAGACACATTTCAAGTAAATACAATTAAAAAAAAAATACAACATACAGTACTGGATATGTTAATAAAAAAAAAAAACGGAACAGTAAAACAAAACGTTCTTATTTTATAGTAAAATAAATAAATTGTCCCATATGCCCCCAACCCCCATCACACACACTGACTACAGAAACCACTCAACCCCCCAAACCTGCTTGGGGAGGCTGTGGCTCATTGGTTAGTGTGCTGGACTTCGAATCAGGGGATAGCAAGTTCAAGTCCCACTGCAGTCTTGTGTCCATGGGCAAGACACTTCACCCCAAATTGCTCCTGGGGAGATTGTCCACAGTATTGAGTATGTAAGTCGCTTTGGATAAAAGCGTCTAACAAATGACATGTAATGTTTTCAACAGTGTTTACTCAACAGAATAAACAACAACAACTATCCCTTGGCAAACAGAAGTGTGAATAACGCAGCATTTACCATACTGAAGCAGTTTCATGTTTCACAGGAGTATTGTATATCAAGGTGTGCAGAGTGGTAGAGAACAAGGTATACATTGGAGAAAATGACCTTTCTTTTGATTAACTCTTTAATCAACTTGTGGCATGATAAGTAAGTCATACGTATGATTCGTCTTTTCATATTGCAGGGGAAATGGGGGATACACTTTAGCATTCTTGTGTATTTATAGTGAAAACTACAAAATCCTCATAATATAAGCGATGGAATATTACTATAATATGAACTCAATAGTACTTTACCATGAAATACTTTTACCAAGCGCAACAATGAAGTCATTAACACATTCATGCATGGATACTTAAAGGTGGGATATGTAAGTTTGAGAAACCGGCTCGAGATACACTTTTTGTTATATTCCATGGAATGCTCTTAACATCCCGATAGCAATGAATATCTTAAGTGCTTTGACAAAAAATCCATAAAAAAATATCATCTGTGGAAGCCGTAGTACTGTAAAAAGCACGACCAATCATTTGAGCCGACCCGGCTAAAATAACTGGATGGCCTACCTGCCTGTCAGCCTTCCAACTGTGCACAAACTTATCTCTTGCCCTCATTGGTCATGTGTGCGTTTGTGTGTGTTGGAGGAGGGGCTCTGTAAGGAAGTGGCAGATTTTTTCCGGCTGTGTATTTTCAAATTCTAGCGCACTCGAGCTGGTTTCTCCAAAATTACCTACCCCACCTTTAAAGTGCTAATCCTTTAAGTAGTATTTTTACACTGTGCTATTGTTGCTTTTACTTAATAAAATACTTTTTCCACCTCTGCAGAAAATGTACTTCAGCATGCATTGTTTCCCTCCTTCTATACCATATTACGTCCAAAACAGTCGGGCATTGTTTCTGATAGCAACGTTTCTGATAGTGCCGTGGGTCCACATTTCAGATATTACGTCATATCGGACGCAAATCTGGATCAGCTCCGTTGTAGCCCCGTTTTTAGAGATTTGGGTACGGAGGAAAAGAGAGAGGGTTTTATTTTCTGACGCTGCGTGAGTTCCCCGACACACCGGGGACACATCTTTATGTATAAAAGACATCAAAAAGTGCATTTTGCATGATAGATCCCCTCTAAGTAAATTATCCAAGTACTTCTTGCTCTGCATAAAAAGAGCTTCATCATGCATTGTTTCCTTCGTTCTTCTGCAGAGGCCTAGATTATTGTAATTTGTATTTAAGCAAATTATCTAAGTATTTCTTCCTCTTCATAAATGTACTTCAGCATGCATTGTTTCCCTCCTTCTTCTTTAAAGGCACATATTATTGTAACTTGTATTTAAGATAATGATTTTAGTACTTCTTCCTCTGCAGAAAAAGTACTTGATCATGCATTGTTTCCCTCCTTCTTCTTTAAAGGCACATATTATTGTAACTTGTATTTAAGATAATGATTTTAGTACTTCTTCCTCTGCAGAAAAAGTACTTGATCATGCATTGTTTCCCTTCTTCTTCTTTAGAGGCCCAGATTATTGTAATTTGTATTAAAGTAAATGATCCAAGTACTTCTCCCTCTGCATAAAAAGGGGCTTCAGCATGCATTGATTGTTTCCCTCCTTCTCCCGCAGATTTGAATAGAGTTTGGCGGCAGATCGTGTGTATTGGGGCTGGGTCACGTCTCAGACACTTTGCATGCAGGGCGGGACCCTGAGGTTCTGCAGGTTTTCCCGCTGTGGACCAGGTGATAATAGCGCTTCTGGTTGTCCCTCCTCCCATCTGTTTAACCCGCAGAGCTAATTACAACAGGACACAAAAGCCTGGGCGATTAGTTTATTTAAGCTATATAACGGGCCTCCTCACTACCTGACGTTACTCTGGAGAAGAAGCTCATACACACAGCTGAAACTCAAAGATCCTCTAACGAGGAGAGGACTCGTATGAAAAATAAAAATATATAAATCTGTAGAATATCTTATTTTACAGACATTAACTGGCACAAGGCATAGGTTTCCTTTTAGATTATGCATCGGAAACACAATTATGGTAAACATCTGATACTAGAATAGGCTACATACAAACAAAAAGATTTATAGATGATGATGTATTAACTCTCTTTAAATTGCCTTTAAACATTTTTTTTAAATGCTCCTTTTTATAACATGTTACACAGTTTATATACTGTGCAAAACAACATAAGCAATATAATATATATACTGATACTAGAATAGGCTATATACCCAAACCATCATATTTTGTATATGTATTTACCCTCTGCAAGATTTAAGTTGCCTTTATTCCTTAGTATTTTTTGAGATGCCTCTTTTATAACATTTTAGAGAGTTTATATACTGTGCAAAACCACATAAGCAAACTGTCATAAGCATACATACATATATAGATACATACATATTTTATTTATGTTGATTTATACTTTAAATGTGTCTCTCTAAATTATTCTTATTTTGAATTTACTTGGAATATTTTTTAATACACATTATTATTTTTAATTATAGATTTAATGGGCTTTGTTGGAGGGAGCCTGAGGTCCAAATTGGTGCTTTTCTGTACATTTTGTGCATTATAAATACATTTAAATATGACTACAAAAATAAATCTTCGCAGAGTGAGACGTCCTGTTGATTTTAAATGCTCAGGCTTGGACAGAGCGCGCCGGTTGCCCCGCCAACATGACCCTGTGGGCGTGGCCTTAATCCACGCCCATTGAGGTTCCAACTGACCCGATTGGCTGTGGAACAATGACGATTCATTTCACTTGAACGCTGATTGGCTGTGGTGAGCCAGATGTCTGAGAGCGCCAGAAAAGAATCTTTAGCGGGTGATGCTGGAGTCTCCCCGGGACAGTGAGCTGAGGTTTCCGTAGAGAAGTGCCAGAAAACAGGCTGAGAGAGACTTACCCGCTTATTTAAAGAGGGAAACCGAGCTGCCTAGGTACAGTCTGAAGAATCTACGAACTGACAAGTCTGTACATACACCGGATACTGAGTTACATTGAGAGTATTTCATTCATTCAACAGCACAGAAAAGGTAAGACGTGTTTTTCCCTCCAGTAGTTTTACACTTACTCTGAGTTAAGGAAGTAGCTGATTAAGCTAAACTATCTTGTATCATTAGGCATTAATAACAGTATTACAGTTGTTCAGTTTCACAGGATCTGCCACACTTACATTTATGAAGTGATTTGAGTGATTTGGCCCTTTAATAAGTGGAGCTTGTTATGGCTAACTACATCTGAAGTATCTACAGTATTTCATGTATTGACATCATGTAATAACACACAGATTACTGCTAAACCAGCTGATATATAATGTGTTTACGTTATGTTAGCATTGAATATAAGAGCAATAATACATGTGTAAAGTTATAAGAGTTAGCTTGCTAAGGGCTAATTATTAGCTGAGACCCTTTGCGCCAAATTCAGCTGACCAGTCCTCTGAGTTTTCTGAACTGGTCTTAACTTCCCCATTATTCATTATATATAAGTCTGATTCTCCTAGTATAACCAGAGGAAGTACTCAGATCTTGTACTTGAGTAAAAGTAGAAGTACCAGAGTGTAGGAATACTCTGTTACAGTAAAAGTCCTGCATTCAAAATGTTTCCTCAAGTAAAAGTAGAAAAGTATTATCATCAAAATATAGTTAAAAGTAGCGACAGTAAAATTAGTCATTGGTGCAGATTGGTCCATTTCAGAATAATATATATGATATGTTTTATAATGATTGATCATATAAAGTGTTCTCAAAGCTGGTAAAGGTGTGCAGCTAGTTTGCATGACTTTGTATACTGCAGGGTAGCCTTGTGAATTTACTCCAGGTGGAACTAAAGTCTTATTTAACACCTGATTATATTTCACATCATTCATCCACATCTGTAAAGTAACTAAAGGTATTAAATACATGTAGTGGAGGAAAAGTACACCATGTACCTCTGAACTGTAGTGGAGTAGAAGTATGAAGAAGCATTAAATGGAAATACTCAAGTAAAGTACAAGTACGTCAAAATGATACTTAAGTACAGTACTTGAGTAAGTCTACTTAGTTACTTTACACCACTGCTTATAACCATCTTCAACTTTATTTAACTGCAGATTTCCCAGATGGAAGTTGAATGCCTGTCCCTGAAAGACCTCACGAGTCCCAGGAAAAGTTTCCCGGTGGAGGACGACGGCTGCCACAGTGAACAAAAGGTATGCTGGATCTTATTTATATATATTTGACATGATGCAACAGAGGAAAGGTCTTCAGACTCAGAGTCATCAGACACAGATGTTTGCAAGAATGTGATTGCATCCTCACATTGAGACGAGATTATCAGCTAGGCCAAAGGTGGAAGAAATACTCGGATAATCTACTTGTGTAAAAGCAATAATACCACGTCTAAAACATACGTACAAATAAGTAAAAGTCATGTTACCTAAGCAAAAGGTGATAAGTACCGTATTATCAGCTCAAAGTACAGCAGAATGGCTCTTTTAAAAGTGGATAATTATGATAAGAAATATATTTCCTAATGTTTTTATCATTACAAAATACATGTACGTTGTTTTTTAATGTTGTAATAATTTGTCAATATGGAGCAAATTTGAGAAAGTACTGAGAAAATTAGTAGTGCATATACTTATATCATATAACAACATGTTACCGTGTATAAAGTAAGTGTCAAAATAGTAGTGGAGTAGAAGTACAAAGAAGCAGAAAAAGGAAATGTACAAGTACAAGTACACACACACACACACACACACACACACACACACACACACACATACACACACACACTACCTGCAACATCATTTTATTTAAAACAGCAAAACTTTATTGACAATTACTAATAAAATCTACAGGATATGTATGTTGGAACACGCAGGTGCATTCCATTAGTGATTTGAATTTGTACTCGTATATATATATAATAACAAATATTTCAACTGTTCCCTCCAAATATTGTGACTACTGTCTTGTAGTTTTCCAACTTTTCTTCCTACGATGTCGACTAATTTGATGTTTCCCACGCAGGAAAACATCTGCACGGAGAGGAGGAGATCCACTCCGCTGAAATCCGCCGAGTCACCCATCCCCGTTTTGCTAAAAAGCCGAAAT